>NC_057416.1:13257319-13576485 GCF_019320065.1 Cervus canadensis
ATTCCGATTTTCCTTCAGTAACAATGGTAAAATATTGAATTGCTTGTGACGGTTCCCCTCCTGTAAAACTTCTCTCAGGGAACCTCCGTGTTGGCTGCAAGGCGTCCTAATTTTTTGGTGGAAGATCTTTTATTGAGCTTTGAAACTCCAAAGTCCAGAAGCCCCTGATGACTGGCTCACAACCTTTTACTCTGAGGCACAGTCTATGTGTGGACAGGTTCATGCACTCAAAAATACAAGAAACAAAACCTCAGCCATGGAAGTGTACTCAGAGGGAACCTAGCTGTAAATCTGGAAAGAGTGAATGCCATTCTTATAGGCACTCCGTCTAATTTATATGCAAAAGCAGGAGTTGATCATTATCTGTGGGACTTTATTATTAGTAATGCATTTCTTGCAGGATAACTTTCAACGGATCCCTCAGACCGACTACCTATATTATCAGGTGCTTTTATGTGGTTTTGTGATTTTCTCTGATTATCTCGTGGGTATGAGACAGCCACAAAACCAGACAGAGATGAGCCTTCTGGAGGGCATCATATTTCCTCTTGTTGAACTTGAATTAAATTCATCAGTCACAAGTAGTTCTCTTAAATAACTGGTAGGCAAATGCCAGTTTACATTTTATTCTACTTATGGTTAATAATTATTCACAAAATTTGGTTGTTTTCCAGGTAGTCTCTGAGAGCCCATCTCGAGATTGTGGTAATAAAATTGTTCTGTTAGATCCTCCCAGTGATGAAAGGGGAAGATTGCCTTTGCTCCATCTCAGAGTACCCTTCTCCTGGTGGGGTGTGTGTGTGTGTGTGCGCGCGTGCGTGTGCGTGCGTGCATGCACGCACATGCACACATATGCGTTAACCCATGGACAGGAGGTCTGCCCAGGCCCCCTTTTTTGGCTGGGCCCCAACGCCGGTGAGGCAAGCCTACACTTTCACCGCAGCATTGAAAACAATCTTGTCTTGCTTTGTAACTTGAAACATGCGTCTTGAAGTTGCCAGCAATTCCAGATTACTTTTGCCTGTAATTCCAAAAGTATGTGGTTCTAATCACACACTTTTCAGGTTGGGGTTCAACAAGGAGGAGATGACTATGGATTCAATAAGAAGCGAGGAATTAAGGAACTCAAAGGAAAAGTAGTTTTGATTTGGGATATTCAAACCCACTGCTTAGAAATGACCTACTTTGGACATGGAGGGAATAAAAATTCAGACTTTTGATTTCCGGGGCCCTCCAAAGGGAGGTGTGAGCAGGACACTAGCAATGTTTTAAAATTGTGCTGTGTACTTTGATTTAGCACTCAGTTGGACGCCTGACATGTGAGTGCCCGCTAGTGCCAGGCGCTGTGTCCTTCTGGAGGCTGTGAAGACTGATGCAGCCTGGCATCTTTGTAGAGATGCTGACTCTGGAAATGGGCATGTGCGGGGGCCTCAGCTCAGGGAGTGAGGGGCAGTTGCTTCTTCTTGGTGGGCTGGGAGAGGGCTTCGCGGAGAAGAGGCTTGCCCTGAGCCTGGCGCAGGGCTTCCGTTAGGTCAGGACGGCTCTCCCACCTGGGCAGGAGCATAAGCGGTCATGGGATGGAGGAGTCCCAGGTGTGTTTGGGGGCTGGCTGGCTGGAGAGTTGTTGGATAGCGGTGTGATCAGACAGTGGAAAGGGGGACTTGGGCCCGAGGTGCCAGCTGAGAAGCCCTGCTAGCTTCTGAGCAGGGAGGGGGAATGATGGGGTTTGATCTTTGGTATCCCGAGAATTCCGGGGTCAGGGGAGGGGACTGGGCACAGGTACCCCAGCTAAAAGTCTGTTGAAAGAGCAGTGGGGAGAGGCGCTGGGCGCTGGTGAGAGCGTTTGTTCTCGTGGTCCCGTCCCACGGTCGAGGGTTACTGTGCTTCGGAAGATCGCGCTATAGCCTGGTTGAGTCTGGAGGGCCTTCCAGCCTCCCCGCAACCCCAGGGGCCCTTGTGAGGCCCTTGTGGGGAGCCCAGATGTTCCTCCCTCCTAGGGCTCCTGGAGTTTCCCCACCTGTCAGCCTGATTCAGATCCGACCATCTCCATAGATGCTTCTAACTTCAGATCTCAGGAACCGTGGCTGTGTCTCTGTCCGCTCCAGTGGCTCTTTACATTTAGATATTATATTACATTTTACTTTATATATTATTATATAGAGTCATGTCCAGTTCTTTGCGACCCCATGGACTGTAGCCCACCAGGCTCATTTGTCCATGGGATTCTCCAGGCAAGAATACTGGAGTGGGTAGCCATTCCCTTCTCCAGGGGATCTTTCCGACCCAGGGATCGAACTTGAGTCTCCTGCAGTGCAGGTGATTCTTTACCATCTGAGCCACTAGGGAAGCTCCATATAAATATATTGAATATATATTATATCTTCTTGACCCGGGACTGAACCTGTATCTCTTGTGCCTCCTGCTTTGGCAGGCTAGTTCTTCACCACTGTGCCACCTGAGAAGCCCATATTATACTTTATCCTTAGCTATTAACTTAGTTAAGACCAAATATGCTTTTTAGGCTTTAAATCAGAACTTATATTTTACATTATAAAATTTTTAGCTGTTGTATCCCTGAAACTCACATAATATTACACGTCAGCTATAATTCAATAAAAAAAGAAAATTGCTTAGAACATAAGGTCATCAAGCATTTCTTCTATTCCAACATCTTTATTGGTTTTTTTCAAAGAGTTGCTCTCTTAAAGTGGCTTTTCTGAGTAGTAAATTTTTAAGACAATTGTTTTAAAAGGATACACTTCAAAAGAATTTGTATATATCCCAACCAAAAGTTGATTTATTTAAGTCAACTTAAAATTGAATAATATTCCTAGGCTCATGGCTGGGATTGCCTAATGAGTGTTATAAAGCTTTTGGAATTAGAGGTACTGAGTCATTCACCAACTGAAGAACCTCCTCCGATCTCCTAGGATTTGTTCTGGGAATTGAAGTGGAGGCTAGGTTGGATATAGCCCTTGTACTTTTGGATATTCCATTCTGGGGGGAGCGGGGGGCAACAGAAATTTTAAAAATTAAACAAAGAAGTAAGAATTTCAAAGTGTTTTAAGGGCTTTAAAAATTAAGCAGGTGAGGACTTTCCTGGCAGTCCAGTGGTTAAGACTCCAAGCTTCCACTGCTGGGATTTCAGGTTTGATCCATGGTTGGGCAACCAAGATCCCAGATGCTGTTAAAAAAAAAAAAAAAAAAGCAGGTGATAGAGAGTGACAGGGAAACATGAGATGATAGCTAACATTTATTGATCATTTACTATTTCCTAAATGCTTTGTTTTTGTTGGCTATTTAGGTATCATTATTTTACCCATTTTACTGTTGAAAACACTGGGGAATAGAAGGACAAGTACTTCTCCGAGGACACCTAGTTAGTAAGAGAGAGAGCTGGGGTCTGGACCCAGGCAGCGTAATTTTTGCTTGTTTTTCTTTTTTTGGTTATACAGATAAGATTCAAGTTCAGGTTGCCAGCCCCCAATACACACAGTCTCCTAGAAGTTTAGGGTGCCAGGTAGCCCAGGGGCAGTGGGTTTGCGTGGAGGTGGCTGAGACCTCACAAGGGAAAAGGGAAACCCACGCTGGTTCAGGATGCTGTGAGAGGCCATCACGATCGAGCTTCCTTTAAGCCAAACGGGTCGGTCCATTGCTCTTGTGGTTAATAATCTTTCTGCGGGGCTCACTCACAGGAGGGCAGAGTCTTCCTTTTCTGCGCCAAAGCCACATTCCCCGCCCGGGCTTTGACTGACAGCCCTATAATACCTCTTGTTTTGCGTAGCACTTGACTGATGGATGAGCCAGCGGCCATTGGTGGAGGAGCAGATGAAAATCAGCTTGAATGCCAGAGGAACAGAAAGGAAAGCCCGTGAGGCTGATGCTTGTTGAGCCAGCCAGGGAAAGGAAGGTGTGACCGGAGATGAGGTCAGAGGGGCTGTCCGATGCCAGGTCATGTGGGGCCTTTTGGTATTTTATTCTGCGGTGACAAGGTTTCGAGCATCTAGTATATTTAGAGCACTAGGTTGGGGCCTGTAGAATATCCAGAAAAGTGTCAGACAGGGGCCCCTCTCTTACAGAAGCTTACCTCCCATATTAAAATCTCACTGTTAGGTCTAGACAGTGAACAATATTGTATTTCAACTTTTATTCATTTCTAGCTAGTCGTAAAGATATTTTTATGAATTAACTCACTCTGGCTCAAAGAAATTTTCCATAAAGGTGTGTCAGTTTCATCGTAATGAAGTATTTAGAATGAACTTCAAAGGCTCAGGGCCTTGTGATAACTGCTGTAATTTAGATTACACTGACATGGGAGGATATCACTGTGGATATTTTGACATTAGTTTCTCTCGACAGAGAAATGTAATCTCAGACACTGTCAAGGGTCAGAATTAGAGGTATCTCTTTAAAGAATTTGATAAATGATTTGGGTCAAGATGTACAGGGAATTTTGTCAGAGCCTTTGGGGGTGTAAGTCTCCCAGGGAGGCAGACCCCCCTAGCTGTGAGGGTCTGCAGGACGGTGGCGGAGTCCCCGTGGCGTGGCCCCCCAGGCTGAGATATTCTTTTGATATTAACGCAATGAGAGCAACCTCCGTGCTGTCTCTTTGACTCTTACGGCCTAATACACACACAGTGAAATTCTTCCACTTCCTCAATTTCTTGGGAAGGCCGTACACTGGAATTTTCTATAATGAGAGCCCATCTGTGGATGTAAAATGGCATGTCTCTGAAACAAGGATGTCACCTCCTGCTTCCCAATACCAAACACGTGGGGGAGCCTTTAAAGTCCCCCGGTCTGCGTGGATGTTGGCTGTTTAACAGTAAGTCCAAAATAACTTCCTTCTCACAAAGCCACGGGTCCCTGGAGGTCCCAGAAGGCGTACCAGCGTCTCTTAGCTGTGGACCCAGTCTGGCAGGATTGCACCTTCTGACCACCTGTGATCGCTGCAGCCTCTGTCTTCACGGTGAGGCCGCTGGTGCTCAGAGGATGCACCGGGATGCTGTGACTGCATCCCCTCTTGGCATCTCCTTCCATCCCTGTCACCCTTCCTCTGACGCTGTGTCAGATGCCCTCCTCCCCATTTCTTCTACTTTCTCTCCAAGTTTGGGCAACTTTTCCTTTTAAATCTTGCAATAACAGGTGATGTCTTCTCTGCCTTTCTACCACATGCCCCCCCCCCCGCCGCCCACAACCCTGTGCCTGAGTTTTTTAGAACCTGAAGTTCTCCTTATGTGTCCATTTCCAGGACACCGGAGCTCATCACCTGCTCTTCTAAAGTACATCATCTTTGGTGATTCCAGGCTCCTCACTTCCCTTGGAAGTGACCCTCATGAGTCCAAGATAGTTTTCTGACACTTTCATGCTGAAAAAGAGGAGAAGAACTTCTATACGTTTAATGTCTCCAAGGGGGCACCATCCCAGATGTGATTTTCAAAACAAAATTTTATTTATTTATAGACATTCCCAAACCTGCGGCTGTCGCCCCTTGAGGCTGTTTTCTGCTCTTGGGCAGGTCCTCTCTGTAGTTTTTTCCTGCCCATCTCACCAAGGCTAGGGGGGAGGGTTACAGGATCTAATCTGTGGTCCTGCAGTAGAGGGTTTTTTCTCTGCTCTGTGGAAACATCTGTCCAGTCTGGCTAGTTCGTGAAGCTTCTTTGTTTTTTCTTTTTTTTTCATGTTAGCTATTTTATCTCTGCTTCTGGACAAAAAATCAGACACTTTCTGGACTCCTCCAGAGGAGGCAAAAAGGATGACACAGTCCAATGAACACTGCTGTCCATCTGGAAAGAAATTCCAACTCTTTATCTCATTGATTATAATCGTGTTTATGCCACGTGTGTGTGGGTGGGTGTGTGTGTGCGTGCACGCGCGCGCTCAGATGTGTCCTGCTCTTTGCAACTTCATGGGGTTTTTCAGGCAAGAATACGGGAGTGGGTTATCATTTCCTCCTCCAGGGTATCTTCCCAACCCAGGAATCGAAATCTCATTCTGTTGTTACTGTTCGCCCAGATCCTCAAACCGTCTTCCTCCAAGATCTTCTCCTGGCCTCTAGGTTCTGATGGCTGCTACTTTCCCCCTTGGTTCATTCTGTTTGGGTCTTGATAATGTCAGCTTGGGGAGATTTGGAAAGCCTGCTGACTTAACAGTCAATATACAATTGCAGGATACATAGATGATCCTTTCATTGTTGTTACGGGGGACAACTTTGTGACCAGCATACCTTGTCTAGGTTGATCACTTTCCTTTTATCAGAGTCCAGTTATTAGTTTGTAAAAAAAAATGGCTTTAGGTTAGTAGTTGAAGTACTAATATAGAAAAATGAAAGTGGTACTTTAGAGTCCGTGTCTCTGAATGTGCCAGATGATGGTGGTTATTCTAGCATCCTTCTTCTACTCTTTCCTATATCTTGAACATTTCCTCTTATGTCAGTAAAGAAGCACCATTCTAGAGGACGGTCTTTATACTTTTTGCTCCTTCATTTTATTAAATGTTTACTGACTCTGCTTCAGAGTTGGAGAAGGGGTGAGTAGAGTAGGGAGGAGGAAAAATAAGAATGAACTTCTGTTAATGTTCACTGTGGGTCAGGCATTGTTCTCAGCACTTTAATATAGTCTCATGTAATCCTTACTGAGGTTGTGCTAACGTTATTTCTGTTCTATAGAAGAGGAAATAGATTCGGAGAATATTTATACGTACACATTTAACACAAAGTCCTCTCTCATCCTTTTCACCTTGAAATTTTTTTCCAAAATTAATACTAGAATATCTCTGCTTTTTGCTTGGTATATCAATTTGCCACCTTTTTCTTTTTCATCTTTTGTATGCTTTTATTTTAGTGTGTGTTTTATTAGCAGGATATAGAGTTAGACTTTAAACCCAATATGAAATTTGTCTTTTTAGAAATATTGAACCACTGACTGTATTGTAATAACATATATTTGCTCTTGCTTGAAACTTTTGTATGTCACATGGAAGGCCCTACAATGTCAGGTTTTTTTTTTTTTTTTTACACAAATCGTTTATGTTGAAATAAAGTAGTGCACTCTTTTTACAAATGAATTAAGTACCTTCTTTGGTGCTTTGCTCTCAACCTTGTTATTCTGTAGCTTAGGTGAATCCCAAAATCTCTACCATCGACCCTAAGGAAGTGAAGCCCCTGGCCCCTCCTCAGGGAGGGAGCCAGTATAGACCTGAGTTAGGAAAACAGTCACTCCCTGCTTAGAAACCCTCTCTGGACAGTGTTGATTTGGACCAGAGGCTGTGGAGGCTACTTCTGCAGGACCAAGGCTCAGAGGACGGGGAGGATACTTGGGCAGGGCGCCGGTTAGCATTTGGCCCTGTCTAAACTGGCCATGAGACACTGGGTCCTCACCCAAAGGTCCCTGATACTTGGTCCTGTCCAAAACCATCTGTCATGGACCAGGTATGCTCATGAAAGTTTTGAGCAGGACCAAATGTCCTGCAAGTGTGGCCTTCATTTATTCTAAGGAGGCTACATCAGTGTCATTTGGAAACTGGACTATTTTCTTTTGTTTAGCCAGTTTATACTGTGCAAGAGTCTTAGATCCAGGATCAAAAGCCAAAGGGTGAGGGATGTTGGATGTTACTGAGTTAAATTGGCTCACAAGGTAAGCAGCAGGCTCAGGTAATTGTAGAGAGATTTTGAGGTGATATAAGAAAGAGAAGAGGCTTCTTGTAACAGAGGCACATCTTCAGTTTGAGGAAGTCCATGAAGACAAAATTAGATGGAGACTGCTGATGGAGATAATTCAGTGACATGTAACTGATGACTGTGGGGGGAAAAGGTTTAATTTGATGAACCTTTCCCCTCTTCTTTCAAAAATGAACACTTTGCGTATCTTTTGACACTGTGAAAGAAACAAGGCTCAGAAAGCCCCAAAGTTTCTTTCCTTTAAAAAAATTTTCGGCATAGTTGATTTACAATGTTATGTGTTTTCTTAGAATAGTATAAGTTTCTCTTGTTTTCAAGTAGGTGACTACTCCTTATAACGTGGCTAATAGTAAGAAAGCCTGGATTCGGTAAAATCAAGCATTATCTAGCTATATTTGTGGTGAAAATGTAAAAGCAAATTTAACCAGCAAATTTACATGCAATTTGAATAAGTGGGAGTTTTAATTTCTGTGTACTCAAACTGATGATTAGTTGATAAAGTTTTATTGTGTATAATGCCTTGTTAATGAGCCTAGATATTTGAATGACTTTAGATTTAATAAGTGTTAAAGTGCCGTGCTGAAATAAGTATTACATTTTTTTAAATGACTTTTTCCTCTCCTCTCCCATTAAAAATTCTGGACATTTGTTAGCAGAAGAGAGAAGGATTGGTTAAATGCTAACAGAACATACACTGAAGCTTATTTCTGAAGAGCAGTTTGATGTGAGTTGGTGAGTTCACATCATTTCAATGACTGTTTGTAAGATGGACTATAAGAATGTAAATCTGGAGTGGCTGAATCCAAGGGTCAAGTGTATGATCTATTCAACAAACGCTTTTAATTTCAAGGGGAGGGATTTAGAGTATGCACAATTGTGCAAGGAGAGGGAATGTGAGTAATTTTCTCCGAGCCCTGACCCTGTTACTCAAAAGTTCTGAGGACTTACGCATGCGGACTTGAATGAGTGAATGTAGTCCTTTGTAATATCGCCAACATGTTTAATTTTCCAAGTAGGCAGGTCATTGTGTTGACTTTGTCCTCATGCCAGAACCATTATCCAGGCATTTCAATTAAGATATTGCCTTCTCAAGTCACAAAAGTTGAAAATGACTACCATTTATATGCTCACCTGTTTGAAAATAACTGGCACTTATTATGTTCTACTTGCTTGTATTGGCAGTTCACTTTGAATGTGTCTTTCCCACACATTTGTCATTTCTTTGAGGATGGAGACTATCAACTTCAGTTTGTGTCCTACTTCAGTTCTCTATGTGATGTGGATTTATAAGTGTAGCGTGAGTGCACTTGGAAGTATAGTTAATGCTAACTGGCTGCTGGTGGTAATTTCTAAACTCGCTTTCGTGAAAATAGTTAGACAAGGGGATCATTAAACTAGGGTAGCCCTAGTGTCTTTGGTAACTTCTGAAAGCAAATTGAATCCAGAGTCAACCTGATTTTTCTTGAATCTGAGAAAACTTAAGAACAACTACAGCTGAGTAAAGTTTCTCATGTAAACCAAACATTTAAGATACAGCCAAATAAATAATTAGTTTGCTTCCCCTCTTCTCTATAAACACCTCTGCTATAGCCCCCCACAGTGGGGAGCCCCCTAACCACTTTTTGGTTTTGGCAGTGCCTGAAAAGGCATAATTTTGGCAAAATATTATAAAACATATAATCTAATGATGATTATAGTTAACAGCCTATATTAAATTTGTTTGAGTTACAACTCTGCTTTAGAAAATACGACTTGGGGTACAGATTTTAAAAAATAAGTCAGAGGGCATGTTAATTATATTTCAGTTAAAGAGAAAATAAATTGGAGAATTGAGGAAAACCACAGAGAAACTGGTTTCTTCAGCTGTTTGAAAAGCAAGAGGGAAAACTACTATCACTGAATATTTTTGTTGTCAAGGGAGGGGAAAGAATTTGAGAGGAAAGGGTGTGAAGTGAGATCATAATTGGAAATAATGGACTTTATTGTTAATGTGCAGCCATGGGACCCGAGCGTGCAGGTTGCCACGTTGGGTCACCCAAGTCAGCAGCCACAATTCAGGACCTGAAATACATTAAAAGTGTTGCTGCAAAGTTACTGTGTTTTAGGACAGAAGACGACCTCACATTTATTAATAGACAAGTTGTATGTGCATATCCTGGAAAGAAAACATTGGAAAAGTTGTGTTTGTATTTCTGTATCTATTAGGATAGGGCTTCCCTCGGGGCTCAGTGGTAAAGAATCTGCCTACAATGTGGGTGATGCAGGTTGGGTCCCTGGGTTGGGAAGATCCCCTGGAGAAAGGAATGGCAACCCGCTCCTGTATTCTTGCCTAGAGAATCCCATGAACAGAGGAGCCTGGTGGGCCGCAGTCCATGGGGTTGCAAAGAGTCGGACATGACTTAGCAACTGAATAACAACAAATAATATATTAGGATACATGAAATGATCAAAACCTTTACTTCCATGTCTGGCTGCCTTGTAGCAGCCTTAGCCACCAATGTTCGACTTCAAATGTCTTTTTTACTTTGCAGGCCTGTCCGAACAGTCTTCAGAATTCCTGGGTGAATTTGGAAGATAATAAATAATTTCATGAGGCATTAGTCACGCACGGATTCACAAATGTACATTGTAAAGAATAAAATGCATATTGTGTAGTTTTTTAAAAGTAGAGTCATGATGTCATTTAGCCTGAGTCATGAAAACCTTATTTAGAAAATGGTGAAGTTTTTTTCCCTCTGGGAAATTCACTTTTCTCCAGTACACGAGATCGGATGAAAGTAGAACAGGTTATCAGAAATTCAGAAAAGCTGTGAAAGTTTTAAACTGGGTAATCTCTTGGGGGCTTTCCAGGTGGCACTAGTGGTAAAGAACCTGCCTGCCAAAGCAGGAGACATAAGGGATGTGGGTTTGATCCCTGGGTTGGGAAGATCCCCTGGAGGAGAACATGAAAAACTACTCTAGTATTCTTGCCTGGAAAAGAAAGATAAGTCTTCATGAAAGAGATTCTCATGAAAACTAGGTTTTTACATCCATCAAAACTCTTTTGGAGGGCAAGTGGAGAATTCCAGAGGGTGTCTTTGTCCACCTCTAAGGCCAGTATTGAACTGGCTGGATTGAGAACTCAGGTCAAGCTATTGAATTTTCATTGTAGCCCTAGCTCACTTTTGCTGTCTGCTGTGATCATTGAAATTTTGCTCCTGGTCTGGGTACCATATACACCTGAAGTAATGAAGGAAGGAAAAAGGACTGTCTTGTCTTCTTAAGGTAGGAGAGCACTCACCACCACAGCTTTGAAATGGTGTCTGTAGCCTTGGAAGCTTGTGAGTTGAGTCAAAGCAAAGAAAACCCTCTGACAATTTTTTGGGCCAACCTAGAAAACACTGGCTTCCAAAACTGCTCCACAATCTAGGAGAAGACACAGTCCTTACTGACTGAGTGCTTTAATTGTGTCCAGGAGAGTCTGTGAAACACCAGTGAGGTTCCTTGCTTGGTGAACCTTTGAATGCTGATCACAGAGTTCATCCTTTGATGGGGTATCACAGGGAAATATACTTGCCAGATTTGTGAGTAAAAACACATAATACCTCAATTTTGGGAGCTCCAGGGAAAAGGCCACCTTCTTTGCATGTATGAACAGTTTTCATTTGGAGCAGTGCATATTTGGTAGAAGAAAATTGAAGCTCTGAACACACAGAAATCGATACTTAAAGTAAAACCCCAATCGATATTTAAAATAGTGATGATAAAATGATTTTGCTTTTTCCTTCATTATTCTGTTTCGGAGGTGTGTTCTCGTTGCACAGTGAAGAGAATCTGAGAACTCCAGATTAATTTTATTTCGATCATGATATTCTGTGTCCATGATAAACTGCTTGGGCTTATGCGTCTCACTTTCTGTCTATTTTTTTACTGCTTGTCGCTATCATTAGAGTCTTACCCATGAGGAGGTTCATTACAAAATACCCTTCCCCTTTCTGCCCTCCATGGAAGGCTTTGGAATGCCCGAGCAGTCCCTGTAGCTCGCTGCTGGTGTATGTAAGCCTTTGCCAGGTGATAAGGCTGGGTGTGGTGTCAGAGCTCTGATTGGGTTAGGGTTCTCATTCCTGCTCTGAATTTAGCAGCTGTGGGGCTCAGACCAGACCCTGTTCTGTTGGAGTAAAAAAAATAAAATTCATGAAATTAAAAATACAAATGTAGTCACTTAACCTATAGGACAGGGAGGCCTGGCGTGCTGCAGTCCATGGGGTCGCAAAGAGTCAGACTGAGCGACTGAACTGAACTGAACCTTTTTTCTTTTTTTGGTCGGTCTGCTCATTTTTACATAACGATCTATTATTAGTATATACATATCTTGTATCTTGCAAAGGACTGGATTTTTCGTGCTTGGTTTCCAAGGAGGCTGATGGAATACCAAGCTGTTGGATGAGTGGAATTTGGCTGATTCCAGCCATGGTTTTTGAGATGTTCAAAGTCACCTTGAAACTGGACGTGCAAACAGTTGAGCGTGTTTTCCGCTCACGGTTCTGATGGCGGCGCGACCCTGCTCCCCCGATGCTAATCCAATAGGGTGTAACGACGTTTATTTCGCTTCTGGATTGTACACCGAGCCTGGATTAGGACCCTCCCGTGGCTGGGTGCCCTGGTGTAACTGTCCGGAACTTCACGGAATGCGGGTCACGGCTTCGTTTTCCTTTCTGTCTGGCGAGGCGGGAGCCGCAGGCACGGGTGCTTTTCTATGAAGCGCAGTGAATGCGTGACGCCGGTGTGGTTCACGCCGGGGCCCCGCGACGGCTCACGCGTTGAGAAGACGGCAGTTCTCTTTGCCGCTGCTGGCCTGGGGTGTTTTCATCCGCGACTCTGAAGATAACGGAGGGTGTTCCAGACCCTGGCTTGAAAGGTCAGGGATCGCAGCTTCATGCATTTCTGTGTTCTCGGCTTTGATATCGCAGGTGCTGGGCCCGGGCTGGGGGGAGGGCTTGCAGGGGGCCTGGCAGGCGGCTGGGTCTCCAGGGCGAGGCTGGCAGTGGGGATGCTGGGCTCCTCGCAGGCCCTGCTCAGCGGGAAGGGGGCCCTGTTCTTCCAGGCAGCACCCCCATCCTTGTCCCGGTAGGGCTGGGCCCCCAGCTCTTGCCTCAAGGGGTCTGTGAGTGAGTAGGCTAGTAGTCGGGGGGACCTGGGGCTCAGACCTGGAGGTTAGGAGATTGGATCCAGGCTGGCCCCCCAGCCTCGGCGTATCCTCCCCGAGGTGGCCCTTCACGCAGTGGGAGCGAAAGTGAGGAGAGCTGATGGGTTTGTGTCGCTCACAGTCTTGGACGCGGGGCCAGTGTCCAGGGGCAGCTGGGCCTCTGCCCGGCCCTCCTCACGCCCCTTCCCTCCTGGCCCCCTCGGCCTGTCCCGCTCCGGCCTGGGGTGTCTGCCACCCACACCCCACACACCCGAGGGCTGGAGTGAAATGGCCCGGCAGGGTCAACCGCGTGCACTGCGAGCCTGGATGCAGTTCTTGTGTCCTTCCAGACCCGGCAGGCCCTTTTGCTATTTAAGAATGACCTTGAGAAAAGCTATTATTTACTGTCCCCTGGATATATGGTAGATTTGAAAGTAGCCCATGTATACACATTATCATATTTAATCTTCAATACTCTGGCCATCACATGCGAAGAGCCAACTCATTGGAAAAGACCCTGATGCTGGGAAAGATTGAAGGCAGGAGGAGAAGGGGGCGGCAGAGGATGAGATGGTTGGATGGCATCACCGACTTGATGGACATGAGTTTGAGCAGACTCCTGGAGATGATGAAGGACAGGGAGGCCTGGTGTGCTGCAGTCCATGGGGTCGCAAAGAGTCGGACATGACTTAGCAAGTAAACAACAACAACAATTTAATCTTCACAGAAACTCAGTGAGTTTCTTCTTATCTCCGTTTTATAAGAGGCTAAAATTCAGAGAGAGTACGAGTCTTACCGATGTCAGACAGGTGAGGGGGTGGTGCTGAGCTTCACCCCAGATCCACCAGCCTTCGTGCCTCCCCCAACCCACTCCTGGACACCCTTCTTCCTAAACACCCACCCACTTCTGCTTGGCCCACTGTGGTTCCCCTGTAACCCCTGTAAGCTTCTAAGCTTTTTCAATCGATTTTTTTCTTCCAGTATAAATTCAGGACTTTCCTGGTTTCCATGCTCCCAGTGCAGGAGGCATAGGTTTGATCCCTGTTCGGGATATTGCATGCTGCCTGGTGGGGCGAAAAAAAAAAAAAAAAAAAAATTTAACTACAGTAATCTAATAGGGGTTCCTTTTCTTGATTAAACAAGCTTCAAGAGGCCATGGCTGTCTAGAAGGAGACTGTCCAAGGCAAACAGTACAATGAAAGGCTTTCCTTCCCACCCACCTCTGCTATTCCTTTTTCCTGCCCAGTCACGTCGTCCGATGTTTGGCCCACAAGAAATTACGGCAAAGCAAGTGGTCACAGTTCTCATCTCTAAGTGAGAGCCATACTGACAGGTATCTGATGCTCCTGAGTCTATTTGCTGGAGATGGTTCCAGCAGGTCTGAAGACTCAACTGATGAGCAGGCCTTTCAGTTTTCTAGGGCCCTCCTCAGTTTTCCTTGGCACTTTCCATCTGCGCCCCTAGATTGTAAATGCCCGCTGGGTGAAGGTTTTGTTCTTTGGCACATTTTAAATATTGTAAAAGGCGGTGTAGGCTGTGCATTAAAAAAGGTCTAACAACAGTGCAATACCACTTTGTCCATCAAATGCAGCCTTGGGCCTTGATCGCTTCCCCAGATACGCAGACGTGTACGGCCATGCATTTTGTAAAACCGGCTGCCACGCTTTCCAGGAGAAATGGTTTTTAGCTGCGAGGAGGCATCAAGTGTTCAAGTAACTTGAACGGTTTTGTGTAACAGTTTCATTGAGCTTCATCCCCTAAACTGTCACCTACTTGAAAATTATTTAGGATTAAAATAATCCGATAATAAATCCAAACTGGCCAGAGTGGGAGAATTTCAGCACGGACACGCTCCTGTGAAACTTTACTTTTTTCTTTTTCTGGGTCATAAAGCTAATAAGATATTCTTTCCACCTCCCGTCATTCCCCCCGTTTTCATATAAATTATTTCTCACCTATGTTCTACTTGCCTTTAAGCCTATTTTATTTTCCGAGGCCAAGAACCTTGGTTAATTTCCTTAGATAAATATCGGTTACCTCTGATAAGAAAAAGCGTATTAGAGAGAGTTAAACGGAGCAGCTAGCCATCTCAGTGAACTTGCAGCCATCTCAGTGAACTTGCAATGATAGATGAACAATGACAAAAATATTATTGTGTGGTTGTAAAAAACAAAACAACACTCTTACTTCTTGACAAACTGGTTAACAGAAACACTTATTTGACTTGTGGGATAAACTTCAGAGGGAAGCAGAGAGAAAAATGTACATTTTATGAAGACAATGGTATGTCAACCGATGGAGCATTTTGTGCATATTACGTGATGCGTGGATACCAGGCACCCTAGGAGACAGAAAGACTGCCTGCATTTGGCCCCAGCGCCCCTGGGGCTTGTGACTTCACCATGAAGAGGGGACTGGTGGCTGGTGAAGGGTTCAATCTTGTGCACCCGGGCAGTCTCCCTGGGTTTCTGGATGGGGGATCTGTCAGGCCAACCTGGCTGGATTTCTACCCTGGATGAAATGAGAGGGCCCAAGTTGGCTTTCTTCCCGGTCTGTACATCCAGAGAGCCCTCTCCCTCCTCACACAGCCTTGGGGGCTGTGGAGAAACATGGTGAATAATCCTTGACACTTAGAGACCCAGGAGGCACTTGATAAAAAAAGGGCCGATGCAGAAAAGGAGACTTCAGGCTCACTCCAGGGTCTTGGGGTGTCAGTGGTGGGGATTCTGTCCGACGTAGCTGAGACATTCTTTGCCACCTGATGATGCTTTGAAGATCTTGGGCTAATTTTTCATGGAGGAGATGGAGAGGCGGTGGGCAAGGAAGAAAGAGGGGTATTGTCAAGAGGAGAGAAGATTGAATAGGGCCTTCAAAGTGGTAGGGAGCAAGATGAGCCTGGGGATCATCAAAAGCTGGTCCATGCCTTGACCTATGGTAAGCGTGTGTTGGGGGTGGCGGAAGTCAACTCCTAGCCTCCCCTAGCATCACCGCAGTGGTGAAACACCCTTGCAGTGGGCATCGAGGAGCCTGAAGCAGAAGGGCGGGGAGGCTTCGCCCCAGGACCGTGTACAGTTGCTTCCTGGTTCAGGAGTCTGAACTGGGAGGGGTTTTGCGAGTGACTGTAGGGCTTCCCTGGTGGCTAGTGGTAGAGAATCCACTTGCCAATGCAGGAGATGTGGGTTTGATCCCTGGGTTGGAGAAATCCCCGGTGGAAGGAGGAAATGGCAACCCACTCCAGTATTCCTGCCTGGAGAATCCCATGGACAGAGGAGCCTGGAGGGCTACAATCCATGGGGTCACAAAGAGTCAGACACGACTTAGGGACTAAACAACAGCAACAGATGTATGAGAACTGATCTGCCCTGCCGGCCGGGCTTGGAGGATGCCCCCTCTTCTCTCCATGCCCCTTGCCCCGGGCCTTGGTGTAAAGCCATGATTACTTGCTTCCGTTGCTCTCCTCCGGGACAGCTTGAAACCTCACCCTGGGAAGACGGGGAGCTGCTGGGGGCCTGGCTTAGAGGGGCCGAGGCATCCAGGGGAGTTAGATCCCCTCACTCAGCAGCGGAAGCTGCTCTGGGCGCCTGGGCAGAGGTGGGCAGGAGATGGGCAGTGTTCAGGGAAGGTGGTCTGGCCACAGGGTGACATAGTGAGGAGGGGCCAGGGGAAGTGATGGGCCATTTGGGTGCAAGCTGAAAACGGAGGGCGTTTTCAGCCTTGGCACTTCTGGGTCATCTTTGACTTCCTCCTCTGACATTCCCTGTTTGTCTCCCGGGAAGTTCTTCATGTTCAGTGCCCAGCCGACTACCCAGGGAGCACGTGAAGAACAGATTCCGGGGCTCCATTCCCAGGGCCGGGAGCGGGCCTGGGAATCTGCATTTCAGTTTGCATCCCAGGCTATCCTAGTGCGGGGGACCTGAGGACCACTTTTGGGAAAGCGGACCTGGCTGGTAATCAGGTTCTATCAGATTTGGAGTTTCTTTCTTCTTCTTTTTTGCCTTTCTGATCAGCCCCTTCTTTCTGTTTTCCCTGCCACTGTCCTCCTGGCCCCTTGCCCTTCCTCCTCGCTCACTGTTTCCCAGCCCCGCTCCTGTCGGAACCTCAGGGCAACCCCAGGCGGTCCATCCCATTCGCCTGGCTCCAGGGTCTCCTGTCTCTGTCCGCCACTGGCTTTGGAGGCATGGCTCTCCCTCTTGCTGAGAAGCCGGCCCTGACCTCCCTGCTAAGTACGTGGTGGCCCCTCGCCCCCCGTTTCTTGGCCAAGCTGCAGCTTCTGTTCCCCGCACCGCTTCTTTATGGGGAAGTGTCAGCTGTCCGCGTGTCAGGGGAGCCCAGGCTTTCAATCTGGCAGCCTACTCTCACCTCCATTTTTCGTGCTGCGAAACTGGTCCTGCAGGTTTTCCTGAGATAATTCCCGGAAAGAGACTTAGCTTAGTGCTGAGTACATAGGATGTGTTTATTCCAGTGTTGTTTCTTCCTCTCTTCCTTATGTGTCGTGAATCCCCAGCTGGACCAGAACATCCTCAGTAGACAAAAATGGGCTTTCCCTTCCCCCGTATTCTCAGCGTTGAGCTTAGTTGGCTCGATAGGTAATAATAATACAGAAAGCAGTCACAGTAGTGACAGTGGGGGTAATGTAATGGCAAATGTGTAAAGTGTTTGTGACGTGCCAGATGTTGCATAGAGCGTTACTCATTGCGTCTTCTCAGCAAAGCTTTGAGGTAGGTGCTGTGATGGACACACGATGAGGAAAGCGGGGCAGAGAGGTTGAGGGACCTGCCCAAGGTCACCCAGCTGCCCAGGCTTTGAATTTGAACGCAGAAAGCCTGGCTGCCACCTCTGTACTCTAATAGCACTTAAGTTAGAAAAAAGCGCCTTTTACTTATGTGAAATATGTTGATCATATACAGAAATAGAGGGACGCATGCAATGAATTCCTATTTAGGCTGCTTCAGTGATCATCATAATGTCCTATCTTTCTTTATCTGTATCCCCACCCCCTCCTCCGTCTCCACTTTGTATTATTTTGAGGCAAATCCTGGACGTATACCCTCCCTGTAAATACTTACGTACTTCTCTCTAAATGATGGATTTCTTAGTATAATCACAATGCCTTTATCACACTTATGAATGTTATCAGTTGTTTCTTAATCTCAACTCTTCAGTTTGTGTTTAAATTTCTCTGATGATTGCATTAGCATTTTTTTTTTTTTCACAATTCATTGGTTCACAACAGGATCCAAACAAAAGATAGCCCATTTTTCATGACGATCTTTAAAGCAGAATACCCGAAGATGTCTACTTATTGAGTTTAATTCAGCAGGTATTTAACACTTGTCTGTGTTTTGCAAGGCACACCGTGAGGGTGATGAAAGATATTTTCTGGGAGCTGTCAACTGGCCGTGGTGACTGATAGGATGAAATGGCAGAGGGCATTGATTGGCTTGTTTTGCCTCTAAGGTTACAGGCTTGGAGTGAGTGATGCAGGTATAGAAGGCTTGATGGAGAAAGGGAAGGTGGAAGAAAGAAACAACCCCAGGAAAAATGTGTTAGCTCTGGCTTGTGGTTTGTATTTAGAGCTTAAAATCATATTCTGTCCTACATGTGTATTGTCGGCATTCCATTCTTCTTCTCTGACTTTCCACTTGATTCTTCTTTCAGTGGCGACTTGGAAGTCATGATGCTGGCTTTGTTTTCCTTGAAAAAAATCTTGATAGAAATTTAGGGGTGAGCTTAATGATGATTGTGTCTTTGAGTAAAGTAAATAAATGTGTGTGTGGTGGGAGGGCGGGTAAACCAACGCATTTTAGTGGCGTAATCCCAGTGGTGACAGATTCAAGTTTTTAGGTACGTGCTTTTTTTGTTCCGTCTGGCTCTAATGGAGGGGAAAATGTCTTGTCAAATGAGAAAAGCATTCAGAGAACGGGAAAAATTAAATTCTGTGAAATATCTCTGTTTGCTTTGAGATTATTCGTCCCTTTGTTTTGAGGGCCTTTCTAACTTCAAAGTGATTTATCTTGAGTTTGATGGAATCGGGCTTTAAAAGTAGGCTGAGAATCACGTGTATGCTATAAAATCTACCGCTGGAACTTGCTGCAGCAAACATGTGAGTTTCATCAAGTAGATTTAAGTTGGAACAGGCATACGAAAGAAAACAGTTTGATTTGGGTGCCAACTGGGAGATTAGAATAGCAATTTGCTTATTTCAGCCGTTTTATTCAGTAGCACTTATAAAGTTGACTAATTTCCTCCACAGATAGTTTGCCAACTTCCATTAAGAAACAAGAGATTTTAGGAATAAACTTTTACTCTTTTCCTATCCAAAGAGGTGGTTTTCAGTTAAAAAAACAAAAACTATCAAAACTTTCACATTTTTCTTTGGCTAGAGAAATTCTATTTGAATTCATGTCTGAATCATTTTTCATACTCATTAAAAGTTATTTATAAAACTGAATCATGAAACTACTGGATTTTTGGTGAGACAGTTAATCCAATGTGTTCTTAAAATTTTAGGCATAGTTGATTTATAATTTCTGTTAGCTTGATTCAGTTATATATACATATATTTTTTTCAGATTATTTTTCATTATAGGTTATTATAAGATACTGAATAGCCCTGTGTTATACAGTAAATCATGGTTGCTTATCTATTTTATGTATAGAGTTTGTATATGTTGATGTGATAGTCCCAGTTTATCCCCCCTTCTCCTTTTGGAAACCATAAGTTTCTTTCCTTTATGTGTTTCAGTTTTGTATATAGATTCATGTGTGTTATATTAATTCCACAAATGAGTGATACCGTGTAATATTTGCTTTTCTTTACCTGACTTGCTTAGTGTGATCATTTCTAGGTCCATACATGTTGCACAAATGGCAATATCTCACTCTTTTATATGGCTGAATAACATTCCATACCCCCAAACTACATCTTCTTAAACCAGTTGTCTATTGATGGGTACTTGGGCTGTTTTCATGGCTTGGCTATGTAAATAGTTTTGCCTGAACATTGGGGTACCTGTATCTTTTTAAATTAAAAATGTTGCCTTTCTGGATATATCCCCAGGAGTGGGGTTGCTGGGTCATTTGGTAGTCCTATTTTTAGCCTTTGAAGGACCCTCCATACTGTCCTCCACAGAGGCTACACCGATTTACATTCCCACCAACAGTGCGGGAGGCTTCCTTTCTCTCCACACCCTCTCGTAATCTGCTGTGAATTGAACTGAACTTCAGATCTGTAAGTTATTTTTTAAATATTAAAAATATTAATCTCTACATTCCATATTCTCTGAGTGCTTTGGGATCGAGTTGTAGAAGTGACAGAGAGAAAAAAGAGAAAGCATGGGAAAATCCTGTTTCTTTTTCCTATTAAAACTCTCAGTCCATTGTCGTTTTATTGCTTATCTTTCTCTTTACTGTAGCTCTTTCCAAACTTAAGAACTCATCAGTATTTATAGATCTAGAAAATTATAAATAACTTGAAAATTTCTGTAAGCAGGAAGATTATTAATTGTTCCTCATTTTCTTATGTGTGTGTGTTTTTTAAACTGTAAGTCCTTGGGATTAGGAACACAACACCTTCTGAATTTCATATGGAAATCGGTCCCTGGTCACCTTATCTGAGCCCCCACCCCTCCTGATTCCAGCCCTTTCTCTGGGCTTGCAGTCACAGAAGCCAAGATCGCTTCTGCAGTTTTAAGCCAGCTCGAATTGGGGGTTTCTGTTACTTGCAGCCAAAAGCACTTACTGCACTTTATAAATAGATCCATTTCCTGTTGGAAATGAAAATGAGTAATTCACTTCTCTCGGTCAAGGAATTTATACTCCCAGCAGACATGAAGAAAAGGGAACAATTACTGAACACCTGCTATGTGTCAGGCACAAATGCAGGGTGTTTTTACAGACATTTTCTTCGTTAATCGTGGAGGTGGGCATCATCATACCTCTTCACCAGTTCCTGCCGCAGTGAGTGACGTGGGTGCTGTTGCTCCTGGGGACCACGTTTCCCATGCTTCCTGGAGGGAGGCTGGTCGTGACTGTCTCTGGGCTGTCCAGGGATTTTTACCCGGCTCTGGGCACATGGCCTCGTGGAAGTGGTGCTGTTTCCAGTGTCTGTGTGACAAGGACTGATCTCACTTCTGCCCCTAATAAAAGGTGTGTCGGGATCATCTAGTGCCTTCTGACTTGCTTTTCTGCCAACTTGTTTTCTTTGCACAGAGCAGTAGAAAATTGGGCCAGATGTAACTTGATTTCTGACTACAATTAAAAAATTTCCTGCCCATTGGCCAAATGCAAGCAGGTGACTTATTAAATTCTCAACTTTGGAGTGCTTTTCAGATGCACTGAGAGATTATGTTATAGGTCATGGTACGGCTTTCTGTGTTCCACAGGGCGGTGAAATGAAGCTGTGATGGAATATATCTTCCTTTGGGGGAAAAGAAAAAAACCAGTACAAAACATGTTGCGTGAAGGTCTAAGTGTTGGGATTGGGAGTGGCGGTCAAGTCTGTCTCTGAACCCTGACCTTGGGACTGACTTCACCTTTGACCTTGCTGTCTCAGTGAGCGCCGGGCTGGCCTGGCCTGGCTGTTTATCATTCCTCATGTGGAGGTTTGATGAAGTATTTGAGGGTGATAAAGGGCCCTCTGGCTTTCCCTGGTGGCTCAGATGGTGAAGAATCTGCCTGCAATGCAGGAGGCGCAGGAGACTCAGGTTCGATCCCTGGATCGGGAAGATCCCCTGGAGGAGGAAATGGCAGACACAGGAGCCTGGTGGGCCCCGACCCATGGGGTCACAAAGAGTCGGACACAACTGAAATGACTTAGCACATAAGGGAGCAAAGGGCCTCTGTGGTGGCTGAAATGAGCTGGGGTGGAAAAACCTGTCTTTTCATCCTAGGCCAGCGGCTCATGGACAAGAAATGAATTGTGTGCTTCGCTCACACCTGAAGGGCAGTAATTAAGGATCCTCTTCCAAGAACAGGAGATTGGTTACGGTTTCCTTGTCACCTGATCCACCATCAACGCATCTGGGAGAGTCACGCTTGATAGAGGACTAGTGAGTGAGAGGGCTACGTGTTCATAAAACGTTCAAAAGGTGGTTCTAAACAGGTAGGGCTGCATTTTTGAAAATAAAACCTTTTGGTGAGCTGCCTGTAATTACATAGTTAGTGCAGTAAAGTTATTCTCAGTTCAGAAGTACCCTCCCAGGTTTAGATCAGCCCTGGACAGGCCTTCCATGGTGGCTCAGTGGTAAAGAATCTGCAATGCAGGAGACACGGGTTTGATCCCCGGGCTGGGAAGATCCCCTGGAGGAGGGCATGGCAACCCCATTCCAGCATTCTTGCCTGGAGAACCCCATGGAGAGAGGAGCCTGGCGGACTACAGTCCATGGGGTTGCACAGAGATGGACACGACTGAAGTGACTAAGCAGTGGCGGGCAGGCCTTAGGAGGGTTGTGGGCTTCTGGGTGAGCCTGGCTCAGTGGAGATGCCCCAGAACTTGGCTGAACTTCAGGCTTGAGCAGCGCGCGGTCGCGGGAGGCTGTGGGATTCTGTCTGCTGGCGGGGTGGGCAGCGAGGGGTGGCGGATTTCCGTGGGAGTTGTTTGCTTCGAGCAGGCAGAGGAGAGGAGAGGCCACAAGAGGCAGGATACAGACGGTGAAAAGGTTGGCCTTTGAAAACACGTGCACAGAAAACTGTACGCGCACGAGGAAAGTTTGGACAGGAAAGGAGCTTGGCTCTTTGTCTGTCCTCATTTCTGCCCCTGGTTCTGCCTTGAACTTGGACGCTGTTCCTCCTGGCGCTGCCAGATTGCAGCCCCTGGCAGGAAACGGGATGAGACCGTCCCTGAAAGCGCCAATAATTGTGTCATCATGAAAATTACTTTTTGATGACCCTGATGGAAAACTGAGAAAGGTGTAAATGTTTGGTGATTCTCAGACTTCAATTATGGGGAAAAGAATGGGCTAGAGATAATTTGTTCCATGCTGGAATTTTGTGGTGAAGAGTTAACTGACCCATCACATAAAAACTCGACTGTGTTGTATAAGAACCAACACTGTTGTTTTTTTTTTAAAATGGCCATACTGTCCAAAGCCATCTATATGATAGGTTTTATTTAGTTATTTATTTTTGGCCCTGTTGCTTGGCATGCGGGATCTTAGTTCCCCAACCAGGGATCAAACCTGCGCCCTCTGCACTGGAAACACGCTGAGTCTTAACCAGCAGACCACCAGGGAAGCCCTTTAAAGAAACAAAACTTTTAACCAATTTTTTTCATCCCATTCTTTGTCACTTTCTGTCTTGTTGGCCCCAAGTGCCCTGTCCCCACTTCTGAGTCTTTGCTTTGCGTTGTTTTTTGCTTGCTTGTTTATTTTTTACTACTCTGCCCCAATCCTCCCCAATGAAAATATTATAAGCACGAGATAACCTTGAATTTTTTTTTTCATCCCAGGCTGACAGCAGTTTAGCCAAAGCAGTTAGAAAGAGTGATGTGAGAGTATGTTGTCACAAGATCCGGCCGTGAAGGCCCTTCCTCCAGTTACAGCCAGCTGGGCGTCCTGGGACGAGCCATGTGTGACCTCATATCTCAGTGTTCACATCTGTAGAATGGCTGTGATCGTGTTCTTGGCTTTACAGGAGAGGAACCATTTCTTTGGGATTTTGCAGAGTGGGCTGACAGGCTGGCGAGCCAGAGAAGAGCAGGTGTTGCCGTCCTGACCCCAAAGCCAGTCTGGAAGCAGAGTTCCTTCTCTTTCGGGGACCCTCAGTCTTTTTCTCTTGAGGCTTCCAGTGCCTGGATGAGGCCCGCCCATGTTATGGAGTTTCATCTGCTTTACTCAGAGTCTATGGGCAAAATGTGAATCACATCTTAAAAATACTGTCACAGCATCTAGGCGGGTGCTTGACCAAGTGTCCGGGTGCCATGGCCTAGTCAGGATGGCGAGGTGCCACCGAGTTTGACATTCTCCTTGTTGCTCAGTGGTGTCTGACTCTTTGCAGCCCCGTGGACTGCAGCACACCAGGCTTCCCTGTCCTTCACCGTCTCCTGGGGTTTGCTGAAACTTACGTCGGTTGAGTTGGTGATGCCCTCCAACCATCTCCTCCTATGTGGATGCAAAAATAGTTTACAAATTAGGCGATTGTCGTGTTCACCACGAGAGGGCACTCTGACCAAGGGAAATGGAAGATCTCATCTGCTGTTTTCCTTCTAGAATCGACAACATTAACACTTCAGAGACCCTAGGGGACTTCTCCACTCTAGTCCCTCATTTTACAGTTGAGAAAGTTATTTCCACTGCCCGGAAGTCTACGCTGCAAGATGACAGAGTAAATTAAAGACAGAGACTAGGGTTAGAACTGTGGTCTTTTTGACTTTACATTTCGTATTCTTTCCATTTTAGGGTGTTCTAGTAATTTGTATTAATTGCCTGACAATTAATATCAATTAATAGTTAATGACCAGCAATGCTTTGATGGAAGTAAGTTGAACCGATGAGTTATTTTGGTTGGTTCTTATAAGTTGCATGTGATGAGATGTCACACAGCATCCTTGCTGGCTCAGATGGTGAAGAATCCTCCTGCAGTGTGAGAGACCCAGGTTCGATCCCTGGGTTGGGAAGATCCCCTGGAGGAGGGCTTGGCAACCCACTCCAGCATTCTTGCCCAGAGAATCCCCTTGGACAGAGGAGCCTGGCGGGCTACAGTCCACGGGGTCCCAGAGCGTTGGACACAACTGAGTTACTAAGTACACACACATTACAAAGTAATTCACTTTCAAAATACCTACATTAGTTGGTACTGGGTTTGTAGTTAGCTTTGGTGAATACTCGAAGGGTTTTGTTTTGGTTTTTTTTTGTAAAATATTCCCTTTAAGGGACACAGAAGGCTGGTGACACACAAAGGCTCAGCCTGCGAAACTTCCTTTCTTTTTCCTGTGTGTGTGTGTGAGTGTGTGTGTGGGTGTGTGTGTGTGTGTGTGTGTGTGTGTGGGTGGGTGTATGTGTGTGTGGGATGTGTGAGTGAGTGTGTGGGTGGGTGGGCGTATGTGTGTTGTGGGTGGGTGTATGTGTGTGTGTGTGAGTGTGTGGGTGGGTGTATGTGTGTGTGGGATGCATGAGTGTGTGT
This sequence comes from Cervus canadensis, assembly GCF_019320065.1. Taxonomy (NCBI): domain Eukaryota; kingdom Metazoa; phylum Chordata; class Mammalia; order Artiodactyla; family Cervidae; genus Cervus; species Cervus canadensis. The sequence continues at coordinate 13,282,282 of NC_057416.1, forward strand.
GTGGAGTGTGTGTGTGGGTGGGTGTGTGTGTGTGTGTGGGTGTGGGTGTCTGTGTGTGTGGGATGTATGAGTGAGTGTGTGGGTGGGTATATGTGTGTGTGGGATGTATGAGTGTGTGTGTGGGTGGGTGTATGTGTGTGTGGAGCGTGTGGGGGGTGGGTGTATGTGTGTGTGGAGTGTGTGTGTGTGGGGTATATGTGTGTATATGTGTATGTGGGGTGGGTGTATGTGTGTGTGGAGTGTGTGTGTGTGGGGTATATGTGTGTATATGTGTATGTGGGGTGTGTGTGTGTGGGTGTATGTGTATGTGGGATGTATGAGTGTGTGTGTGGAGTGTGTGTGTGTGTGGGTGTATGTGTGTGTTGGGGGTGTCTGGGGAAAGGGGATGCCAAGTCATGACTTGACTTGTTGTTGTGGCGTCTTTTGCACCTTGACTGGAGTGTTTGAATTCCTTCCTAGAGGTAGGCAGTGGGCATAAAAGGCCGGTTTTTTGGAGGATGGATGAGTGATTGAGGATAACGACTCCTTGCCTACTTGGAAAGTTCTGTTTGTTTCCAGTGTCTGTTCTTTGTCCTTGTCCTTGTGCAGCCATCCTTGTTGTCTGAAGGATGCAGTCTTTTGCCTCTCTGGTGGTTTGTCTTCTTTTCATCTGGTAGATTATGTTTCGTCTCCCCACCAGGGGGCAAGCGAAGAAAAGCAAAGTCAGTCTGACAGCAGCTTCATCACTGCAAATCCACTGAGGTGACGTTTTCTTATGGCGTGTTTATAGCAAAGAGGGACTTTGTGTGTGTGGGGTGTATATGTGTGTGTGTTTATTTGCTATATTTGACTGCATAGCGCTGCCACAATTGCTTCCCTGGTGGCTCAGCTGGTAAAAGAACCCGCCCGCCAATGCAGGAGGCACAAGAGATGCAGGTCCGATCCCTGGGTCGGGAAGATCCCTGGGGGAAGGGAATGGCAACCCACTCCAGAATTCTTGCCTGGAGAATCTCACGGACCGAGGAGCCTGGTGGGCTGCAGTCCATGGGGTCGCGAAGAGTTGGACACGGCTGAATGTACACACACACACACACACACACACACACACTCAGCTTAGCTTCTTAGCAATCCTTTAGAAATGATTATGATGCAAGTAACAGTTTCAATGGGAATTCTGATACCATGGAGCTTGTCCCATATGCATAATTGCAAACTTGCCAGCATCCCTCTTCCATGCCTGCAGTTTGGTCTTAATCCATTTATCTGGCTACGGAAGTGCTCAGGCATGTGGTTACAGTATGTTCTCAGAGACACTGCAGACTGTAGGTCTGAGGGAAAGCATTTTCCTCGTACTGTTATTAAATAATCAGAATCTTCCACTGCGGGTGGGTCCTGTCCCATCTCTTGCTACCCACACTGCTTCTTAAAGTGAGCTTCATTTGGAAGTCACCTCACTCACTATTTTAGAATTCTTCAGTCAGTTCATTTGCTCAGTCGTGTCCGACTCTTTGCGACCCCATGAACCGCAGCACGGCAGGCCTCCCTGTCCATCACCAACTCCTGGAGTTTACTCAAACTTATGTCCATAGAGTTGGTGATGCCATCCAACCATCTCATCCTCTGTCATCCCCTTCTCTTCCCGCCTTCAATCTTTCGTAGCACCAGGGTCTTTTCAGATGAGTCAGTTCTTCGCATCAGGTGGCCAAAGTATTGGAGTTTCAGCTTCAGCATCAGTCCTTCCAATGAATATTCAGGACAGATTTTCCTTAGGATGGATTGGTTTGATCTCCTTGCGGTCCAAGGGACTCTCGAGAGTCTTTTCCAATACCACAGTTCAAAAGCATCAATTCTTTGGTGCTCAGCTTTCTTTATGGTCCAACTCTCACATCCATACATGACTACTGGAAAAACCATAGCTTTGACTAGATGGACCTTTATTGGCAAAGTAATATCTCTGCTTTTAAATATGCTATCTAGATTGGTCATAACTTTCCTTCCAAGGAGTAAGTGTCTTTTAACTTCATGGCTGCAATCACTGTCTGCAGTGATTTTGGAGCCCAAAATGGACGCAGGCAATTCCAGTGAGTCATTTACATGGAAAAAGCTTTGACTTTGGGATGATGAGTCCTGGCCTGGCTTTCAGCAAGTGCTCTATTCTGGCTGATGTGTGGCTTGCATAATTAATTTCCTCATTTAGTCCTTGTAAAAAAATTTGGTGGATGAGGAAGTCATTTATCTTTTTATGTTCATTACAACTCATAGTTATTAAAAATATAACACACAGGTGATTCCGCATTTCTCTAGTTGTTCTTATTGTCTTTCTTGATTTGAGACTTTAAGAAGTATTGACTGCCCCACGCATTCTGCAAGGCTCAGTCTTAATAAATATAAACCAAAGCTGCTTTTTTAGTTGGAATCTAGTGTGTATCAGTTTACTAATTCTATACTACATGATTAAACTAACTTTTTGGGTGCTCTGAATGACATATAGAAGACTGTGGCTTTACTAACAAAGCAAGCAGGAAAACTTAGAGCCTATCAGTTTTCCTTTAATTATTAACACCTACTGAAGTACCTGCTAATGACTGATTAATTATATAAATAAATTTGTTATACAAATAAATTATATGTACTTTAGAACCCTGTTTGTAGTTTCTTTAAAGTTTTTGATTGGGTTGCCACCAGGTAAATGAGTGTGTGGGCCTTGTACAGGCCTGTGAGTTAAATTGCTTTGCGATTTTATATATTGAATATTTAATAAAGGATGCTCCAGGGCTATGTGCAGAAGGGGTTAAGCTAGAGTGGAGGAAAGTGCCTTATGACAAAGAGTCTGTCTTCTCAGAACATACCATATAGGCTGCCTGCGTTCTGTTCTTAGCAAATCAAGCCGATTGGGTTTTAGCTCTGGTTTGTGTGGTTTTTCCATGCATAATGGTCCCATTTCATCCACTGCCTTTGAAACGTGCTCGAGTTTGCAATCATCTCTCCACGATAAAATAAGTCACGGTGCGTTTAAAACTTCTTTATTGTTTTTGAAAAGGAAACCCTTTTTTTTTCAAATAAAATCACACATGGCATCCCAATATATAAGGATGAGGGCTGACTTTTTTAAGGTAGAGGGACTAGCCGCTCAGAGCCTTGCCCAGGTCTCCCCAAAGGGGTCTCTCCCCAACCCCGGGAACCCTCAGAACTTGGTGTGGAAAGCACTGATGTAGAAGATGAAATTGGTTTTGTATCGAGGCACAAAAGTGAGTGTGTTTTCCACTCATTTTTTATACTTGCTCAGCCACATCTGTGTACAGATGCTTTGGTTTACCTGCATGGGAACTGAACTTTAGGTCAGGGATTGGCAAACTTTTTCTATAAAGGGCAAGATAGTAAATATTTTCAGCTTTATGGGCCATGTGGCCTCTGTCACCATGACCCAGTTCTGTGTTTGTCACACAAAAGCAGCCTAGACATACGTACTTGGATGAGCATGGCTGGGTCTCGTTAAAACTCTACACAGGCTCTCAAATTTGAATTTTGCATAATTTTCACTTGTGAAGAAGTACTACCTTTTTTCCCAACCATTTAAAAATGGACAAGCAATTCTCTCACGGGCCAGAGAACCGCAAGTTGGATTTGGTGTGTGGGCCCTAGCATACTGATTCCTACTTTGGCCATTCTATAGGGATTGCATTTAAAAAAATTTGCATATGTTTAAAGCAATAAATGCTGGAGAGGGTGTGAAGTGAAGGGAACCCTCCCACACTATTGGTGGGAATATAAATCGGTACAACCACTATAGAGAACGGTACAGAGGTTCCTTAAAAAACTAAAAATAGAGCTACTGTATAACCCTGCAGTCCTGCTCCTGGCCATATATCCAGAGAAAAACATGATCCTAAAGGATGCATGCACCCTGATGTTCACTGCAGCACTGTTTACAGTAGACAAGACATGGAAGCAACCTAAATGTCCATCGACTGCTGCTGCTGCTAAGTCACTTCAGCCATGTCCGACTCTGTGCAACCCCATAGACGGCAGGCCGCCAGGCTCCCCCGCCCCTGGAATTCTCCAGGCAAGAACTCTGGAGTGGGTTGCCATTTCCTTCTCCAATGCATGAAAGTGAAAAGTGAAAGTGAAGTCACTCAGTCATGTCCAGCTCTTTGTGATCCCATGGACTACACCCATGGGATTTTCCAGGCAAGAGTACTGGAGTGGGGTGCCATTGCCATCTCCGGTCCATCGACAGAGCAATGGCTAAAGAAGTCGTGGTACATGTATACAATGGAATAGTACTCAGCCATTAAAAAGGATGAAATAATGCCATTTGCAGCAATGTGGATGGACCTAGAAAGTGTCATACTGAGTGAAGTAAGTCAGACAGAGAAAGGGAAATAGCATTTGACATCCCTTATAGGTGGAATCTAAAAAGAAATGATACAAATGAACTTACAAAACAGAGACTCACAGACATAGAGAACAAACTTATGATTGCAGGGGAAGGGATAGTTAGGGAGTTTGGGATGGACATGTACACACTGCTGTGTTTAAAATGGAAAACCAGCAAGGACCGACTGTAGGGCACAGGGACCCCTGCTCAGCGTTGTGTGGCGCCTGGATGGGAGGGGAGTTTGGGGGAGAGTGCATGCATGTGTATGTATGGCTGGATCGATTTGCTCTGCACCTGAAACTATCACGTTATTGTTAATCGGCTATGTGCCAATACAAAAGAGGAAGTTTAAAAAAAGACAAAAAAATAAAGGAGAGTAAAAAAAAATTGTATGTGTTCAGCTGAAGTTCAGATTGAGGCATCTGTAGTTCGTTTCAGCTTCTCTGATGATCTCTTTTCTCTTTCTGAGGCTACTACTGTATGTCTGCCTCATGTCTCACAAGCTGCTTAATTCCTAGTGCAGAAGTTCTCTGCAGTACACTGTGCTCAGATGCGGTGAAATGCCTTCACACTGGGGGTTAGGGCATCAGTGTGTGCATTTTGGGGTGGGGACACAAACATTCAGTCCGTGACACGCTTCAGCTTCCTTATTTCCATTTTCATAAGAAGAGAAAAATTGAAATGAATCCTCTTGGAGGGCTAGTGAGTTCCGGTATTTGCTGTTGCCAAGACCCCACGTCATTGTCACCAAAAAGTCACCTCCCAGTTTGTCTGTCTGAGCTGAGCAACAGGTTTTAAAGACTGGAAGGGGGAAGGGGTTGAAAAGAAGATGCAGGGACTTCCTGGCGGTCCAGTGGTTAAGACTTCACCTCCTAAATGCAGGGGGTGCAAGTGTGATCCCTGGTCGGGGAGCTGAGACCCCACATGCTCTGTAGCCAAAAAAACCAAAACATAAAACAGGAAGAATATTGTAACAAATTCAATAAAGACTTTAAAAATGGTTCACATCAAAAAAAAAAAAAAAAAATCTTAATAAAAAGAAGACCCAGAGCCAGGAAGAGCTCGACTGGTTGACACGCAGGCCGAAACTTACCTCTTCTTCCAGTAAATACCCATGCAGAGTTTTGCACGTTATGGCTTGTCATATATTCCTCGTACTCAGCCATCCTAGGCACGGTGCTAGATTAATGGTGCAGTTGTGTAGTGCACGTGTGTGTGTGTGTTATAATTGCCCTGTTATTTGCTATTCACAGTGGCCCTGTCAAATCGGTTGGCCAGTGTCTTTCAGCTGTGACCCCGCTGGCTGTCAAGATCAAGCGCAGAAGTGTGGGGAGTTGGACAGACTTGCCCAAGATCACATCACAAGTTAGTGACAGAGCTGAGATTGAAACCCGTGTCCTGTGTAATTGTCACATCTCGCTACTTCCTACAGCCTCCTGGGTGGTTGAAAATCGCTTGTCTTAACTTTATCTTGGAAGCTAGATAACAGGGTTTCCTGTTTCAGCTTCGCATGTCCTGCCAGCTCTGTCATCTCTGATCGTCTTGCTATTTCGTGTCTCAAATTAAGTGTTGGAGAAATTTTGTGGGGCGTGGGGCTGGTGCTAAAGCCTTTTTCCTACTAGGATAAAGTCATCATTCTGTTGTAGTCATTTAAGGCTAAATTCCCTGGGACATTAGGGATAAGCCTATATTGCTTAGGAAATTAACGTTGATTCTTTACTGCACTGGCCAGATTTGTCCAAAATAAAGCATTTTAAAATTAAAATTTTTCTGTTGAAATGCTGTTTGAAGCAGAAACTTGTGTAGGAGAGTAAAAAAAAAAACCCACAAAATCATTGCTGATAGAAAAACAATTTTTAAAGAAACAAGTCACGATTAAGTCGTTTTCTAATGGTAGCAAGTATTCAGGATAAGAATCTAGTTCTCTCAGGACTCCTATCTGAAGGAAATCTTTCTGTTTAGGAGATAAAATGATTTTACTAGGCTGGAACTTCTTACAGTGTTTGGAGCTGGGGAACTGAGTGTGTAGAGCTGCTTCCTTCAGGTTGAGCGTGTTTATCTCACCAAGGCTTGGAAGAGAGGCCGGCTGAACCTCGGGACTGCCCGCTGACTCCTGCAGCCCGTGTCATTATGGGGAAAGACAGAGGGACATGCCGGCCTCCTTGACTTTCATGAGCTGGGCAGTAGGGCTGGATGCATGCTTTCATTCTCCTAGACGTTCTGGGTCCCTGAAAGCAATTAACATGGGTCCCCAGGAATTGCTTCAAGTTCTTTAAGGAGAAACTCTCGGGGCAGTCCTGGTCCCCAAACCTGGATTTCAGGCCCCGTCACTTGCTGCTGCTTATCCTCTGCCATCTTCTCTTTTCCTCTGCGTGAAATGAGGATGACAGAGTTGGACAAAAGTCTGGGGATCCATCAGAGGAGCTGGCACATTGCTCAATGCAGTAACTGGCCCTGAGGCACTGCTCAGTAAAAGGTCATTCGCTGTCCGCCTGCTGGGCATCTTCCCTTCCTTGGGGGACCAGGAAAAGGGGACCTTTGAGGACAAAGGAGGCCAGAAAGCCCCAGAACCAGCCAGCTGAGCCCACACTTGTCCTTCCGAGGAGGTGCTGAGTCTGTGCTGGCCCCGACGCAGTGGCCAGGTGGGCCGGAAACCTGCCTGGGCGCTGAGTGACTGCCGTTATCTGAATCTGGGTTTCTCCATTTGCATTCTGCAAACTGGCGTTTACATATCCGTGTATGTATGAGCGTGCGCTCAGTTGAGTTAGACTCTTGGCGACCCCCCCATGGACGGTAGCCCACCAGGCACCAGGCAAGAATACTGGAGTGGGTTGCCATTTCCTCCTCCAGGGGATCTTCCTGACCCAGGGATCGAACCGGCATCTCTTGTATCTCCTGCCTTGGCAGGCGGATTCTTTACCACTGTGCCACCTGAGAAGCCCAGAATGGCCAGTGCAAGAGGTTCAAGGGTTTTGGGAAGAGAGCTGTTTGTCTCCTAACATTGCATTAGATTTCCTCATGCCCTTTTGTTTAAATTTTACTCCAAACAAAGAGACAACACCATTTTTCTTTAGATATTCAAGTTCCTGCCCTCTGCCCAACCACCTCCCCGCCACCCCCTGGAAAATATCTAAGGAAGAGGAGTTACAACTGTGGTCCACTGGGGTCACGGGCAAAAAATCTGTATTGCTAGGTGGTACTGTTTCCTTGAGCTGTTTGAAGACTTCAGAACCCTGAATGTCTTGCTGCTAAGTCACTTCAGTCATGTCTGACTCTGTGCGACCCCATCCCTGGGATTCTCCAGGCAAGAACACTGGAGTGGGTTGCCATTTCCTTCTCCAATGCATAAAAGTGAAAGTGAAGTCACTCAGTCATGTCCGACTTTTCGCGACCCCATGGACTGCAGCCTACCAGGCTCCTCCATCCATGGGATTTTCCAGGCAAGAGTACTGGAGTGGGGTGCCATTGCCTTCTCTGCTGAATGTCTTAGGACTGTTTAAAATGGAAGTTGCAAAGAAGGAGTGAGGAGACCAGAAAGAAAGAAGCACAAGAGATGCACTTATATTTATAGAATCTAACAACACCAACGATGGTGTGAGTACTGAGAGAACGCCTAATTATAACTAGGGAGTCTGTTCCTTCTGAGGCAAAGAGAGCTATTGTTCACCTCTCCGAGAGTCCGCCACTCCCATAGGTGAGGAGCTTGTCATTAAGTGTAGTTAAATGACAGTTTACTAAATGCATTCTGCTACCTAAAGCAGTCCTGCTTTGCAGTGACCCCTGTGTCAGCAGGGTGCACCGTCCCACACTGATTAAATGGCGCTCTGTCTGGTTCTATGGGTTCCCAGGCGCGCAGTGGCGAAGAACCAGCCTCCCGATGCAGGAGAAATAGGAGACGTGGGTTCGATCCCTGGGTTGGGAAGATCTGCTAGAGAAGGACATGGCAACCCACTCCGGTATTCTTGCCGGGGGAAATCCCACAGAAAGAGGAGCCTGGTGGGCTCAGTCCATGCGGTCGTAAGGAGTTGAGCATGACTGAGCAGGCACACATTATATTACATTACTGGCTGTATCAAAGAGTCTCAGAGTTGGTTGAACTTTAGAAAGTAATCATGAAAAATAACTTTGTTGTCATTGACAGCAAACTTGTTAATATTTCTTTTTGCATTTCTTGGACTACTAAATTCACTCTTTTTATGGCTTAGTTTTACAAATCCAACAGATGTGGGACAAATGGTCATTGAGTGTCAGCTGCACCGGGCACTATACAGTCACGAAGAGAAACAGTGGACGGAATTGCGGAAGTGCTTGCCCTCACGGAGCTTCTATTCATGTATAATAATTTCAGTGTTTTTCCTCATTCTCAGTGACAAGATGAAATAACTACTAAAGAAAGCGTAAGCAGTTCCTTTGGCTGAAGTCTCAGTAGATTTTCAAGTACGTAAAATTGGGGGAAGGTAAAGATTTTAAGAAAGAAGTATATAAACGTAAATCGTAGCTCAGTATATTCATACTCCACCAGTGCCCACCATTTAATACCATTATAGAACTTTCTCTCTGTTGTAATATTTCAGAACCTTTTCTGAATTATGAACAGTTTTAAATACCTCATTTCATCTGGAAACTAAACAGAATTTGACAGCCAACAGCCAATAGCCAAAGCCAGGTTAAATAGACAAAGCATATTAATATCAATGATGTAAAAATATGCACTCTATAGACCAAGAAGGTCTTGGGTGGCTTTCAGACTTTGAAAAAAAAAGTATCTGTAAGCACTTTAGCCATTTCTTTTATGTTTGTCTATTAAAGTAAAGGTGGATTTGAAACTACTAAACATTAAGTAACACTAAGAAATATCGTGGGGCAATAATGCTGTGGTCTAGTGGCTAAAATTTCTTATTTTTTCTGATTTCTTGAGGATTCTGAGGGAACAGAAGCTGGCAAGCAAATAAGAGGAGAGAGTCAAAAAGTAAAAAAAAAAAAAATAAGAGGATAGAGTCAAAAAGTTAAAAAAAAAAGAGAAGAAAGTCAATTCATTGCTCAGTTGTGTCCGACTCTTTGTGACCCCATGGACTGCAGCACGCCAGGCCTCCCTGTCCATCACCAACTCCCGGAGTTTACTCAGACTCATGTCCATCGAGTCAGTGATGCCATCCAACCGTCTCATCCTCTGTCGTCCCCTTCTCCTCCTGCCCTCAATCTTTTCCAGCAGGAGGGTCTTTTCCAATGAGTCAGTTCTTCACATCAGGTGGCCAAAGTATTGGAGTTTCTAGCTTCAACATTAGTCCTTCCAATGAGAGTTTAGGGGGTGTTCTTATCAGGATTGCCTACCTGAAAATCAAACAAAGTAAACATTAAAATAACCAGCGCATGTGTTCCTCTCTTACTTATAAGAAATAAATGCTGCTTGGAGACGGTTTTTTTTTTTTTTTAATTATGATCTTTTCCTTAGATAGAAAAGCACCAATATTAAAAAAAGAAAAGATTAATTATCCAACATTTTATTTGGTGTTTTACTTTCAAACCCAATAATTCTTTGTTTCCAAACTTGGTGCTTAGGAACTTTTCTGTTCCAAATTAAAAAATAGAGAACATGGTCTGTCAGTTATTTTCACACTTCTTGGATTTAAATTTTAGAGACAATTTAGAGAATAACAGTGCAGTAAACTGTAAGAGCTGTTTATAAACTTAGCAGAAGAATAGTAATTTTCCTAAGGGTTTTGTACAAATATATTTATTTGTATCAAAAGTTGAGAGACAATGCAGTAACTTGAGGGCTACAAAAGGTTTTTTTGGTTGATTTTTTTCTGGGTTTGGCAAAAAAAATAAAAAGCCCAAGCCCTGAAAACCAAAAACCCCTAGATTTTGTTGTTTCCTTTGTGATTTGGTCAGTTTTTTTTTTTTTTTTTTGATTTGGTCAGTTATAAAGGTAACAGCATGAGAGAAATTTTCAAAAAATATTCTACATTATTTTATAATTAATGTATAATTATGAAATATATAAAATAACTATTTATTAATTATATAAAACATTAATTGTAGTGTTAATTAGAAACAGACCCTATGGATTGTAGCCCACCAGGCTCCTCTGTCCGTGGGATTCTCCAGGCAAGAGTACTGGAGTGGGTTGCATGCCCTTCTCCAGGGGATCTTCCCAATCCAGGGATCGAACCAGTGTCTCCTATGGTTCCTGCATTGCAGGCAGATTCTTTACTGCTGAGCCACCAGGGAAGCCATTAATTAGAAACATATTTATAACTATATTATGCAATATATATGATATAAAATAGTCCATCTATTTTGCATTGTTTTCTTCATGTGTCAGTATGTTTCTAATAATTATAGTTGACCCACAGTTCTGTACTTTTATTTTTACTCAGTTAACGTCTTTATATACAATCAGTTTTACATAGTATAACTTCATTCATGTAGTGGTGGTTTAGCTGCTAAGTCGTGTCCAACTCTTGCGACTCCATGGGCTGTAGCCCGCCAGGCTCCTCTGTCCATGGGATTCCTCAGGCAAAAATACTGGAGTGGGTTGCCATTTCTTTCTCTAGGGGATCTTCCCAACCCAGGCATCTAACCTGCATCTCCTGCATTACGGGCGGATTCTTACCACTGGGCCACCAGGGAAACCCAATATCATCTATATCCAGTTCCAATTTTGAATCTTAATAGTCTAATAGATTTTTATCATAACAAAAATCATTATTCAATTTGGTGAATTTTTTTCACTGCCTTAAAGAGTTCCGATGGTCCAGTTGAAAATTTTGGAGATGAAAAATGTCTTCAGGAAGGTAAGAGTTGATTTCTTAGGAAATCACACCTATGAACTCATTATCCTCTTCAGCTTGCCTGACATTAGTAGGTCAGTGAATTCAAGGTAAGCAATTGCTTTATTTCACTGTGAAATCAGCAGTTTTACTCATGGAAACCATCTTCTTGTCTCTGACATCTCCTGCATTCACAGGCGGATTCTTTACCACTAGTGCCACCATTGATAGTTTTTTTTTTTTAAAGCACTTAGAATGTCATTACATTGCCCTCTGGCCACCATGGTTTCTAACAAGAAATCAGTTGTTAAACTTACGGTGGCTTCCTTATATGTGACATGTCTCTTACGTCTTGCTACTTTTGAGATTCTCTCTCTCTCTGTCTTTTTTAATACTTTGATTACAGTCTGTCTCAATGTGGGCCTCTTTGAATTTATCATACTTGGAGTTTGTTGACATTGTTAGATATGCAGATTAAGTGTTTTGGGCCATTATTTCTTCATATATTCTTTCTGCTTTTTCTCTCCTCTCTTTCTGGAGCATCCATTATGCTTATGTTGGCATGTCTGATGGTATCCCATAGGTCTCTTAGGTTATGTTCACTTTTTTTCCGTATTCTTATTTTTACTCTGCTAAGATTGGATAATCTCAATTAATTCATCTTCAGGTTCACTGATTCTCTGCTCAAATCTGATGTGGAGCTCCTCACTTCAATCACTGTACTTCTCCACTCCAGAACTTCTTTTTGGTTTCATTTTGCAGACTGTTTATTGATAGTCTCTGTTTAGCGAGATGTTATTTTTATGGCTTCCTTTGGTTTTGGGTATGTGGCTTCCTTTAGCTTTTCGGGCATATTTAAAATGATTGATTTAAAGCTTAGTATTTGAACTTCTTCAGAAACCATTTCTGTTATTTTCTCTCTTTCCGCTGTATATGGTCATGCGTTCTGATGTCTTTACATGCCTTATAATTTTTTTTGGTTGAAAACTGAATGTTTTGAATACTGTATTGTGGCTACGTTGAAAAGGAGGGAAAAGGCTTCCCCTCCTTCTCAGGCCTTGTTCTTCTTTTTTAAAAAAATTTTTAGCCCTTGTTATTCTTGATGTTTGTGGTTGCAATCTTTGTTTAGTGCTTGTTATGAACCAATTGTGTGAAGCCTTAATTCTTTGTCATATCATGTGCTTGATGTCTTTGGTTAGTGTAGTGATCAGCTGGCAATTTTGACAGAGATTTCCTTAAACATCTCAAACCAAAAAAAAAAAAAAGAAAAAGAGAGAGAGAGAGAGGCAGGTCAAGCCTAACTATAGTTATTTGAAAACAAGGCCTGCTCCGATTGTTCTAGCACCCGTAACCCACACCAGGAAAGTGGGTTCAAAACCGCCATTGAGCTGGGTAGGGGACCATGGGACCAGAGAAGTTGAAAATGCCACAAACCTCTTATACTGATATTTAGCCACTTTTTTTCTTGATTACGTGTTCACCTGGTTGCTGTAAACCTTTAACCAACTCTCAGATTTCAGATAAAGTTGATTCTGACAGTTTTTATTAGCTGTTTTGTAGAGGGACTGGCCCGTGGAATTCCCTCCTCCACTATTTTCACAAATGTCACTCATGTGCTTGTATATATAAAAGAAAACATGTGTGAGCTGAGTGCCAATACCTTTGGTACAGAGCAAATTGGAGAGGAGAGAGATTGAATGAGAAGAAGGGAAAAGGAAATGAGGGGGATATTAATCGACCCAACCTCAAGCCCCAAACACAGCACAGTCTTCCTAGAAAGTTACACAGTTCATGTTGTCTGTTGTTTTAGGGGAACAGTGCTTGGTTGTCTGAAACAGAAACTTGAGTTAATACTAGCTCAAACAGATAGGATTTTCTTTGTATCAGATAACGAGAAACCTAGGATGGACAGGCAAAGGCTAGAGAAGTAGGCCAATGATGCTGTCAAGAATGCAGGCCCTGTTGGTGTTTCTCTTCACTGTCATTGGAATATTGGCTCCTGTAGCCTCTGTTGTTACTTGTTGATCTCAATATTGCTGCTGCAGCTTCAGGTATCTTCCTGTGCATTCACACAGAATTGGAACCAGGTCTTTTCCTGTTTTTCTTTTTTTGTTGGGACTGAAAGTTCTCCTCAGAAGAAGACTTCTGTTTAATTAGCCATGAGTAGGCCCCATGCCATTGCATTTCAGTCACTGGCCAAATTTCCGTGACAAGTTGTGATTCTTTCCTTAGGGCTGAGAAAGGGCCTGTCCCTCAAGAGATCAAAGGATCTGGGACTTCCCTGGTGGTCCAGTGGTTAAGAATCTGCCTTGCAATGTGGGGGACCTGGGTTCGAACCCTGGTCTGGGAACTAAGACCCCACATGTTGTGGAGCAGCTAAGCCCACATGCCACAACTAGAGTCTGTGTCCTGCAACAGAAGTTCCCACGTGGCACAATGAAGATTGTGCTGCAACTGCGACCTGACCCAGCCAGGTCAATATACAACTGAAACGCTAAGTTGCTTCAATTGTGTCTGACTCTTTGTGACCCCATAGACTGTAGCCCGCCAGGCTCCTCTGGCCATGGCGATTCTCCAGGCAAGAAGACTGGAGTGAGTTGCTATTTCCTTCTCCAGGGGATCTTCCTGACTCAGGGATCAAACCCACATCTCTTGTCTCCTGAGTTGGCAGGCGGGCTATTTTACTATTAGTGCCACCTGGGACATCAGAGCGATCAAAGGATCAAGATTCTATAAGCCAGGAAGGAGGGAAGGTAGCCGTTAGGTAGGCAATGGATGGTGGCCATGGACAGAAACTAGGAGGGGTGGCAGGTGAAGGTGGGAGGTGGTTGCACGGAAGATCCGAGTTGAAACAAGGTGTCATTGGTATTGGGGAGTCAAGGGGTTTGAAATGAGGATCAGAAACACAGTGTCCAAAAGTCATATAGTGGGAGTAAAACTAGAGGTGCTCACTGGTTACTTTGGCCAAAGTGAGCCAAAACCTGTGGCATTCCCAAAGCCAGGACGGGGCTGGCGCCCACGTCAAAGCCCAGGTGGAACAGATAGGCTCCTTCAGAGTGCCTGACTCCTGGCTCTGGTGTTTGCCTGGTGGAGTTGACGTTGTACTTAGAGCTGGCAAGCAGTTTCTGGCAGGTGTGGCAACCTGCAGGCTCTCAGACAGCCAGCTAACTCTGGGTCTCAAGTCAGATTCCAGACACTGGACTGGAGATTGGGAAAGGCTTTTGCAGAGCCGACTTGGGAAACTGGCAAGAGTCCCAAGTTCAGGAGGAGCCAGATTTACCCGGCAGTTAGCAAGACGAGAGCTTGGGAACAAAGCTTAAGGGTGAAGCCCTGTTATTTGAGGGCTGGAGGCAGGCTGGGATCAGGGAGCCAGGAGCCCTTTGATTAAAGCTTTAGGGAGGGACTGGCAGGCAGGGTACCTGATGGAAGACCCCGGGGCGGAGCTGGCTTGTGTTAAGTGAAGGGTCTCGCATCTCAGGGTGGGATTGGTGGTGGGAACTGATGATCTGACCGAGCCTACTACAGACGGGGATCTAGTCGTGCCCTTTGGGGAGGGAGAAGGAAAGAGGTAGCTCTGTAGAGGAGAGCTACAAGAAATATTTTGGAGGTAGCACTTATGGGACTTGGCAAGAGGAAAGGCATCTTGGCGTTTGAGCCTCGGTGACTGGCTTTATAAAAAATATGAAATGTCCAACCAGCAGTCATTTTTGATGCTAAAACCCCTTGAGGTAGGGATGTTAGTAATTGATACGTGAGGCTTGGGGGAGAGACTGCAGCTGGACATGAAGGCTGGAGTCATTCACATCAAGATAGTGATGGAATGAGACTAGATAGAGGGAGGGCGTGGAGAAAGAGTTCAGCTTATGTGCCCCAAAGAGAAGTTACTTCTTCCAGTGGTTGTTATTTGTTTCCTATTTATTTGATTTCTCCATGAATGCTTTTCTCAGATCCTTCATATTTCCAGTTTATTCTTCTTTCTTCATGTTTTCAGTTATACCCAGTTTTCCCAAATATCTGCATCTTCTTATGCCTGGTGGCTCAGACGGTAAAGAATCTGCCCTGCAATGTGAGAGACCTGGGTTCGATCCCTGGGTTGGGAAGGTCTCCTGGAGAAGGGCAAGGCAGCCCACTCTAGTATTCTTGCCTGGAGAATCCCATGGTCAGAGGAGCCTGGTGGGCTACAGCCCATGGGGTTGCAAAGAGTCGGAGACAACTGAGTGACTAAGCACACAGGCCTGAAAGGCTTATTTAAATTTTCCAAGGATTTAAAAAAAGAAATCAGAGGATACCATCTTCCCCATCCCCCAGACAAGGATTTGTGTTTATTCTTTATGATTCCCCTTCATAGCAATTGTTATTTATGGATAACTCCCAAGATTCTTTAGTGATAGTTCTTTAAAAAATGGCCAAAGAAGAATGTGTTGTGACTTTTCCCCTTCATTTTTTAATCATGCAGCAAATGGGAGGACGGGAAATGCTGTCTTATCACAACCACATCAAAATTATTCCAGCCTCAACATCCTGACCACACCCTGTACTTCAGAAGAGCGTTCCTTTAAAGCCACAAAGGATTCTTTTCTTCCGTAATAAGCTGGAGAGGGTTTTTCAAGATTTATATTAACAAGGAAAAAGAAAAAAAAAAATTCAATATCATCAAATTGTTGGTTTCATAAGTTGGTGTAAGAGTACCTAAGTGCAAGTTATACTTAGGAGAAAGGTATACATTCTCAACAGTCAGGACAGTGAAATCATTATTTGAATGAATTATTTGAAAAATCATTTGTGATTTTGGGGGAAGAGGTGTCCACGAGTTTTTCAAACACACCTACTAAATGTGAAGAACTTTCCAGAACTGAAGTCAAAGCTATAGGTAAGGTAACCAATATTGATGAGACCAGGACACTTTTAAGAGCAGAAGTCAATGTTAGGAATAGTTACGCACTAGAATTGTTTGGGGCAAAATGGTGTAAGACGGTCACGTGAGTTCTGGATCTCAGTGGTGGTTCACGGGTCACATAATTCAAGGTGAAACGAAATGAAAGTCAGGCATTTCCTCCTTGTCCTGGCCTCTATATTGAAGCCGCTGTTTTGTTATATAAAATACAGGTGGTTCAAGGGCCTGGAAATGCTGAAATGACATTGTCTTAGTCTTTTCCTGTTGCTTTTCAAGTCAAGGTGACGGTGTTTGGAGACCGTGTTGAGTGGATTCAGGGCCCAGCCCTGTAGGTACTGAATGACTTCAGTGTGGGCTTTTAATCTCCTGCCCAAGTGTTATCTTACTTGTCCAGACAAGCCTTCACCATTCTAGGAGAGTGTGGGAAAATTAACACTGCCGAGCGACCCGGGAAGGAGAGAAATGTCTGAAGCTAGAAATGAATTGCACTCGTATTTATTTTAATGCGGTCTGGAAACATACAGCTTGAGATCTCTGCTGCTTAAGGCGAGCCCAGCACCCTTCCACGGAGGGGGAAAGAGGGGCAAAAGGATTGAAAAATAGACAGAGCATGGCTATCTTTACTGCTGGAGTTAGCTCTCAGGAAACCTGAAATGCTGAATGTAATAAAATGTTGACAGCAGTTTCACTTAACATGCGGGAACCCTGGACCAGAACGACATCTTTGGCACCAAAGGAAATCAGGAGAATAAAAACAGCAGTCGTCAGGATTTGAAGGAAAGCCACAGATTATTACCATCTGTACGTTTTCCAGACCCTGTGCAAAACCAGAAAGCCAGGACCCAGCCGGAGAGTAAGTATATTGAACTCTGGTGTATGTTTTTAGACAGAAGAAAGTTAGAAATTGGTCTCAATGTTTGAACACAATGCTTCATAAAACCTGAAGATTTTTTTTTTTTCTGGTGACCATGTCCTAATAGTTCATCTGTTGAAAACCTATGTGTTTGACATGGGAGCTACCATTGTTACAAACCTTTATTGTACCAGGCCACTGTACTTTCACGGTTTCTCTGTAAAGGTAGCATTGTTTGTAAATTGCTCTTCTATTTCAGATTGTTCTTATACATTGTATTTTTGTGTTCTTTCCAGAAAGTTGTGGAAAGGTCATGGTGAAGCACATTTTAGTATTTGGGTCATGAATTGATCGGCTCATCACTGTCACCTATCAGTTAGCCCGTATTTTTCTGTTTATTATCCAGAAGAAGGTACTTTCAGATGAGCCGGTCTTTAAATATTTTTGGATTAATTTCCTGCCTCATGTTGACTAACGTTATAATTTGAGCCAACAGCTGCATTCTCTACAGTTGAAACCTATATAGAGACTAAACATAAAACACAAAAAGTTTCAGACTGCGTATGCTTTAATCAGGGTTGATGTTTGTTCAGAGATCTGAGACCTCAGCTTGTAAAGTCTAGCCCTTGAAAAGCGAGATTCGCCGAGTGAGGCCGGGGATGGGAGTGGCAAGAGGGGAGATGGGTTATTCCTTTTTATAAAAGGAAAATGTCTGTTTTAAAATAACAACTAGTGAATAAGAGAGGCCTGTTTATCTAAAATGTTTACATGAAAGAATTAAATCCTATGTCAATGGGACCATTAGGTAAACTATTTGACATCTCATTGAGAAATAGAAACTTGTAAATGGCTTTTGATATGTAGCACTGAGAATAAAATTTAATGGGATGATTCTAACTTGAAAACAGCAATTAATGACAGATTGTAGAAGTCAGCCAGTTAATTGTCACTGAGTGCTTTTCTATCCAACACATATGAAAGATTGTTTATAAACAGGGAGTATTTTTTTTTTCAATGTGCATATGAATTTCTTATAACACTTGGCAGTTCTTGGCTAGTTTGGCAGCATTAAAATCTTAGCTCTTAGACTAGTTTCCTGCAGATGAAATATTCCACGGATAGTTCTGTGCTTTCCTTGCAAGCCTGGAAATCTTAATGTTTAGCAAGACATTCTTCTCTGCAGTGTTTTTCTTCAGTCACCTCAAATTCTCAGAATAATTTAATATGAAGTGTTTGGCCAAATTGAAATGAGGGAAGGGTCCCACACCTGTTGAACCCTAGGTTTGCAACGACATTGAATCGCACACATTGTTCTTAATTCTGAAAACTATTCATCCCAATGTTCATTTTGCAATTAAAGTGTGTATACGAGTCTCTCCCGCTGCAGGGCGTTCTTTCGTGTTAGGACAGCCCAATCCATTTCTTTAATTAATGATGCAGAGTCTTAGTTCATGGACCAGTCTCAGGGGAGTAATTTAGCATATGTGAACGGGCTCACAAGGCCTTCTGGACTCTTGGGTCCTATTTGATAAATTATTGCTTCAATATATTAAATGGACCCCAGTGTCCTAAAAACATTCATATAATTTCCACATGTTCATTTTTTTTCTTGCTGGAAAGTGTAACTTACAGCTACAGTGGCTTAGAAATCTTGGCTCCTTCTTGAAGAAAAACCAGTGGGCACGTTTAGCAAACCTTTCGAAAATATCTCAGTGCAGGAAAATCTTTGATAAAATTTATGAATATGTTTATAACATTTCTAAATGTCTGGGTAAGCATCTTAAAGCTTCAGAGAAAAAGCGCTAAATTGGCATAGTTGATTTTTCCTCTTGCAAAACACTTGTGAGCGACAAGGTCGTATTGAGCAGAAGGTACGGTTGGAATGGCGTGTTGAGGAATGTTAATGATTTGTCTGAAGGGGTATGCGTGGAGTGCACGGGCAGGCCCTTCACCTCCATCCTGCCTTCCTTTTGAAGTGACATTTGGCATTTTCGCTGCTTAGTGATGCCAGCTCGCTAGGAATCTTGAGTTCTTCACACAAATTCTGGGTCCCAGCTGCTCTGACATGGGTCAAAAGTGGGGCAAGCCTCAGCGAAGCTGGTAGCTGCCTTGGCAGGTCTGTTCTGAGTCAGCTTCCCGTTCTAGAGTTTCATTCCTGGCCTCGCTGGGGGCTCCCGGATTGGTGGAGTCTTGCTGCAGAGATGTACCTTGCTGGAAACGTCCTAAGTGTTGCGCCCTTGGACCCGAGCAGGCCAGTCCTGGATTTGTCTCCATCTAAAACAACACCCTGGGGGTCTGCCTTCACGGAAGCTGCAGAGGCCCTCGGCCGTCTGTCCCTAACTGACTTGCAGCTGATGGCAGGGTGGTCCAGAATCAGAGTAGTCGCCTTGCCGGTAGCCGGCATCGACCCTGGGGTTTGATGACCCCCTTGTCTGAACATAGTGGAGAGTTTTGCTCTTAGGGAAAAAGGGAAGGAAGATGTCACATTGTTACTTTAAAAACAGTCCTTTTTTGTTGTTGTTGCAGCAGTGTCTGCTGAGAAGTGATTGCATCCTGTATTCATGTTGGAGCTCTGCTCTCTTTGGCACTTTCCTCTAAGCTTGAAGCAGTCAGCTACCAACTCTCATGGAGAATTTGCTGTGGGAAGTCCCGAAGGCTTGGTCTGTGCCATCTGAATGAGAAGCGGGGGGCATGTGAAATAGCAGTGAATACTGTGAGTGTGTGGTTGGAGCCCGATCATGTGGTGCTGGCCTTTTGCTGCCGGAGTTCAGAGGACAGAAACCCAGCCAGGCCTCCTCGTCCGCCTTAGTGGTAATCCCCCTGCCTCCTCCGAGGTTCTCCGCCGCCCCCCACCCCCGCCCCCCAGCCAACTCCTGCAGCAGCTGGTCCTCTGCCTCCCTCATTATCTACCGTGTCAGGCACCCCCATCTCTGATGTGAAGTCCGGTCCTGACTCCCTCCACGTCCTCACATCTTACTTAAGAAGACGATTGTGCTTTCGTTTTCCTTTCTTCCTGAAATGATTCTCCCCGAAATCACCAGTACCCTTGGGATGCTGACGTTTCTCCTAGCCCTGCCTCCTCCAGCTCTCAGCCCCCGGGGTTGTGGTTGGTCCCCTCCTCTGTTTTGTGACTCCCCATCCTTGGTTTCTGGAAAGTTGCGCTGTTCTTGTTTGGCATCTCTTTTGCATGCGTTTCGTTGGCAGTGCCACTCCCGCCCACGCTTCCGTGGTTATTTCCCAAGTTTCAGGCCTGCCCGTCTCCTTATTCTTGCCCTTGGGTGTATCCACTCACCTCCTTGAGCTGTTGCTCTAGAGGACTCGGTCATTCACTTCTCCAGCATGTGTTACGTGCCTGCTCTCCATCCAGACATGGAGGGTGGAACGCTGGCCCGACACGTGTTGCCTGCCTCCTGGAGTTTGTGGTCCAGGGAGGCGGAGAGACAGCTACACAGTTCACGGCAGCATTGTCGGGGAGCCACCCCGAGTGGGGAGGGTTGCTGCGGCTCCTGTGGGAATCCGTGGGGGGCACCTGACCTGGCCTGACCTGGGGGATGAGTCCTAAGACCCACTGCCCCCTGGACCCCTGACCTCTCTTTTGAACTTCAGTCTCTCTTGGGTGAAGAGGGAATGGTCTTTCCTGGTGACCTGTCACCACCTCCAACACAACCATGTCTGTCTAAGAGGAAGTGATCTTTTCCTCCAAGTGTGCCCCATACTGTCTGCTTTCAGGCCATGGAGCCAGCAAGTTCCCCCACCCGCTTAGGCTGGAAATCTGGGCATGACACAGAGTTCAGATTTCCCTCCAGTTCCTCACCCAGTTGCTCACCCACCGTTGTCAGCGGGTCCCCTGAAATCACTCTCAACTCTGCTCCTGACTTTCTATTCCCATGGCCACTGCCGGTGGCCAAATCCTCACCACTTTCCTGCCCTCTTTAATATTTATAAATGGGCTATTTGCTGATTCAGAGGAGATTTACAGAAATTGCCCAAGTGGTTCATATTCTTGGTGGAAACATTTTAGAAAATACAGGTAAACAAAGAGAAGAAAGGGAAGAAGAGAAAACTCACGTGCCTCATCACTCAGATAACATTCCTCTTACAACTCTGATATTTAACCTCCGGAACTTTTCTCTGCACTCTCTATACATCAGAATATTCTCATATGTGAAAATGTGAAAACTACCTTACAAACTGTGATTCTATATTCTCTATGTTGTTTTGGAGCCTACTTTTTTTTTTTTATATTTAGCCTGTAAGTGTTCATTCCCTGACATCTTTAAATATAATTATTTGTGTTATATTTGTATAATTATTTGTAATGATTTTCCATGGCTGCATAAGGATTTGAAATAATTAGGACTTTAATCCCTACACTGTTTCAATGCCTTGGTGCGCTACAGTGAGGTCATCTTCTTAAAACATTTTTTATTCTTGCTCTTCTTTCATACAAAAAACCATCGGTGGCTTTCTGTTGCCTGAATGCATGCACGTGTGCACACGTGTGCACACACACACACACACACACACACACCCCTTCCTGTTTATGTAAAGAGGTTTTTCTGACCTGGTCAGCCTTTAGCACTCCTTTCCTCGTCAGGAATAAGGTCAGGCCGCGTTTTGGTGGTTACCATACATCTTGCAGGATGATGGGGCGTCGGGGTGATGGAGGGACAGTTACTGGCATGCCCCCAGCACTCGGCTCAGCATCTTGCTTCTTCTTGCATCCATTCTCTCCTTTCACTGCCGTCCAGTGTCCTGGGGCTACCAGTGTGACCAGGCCCCTCCTCACACCCCAGCCCTGGCTCCTCCCCAGTGAGAGTGTTTGACAGCTCTGTCAACATGCAGATGCAATGGGGCAGGGCCCGCTGCCTGCCGCGGGGGCAGCGGGCTCTATGGGGCGACTTTGGAGCCTGACTTGAAGTCAGTAGCACTTACCAAGTTAAGCTGGTGGTCAGAGAGGATGGGGCGGGGAGGCTGGAAAGTCTGCACAATGGAGTGAGGAGGGCAGTCCTTGGAAGGAAGGTGGGGAGCTGGATTGTGGGTATGGCTGTAGCAAAAAAAAAAAATAAAAATGAGATGGCAGGTCTGGGGAGGGGAGGGCCTCTGCAGGAAAGTGTCAGTCTGCCCGGCAGACAGTTCTGATCAAACCGAGTAAATGGTGAAGCACAGAGAAACAGCATGGCTCTGGCACCCCAGGAAGTCGTGGTCGAAACCAAGATCAAGTTCTGTGTTTTTATGATTTTGATATTGTTAAGTCAGGTCCGGAAACCTAGATATTAGTGGGCAATCCAGATGACTTTATTGAACTGACTGGATTTGTTTTTTCCTGGTCTAGCAAGAGACTATAAAGCCTGTATGGTGTCTAAGACTTTATTTTCATTGTCACAATATTTCTTTTATTAGGATTAATTCATGTCAGTTCTATTTACTGATATAAATGCAGACTAGAAAGTGTGAGTGTGCGTTTACATGCTTGTCAACACATTAAAGCTAGGCTAACCTGTAACTATACCTTTCTGGGAAAGAAGTGAAAACCCTTTTTGCTGTTCAAAGGTAATACTTCTTTCCATAATTAATATCTTTGTTTTAAAAATCACATCTCTTCTTCTTGTCTATACCCATTCATTGTGAATTTTTAACTCAAAAAAGATAACTTGCTTCAGTTTTTGAACAAGGAGACAAGAAATTATTCAGTCTTCACAAATAGAATCACAGTGTTTTAAACTGTGAGGAACTTTCCATTTGGTCCAACCTCTTCATTCTACAGAGAGGGAAACTGAGGCAGTCACAGGTGAGGCAATTTGTCCCAAGTGGCGCAGCTAAGCAGCAGCTCAGCCAAAACCAGAAATCAGGATTTCTGGCTTCCAAGTCCTATGACCTTTCCACTGCCCCATACCTCATCCTAGTTTTATTTAAAAAAAGAAAAAAAAATCAGAGAATTGAAATGACACATTTCTTTAATTCTCCTGCCTCTATCCAGGGTGTAAAAAAAATCCTGATGTATTTTAAAAGAAACATTTAAATATGTATCTGGACGGGTAAAGAAGATGGGGAATATTTGTGATATGCTAATTAGAATGTACCTCATTATGCAAGAAACATGAAACTTGGCAGAGGGGGATGCTATTCAGAGTAACTTAAGAAAACTTCAAAGGTAGGACAAAAGAGGGTTCTTTTTATTTGTTTGATAATGCGTGGTTGCCGTCAAACTTCCGATAGGGTCTGACACCTTTATAATAAACCCCCATAGAAACTGGGGGAATCTGTCAGACGCACGGAAGGAAAAGCAAACAGTTCGGTTTCTCTCCGGGTTTCCTCGGGTGTAAGCAGGGGTCTTCCCGCAGCGCTGGCCCGCCAGGCTCCTTCCTGTAGAAACCCGTCTGTGCTACCACGAGGCGTTTGCAGAGGGATCATATTTTGGCAGCCAGGCTAATCCCTCCAAGGTGACCCACTCTTTGGAGAAACAGATCGTTTGCAGTTGTTACGAAACACACGTGCAGTGATGCGTGTCGTTGTTTGGGGGAGAAACAATCAAAGTGTGTTTTCTCCCCACGGCTGCTGCTTTTGCCAGATCTCTCAAGTAGAAGTGCCATTCTTCCAGAGCAGCTCTCTAAGTGTCCTGGGGAGAAACACCAGAACGTGGTCAGGTTTCACGTTCAGGAGGAGACATGAGCCCCCTGGTGCAGAGGGAACTGCCCCCATCCCCAGGGGGGAGTCCAGAGACCGACCCCCGCTCCAGATGAGAGGGGGCTGTCCCTTCACCTTGGCAGGGCCCCCCTCCCCTGCGCCTCTGGGGCCAACAGAGCCCTTCCTGCCTGCTGTCTGCCTTTGCACCTGACTCCACCGTTTCTGGTGTGATTGAGGCAAAGGTGCAGTTCGCCTGGCTGTGAAGTTCTTAGGTTCCCGTGAGGATGAGGGACGGAAGTGTCAGTCACCCTTGGCCTGACAGTCTCTAGGTAAGAAAGGTCCTAGGGAAGGATCAGGACTCCTCAGGGTACCAGTCTGGAGGTTAGAAGTGTCTTTCAAGCAGGGTTTAGTGGATCACGTGTGAATTTTACCATCAGAACAGACTGGTTTGGGATCCCAGCTATTCTGTTTGCATTCTTAATGTCATAACAGCCCAGAATCTTCTCGCCTAAGAACCCAATTTGACTCCTGCAAGGGCTGAGGACTCTTGTGTCTCCAAAAGCTTATTTGTGGAGCATCAGTCACAGACAGTGCTCATGAAACAAGGGGTGTCTGTTGAGTAAATGTGGACATGGTGCACGGCGCCCCCCAATCCCACCCCCGCAGAGTACCAGTGCCAAATGTGGCAAAGACTCTGAGAAGTTCTGCAGTGGGAAATAGGTTAACCCCGCCATTCCCCACCCCTGGCCACAGAGCCCCACTTTATATTCAGCATCCATCAACATCTGGGCCAGTTCTGGGAATGCCATTCAGAAACACCAGCCCAGAGAGGTGCTATTTAGTGTTTACTAAATGGTCTCTTGAAAGAGTTCAATTATTTCCTGAGACTCCCGTCTCTGTGAAAGGATTAGAAACCACATCTGTAAAGCACTTCCATATGCTTAGCATGAAGAACCTGGATAAACGGAGATTCGAAGTGTTGAAAAATCATAAATCCACTCCTGTTTTGAACACTCACGTTAATTACTTTGCCCTTTGAACTCACAGCGTTTCCATTACTCTGGTGCCGGGATGGGCTTGTACTTCTGGATTCTTGGTTGTCAAAGCCGGAACCAGTCTTAACTGGTTTAAGAGATAAATGTTCTCAACCACGCATGGCTTTGATTTTGGATTATCATCTACAAGCATGTCTATGTACATGGAAGAGAGTCCATTTGTAGATCGCTTGCAATCTTCTCTACCTGGTTGCATACTGATTCCTCCTCTTTTAATTTTTTTTCCCTGCTCTTACCCAGGGATTTGCAAAACTATATCTGAAGTTGCAGGAAACGTTTTTGATAGATGTTCACAGAAACCCTCCTGAATTCTGGCAAGAGTTTGTGGAAAAGTGCCTGATTCACTTCTAGCTTCAACTTTATAATTTCTCACAGATTTTCACGTCTCCTAATGCTTGTGTTTCTCCCTGTTTCCTTGTTCCAGCCCCAACTGTGTTGTCTTTTTCATTTTCTTAACTCTGGGGTCTACCCTTTTTAAAACATTCCTTTATTTTAATCCTCTGCCTGGAGTTCAGCACTTCTTAAATTAGGTTCTCAGTACAAAATTTTTGAAATATGAAGAAACAGAGGTAAATAGGGCTTTTTACTGCAGGACTTCTCAGTGCCTTTAATAGTCTAACATGCATTATTAATCTCCCAAAGGGAGATAGAACCGTGTTTTCCTAACTTATGCAACTACTGAACCTCTACCTCAGCCCCTTTAATAGCATCTTAGAGGAATGTTATTCTGCAAATCCCTCTTTGCATCAGACCCAAACATCTCAACCTATACTTTCCTTAATCATTCCTATAGCATTATGTACCATTACCCCTTTGACTCTCTGTCCCAGTAAAATGAATTGTATTATAATCATCCTGAAAACCTTTTTATTTCTCCATATCTTCTCATGATATTCCCTCTCTTCCCCATGGATCCAGTGATCTTTCCTAGCAAATCTAGAATGCTTTATTTTCTTTCTTTCTTCTGCACCTCTATCAAATCGCAGCTTTTCTGGGAAAACTTGACTGACCAAGCAATCCACAAATCTTTAAAGTTCCAGGAAGCCATCACTCAGGACAGTAACAGAAAGAGTTGTGACTGTCGGACCAAACCCTTGAGAGAGAGGCAGGACCAGGGCTGGCTCCTTGTAGGATGACTCGACCTCACAGAGCTTTGCTGGATGTTGTGGCATCATGAAGAGCAGGGACAGGTGGGTCTCCCAGAGAAATGTCGCCTTTAGAGAAGATTCACTTTTGTATAATTTTTTTTTTCTGGCATGCAATTTGTCATTTCATAGAACGATGAGGTTTTTTTTTTCCCCCCAGATTATAGATTACTATAGTTCGCATTATTGTCACTGCTTCCTGTTAGCACAAGCATAATCATAGCAACCAGAGGAAGGAAGCCTAAAGGATTCTGCATTTTTTTTAACCTGTTGTTAGATTTGTTGGTCAATCAGGTTAAACCTGAGCCCAACACCTTGACAACACTTGAGGTGTGACTACTAACCTCTGTGCTCAATGGTGATAATGTTACAGCAGCTGTGAGTTTTGAATCAGATTGTTACTCTCATTCTCAATTCAGTCTCTCATCTGTAAGAGTTATCTTTGGTTTCTTATAGCATTTTTTTTTTCTTTTCCCAGTACTTCTCAGACTAACCTATATCTGAGTCTCCTGGGAATCATGTTAAAACACAGATTCTGATTTTTTAAAACCAGAGTGTAATGCTTTATAATGTTGTATTAGTTTCTGGTATACAACAATGTGGATCAGTTATATGGGTGCATATATTCCTTCCCTCACAAGCCTCCCTCCCACCCTGCACCCCATCCCACCCATGTAGGTGATCACAGAGCGCCAAGCTGGGCTCCCTGGTTCCCACTAGCTATCTGCTTTACACATGATAATGTATATATGTTCATGCTGCTCTGACAATTCATCCTACTATTGATTGAAACATGCTCCCAGACAAAAGTGAGTGGAGAATCTAACAGATTATTTACACTGAGAAACACATTATTTCATTGCATGGCATTTTGTACCTTCTTTGCACCCTTTTGCATTTTGTACCCTTCTTATTGCTCTACGTTTTACATTGAACTTTTCTTTAATATTACTTGAGAAATCTAGGAACAGAGCAAAATTTAGGCATGTGTAAGCATTTAATCACCTGGACTTTCTGGTTGTCAGTAGAAGTCTTTGAAGTTTGTTTTCTTATGACTAGTATATTTGGACTGCCAATTTGGTTGTAAATTAGACTTTATTTTATTGTAGTCTTGATTGACTGAGACTCTGCACTCACTTGAAAGGGTATATAGCATGTTAGCTTATGGATAGTTCGGGGCAGGTAATATAAGTCTACTTTAAGTATATGAAATGATTAGTGTATTTTATTTTGTAAACCAACAATGTCTAGAGTTGAAGCAATTCATCCTCATGTTTGCTATCTGTGGTGCAAATTAAAGGAAAGAAAGAAAAGCTGTCTTTGCTATTAGTTCTTTTTTTCCACGAATGGGGACTGTTTTATGTGTCAAGGGATCAGTGACTACACTTTCTATCACTGTGTTTTAACTCTATAGCTGCCTATAAACAGTTTGGTTGATTTTAGAGTAAATCAAGATAGGAATGTATTCATTCCATACATATGCCATGAGCACATCCCTCAAGCTTTTGGAAAACAAGTTTTCTCTAAACCTCCGTTTTCATTTCCTGATAGCACTTTAGGAAATTCCACAAAGATCCTGATTGATTCTGAAACTCCTGGATTGCCTTTAAAACCTACCGAGACTCTTTACTGAGGATTTAAAGAGCAATTTCAAAAATACAATACAGGAAGAGAGGGTGACGGAATAGAACATATTAAGCCCAAGAGCCCAAGGAGCAAAGGTCAATGTGGTGAGTGACCAGCGTCCATGTCACTATTTGGACAGGGGTCCTGAGGGCAGTGTTGCCGAATGAGCTTTCTTGATCAGATAATCATTAAAAGTGTTGAAAAAAGTCCCATGCTCAGAACAGTGGCTCAGCCACCCAAGATCCTGCTTTGCAGTGGGACCAGCCATTATCTGTCTTTTGTCATCAGGAGAGCAGATTTTCCTTTAAGAACCTGGGGTGTGTCTCCCACCCAGGCTCTTGTCTCATGTCATTAATGCTTGGCTTCTGCCTTTACTTTTACTCCATTGATGATCACTGGGCCCCTTTGCTGGTCCAGGTTTTGTGCTGAGCTCAGGAGATACAGAGGGAAATAGCCCCTCCTCTGGATATCTCACAGACCCATAGAGGGTAACAGACGGGGAAGCAATTTATCACCACTTGTCACTAGAGCACCCACAGAGAGGTGGGGAGGCAGAAAGAGGAGTCAGAACTTCAGCTTTTCATTCATGTTGTTTGAAATCTGTAGGCTAGGACATGAAATTAATATGCTTCTCAAACATTGGAGCGTACCTCATGTCTAGGATTCTTGCTTGGCAAATCTGTGTTTACCCGAAGGCCTCCCTTTTAGCATTACCTCTCTCTCCATGACTGCAGTCTTGCGGTGGCATCCGAGGTGAAATGTTAAGAAAACATTTGGCCATCAGGCCAATAAATCACAGAAACTGTTTTGCTAGTCAAGTGTAGTGACATTTTTAGAGAAGACACCAGAATCTGCAATAGCCGTGGCTGTAAGTCCTTCTTGTACCTACGGGTTAGATAATGCAAGATGAATCTGAATCTTACTAGGCTGTCCAGGTGGGCTGGTGAGGTGGCAGAACCTCCTGCAAAGACGAAGGTCATCCCTGAGGTGAAGGTGGCCCAGGTGCACGGGAGAAGTTCCGGGAAAGAAGAGATGGATAATTACAGTGGGGGTAGGCATACCCAGGAGCACTGAGCTCCTGATGGCCAGGAAGGAGTCACACGCCCAGTTTCTCTCCTGGATGCAGCAATGCTAACCTTTCCCTCCAGTTCAAGACCTTATGGAATGTAGCAAAACCTCCAAAGAGTGGGAATAACGTCCCTGGCCTAAGTGAATTTTCTGCCTTAATTAAGAGTAAAGCCTTTTGTCAGGCTTCCCAGTGGCTCCAGTGGTAAAGAACCTGCCTGCCAGTGCAGGAGACATAAGAGACACGGGTTTGATCCCTGGGTCGGGAAGATCCCCTGGAGAAGGAAATGGCAACCCACTCCAGTATTCTTGCCTAGAGAATCTGGTGAACAGAGGAGCCTGGTGGGCTATAGTCCATGGGGTCACAAAGAGTCAAACACGGCTGAAGCAATTTCACAGGCACGCACAAACTTTTGTTAAGAGTAAACCCTTTTATTAAAAAAAGGAACTCCTTTTATTAAAAGTAAGCCATTCCCCCCCACCCCTTCTCTCCTCTTGTCCATGAATATGTCTTTAATATGATACAGTGGATACCCTTGAATCTTTGGGATTTAGTTGAGGTTTGGGGATTTCCCCAAGTTCATTTGACTTTGGTATTATACCTCACAGTAACAGATGAGAATGTAGCTCTCAGAAATTCAGATGATTTTCTATAACTTAAAACAACTAAAAGACACTGGTTATGTTTTTATGTGCGATGTGAAGGTTCTGGTTAGTAAAATTAAAGTTTACCAGCACTGTGGGATGTAGGCTGTTTTTAGTGTCTATGACAAACAGAAAACATGTTCTTCTGCTATCTTCCAACACTTTTGCCACCAAAAGGAAAGAAAATAGACAATAAAAAAATAGAACCTACTACTTAAAATACAGTCAAAGTAATTAAAGGTGGCTAGAAACTATCTTTGAAAGCTATTCCAAAGCCATGTCTGGTATCAATGGCACATATAGATTGATGGGTAGAGACAGATGTTCCTAAGTTATTTCTAAGCTCTTTTTTTTTTTTTTTAACTGTAGCCATAGGAATCCCATGAAGGTTAAAAGCTATAATTATCACCTTTTCAACTTGCTAAGTTATATTTTCATCGTCGGAGGTAATTTGTATTACTGAATCTATATACAACATGATTACATAGTTTGAAAATAGGAAATGTTATCATTCCTTAGATTAAATCAGTAGAGATGGAATTTGGTGTACCTATCAGAATACTTAGAATGGTCATTTATCACATCGTTAATTTGTTAACTCAGAATCAATCTTTATTCATTTTGGCTTTACTAATTTAAAATTTTATGATTAATTGGGCAAAAGTTGGACTAGAGTTATTTTCGGAATTTGTGAAAAGGCTTATTAGATGATATAATTGTATAAATAGAAACAGCCAGTGACTATTTAAAGCTACTTAAGAGACCATTCTCTGGAAGTTTTCCTATACTTGAAAAACACTGATAAGCTATTTAAAAATCGTTCCTCAGTCTAAAGGAATCCTGAAGATGGTTTGCTTTTCCTTGCTCTGTGTGTGTGTGTGTGTGTGTGTGTGTGATGTGATGTGTTTATTTCAGGCATTATTATGGCCAGACCAAGGAGTGGCCTCTGATTAACAGAGGACAACTTTTAAACAGACAATCCAGAATGTGATATGGAAATCTTCACCAACATTTGTTTATGAGTTGATTTTCAGCAGCTCCGCACTCATTTGCAAAGGGAATCTTTTAAAATAGGGAATAAATTTTTAGACTGAACTGCCCACCCAATTTCATTCTTCATGCAGCTGTGATATCAGAGTACTAGGATCTCCAAGCTGTGTGCTATTATAGAATGTACTAGAGCTAGACAGCTAGAACCACAGTACGATTAAGGTGTCTTTGATGGGTTGGCTCACCAAAGTAGGACGTTAATACTCTCATAATATTAAATAATTTCACCTATATGAGGGACCATTGCTGGCTTTTTGTACTCTGGACTGTGACATGCATTATCATTTATAACATTGTTTCTTGGGACAATGCCTTCCACAGTGGATTGTGGTTTATAAAATTTTAAGTCAAAGAACACCTGTGTACATACTTGATTTATGAGAAGGAGAGTAAACTGTTTAATAAGAAGAATCTTTAGAGATTTAAGAGTCTTTGAATAGTCGTGTATCACACGATTATGATCTTCATGGCATTTCTAGCATGCTGAGTCTTTCAACATCATAATTATGAATTTCAGTCATTACATTGAGCAGGGAGGGTATCCACTGTTACAACATTAAGAGTGGAGTTGCTTGTTCATAGGACCTTGTTTGTGGAGGGAACTTTATTCTTAAAAATATGAAAGTGTACTTTCTGGGAGGATTCTTTAAAAAAAAATTTAACAGCACCTTGTCTCTTTTATTGACATATAGATGATTTATAATATTATATAAAAGGATTCTTTATTTCACAGTTTTTATTAATTCCAGCTATTCTTCTCTTGGCAAGCCCACATTCGTGGAGTTTCCCGAATGTAAAAACGTTCTTGCTTGAAAGGTTCCATGATTCTATCTTGAAAGTTAAACTTCAGACCTAGATGTCATGCAGATACTGGTTTTATGTGGCATGTTTTATGCTTGCCTCAAGTTATTTATGCGCTTTCTATTTCTCTGATTCCTTATCGGTCATCTCGAAAATGAGGTCACAGTGACTGTTATGCTGGGGAGCGGGCACTGTTCCTGCCTGGGTTTAAGAAGAGATCCCTGGGTTGGGAAGATCCCCTGGAGGAGAGCATGGGAACCCACCCCAGTGTTCTTGCCTAGAGAATCCCATGGACAGAGGAGCCCAGTGGACTAAGTCCGTAGGTCACAAAGAGACAGACATGACTGAAAACAACTTTAGCACGCACGTCGCCCTGACACGGGAACTCTTTGGGGTCAGGTCTTCACCCCAGGTGTGCCCACGGTCTTGGGGGTTTTGTTTTATTTTCTTTCTCAGCTGTCTGTCTCCCTTTAAGGACTCTGAAATCCCTTCAGGGCATAGGAATTCTTTGCCCTCTTCTTGGCTGCCTTTCAGAGGGCATGTCTTTTTTTACTGCCTCTGATAGGCGTTTCCTGCTCTTTTCTTTTTTTCCAAATTGCTAAACTTGAAAAAGTTTTTGAACCTTGAAAAATGTGTGTCCTGATCTACTTTCCGGACTCATGCCAGTGAGTAAAATTACGCTAATTGCTTTTAATCTCCCAGTCACTTCAGTTTTGGTGTGAGAACATTGTGGTACGTGCGAACAGGTTTTTGTGCCAGAAAAATAATCGAAAACCCTTGCTCAGAAAAATAGTGTCATTAGGAGCCATCAGCAGCACATAATAATGGCAATTAATGACAATCAGGGACCAACTTACTGCCTGCCATATCTTTTTTTTTTTTAAAGGAGCGAAACATACGAAGTTTATTTTATTATTATTATTTTTTTACTTTGCGCAAGTGTTTTTACATCTGTTTGCGATTAGTCTGCCTTGTAACTACCACCTCAGGCCCAGTTCTTTTTAGGGGGAAAAATGAATTCCTTATGTAATAAGTTATCGTTTGGAAAATTTCTCTGACAGACCGTGAGCTCTTCTTATGAAACATTCAATACACACAAAAAAAGCGCAGCTATAATTTACTACAGGAATAGGGGTTTATAATAGATAGATAGTGGAGCTTATGTATCTGAGTTAGTTACTTTCATAAGGATGAGCATTTGTACCTCGTATCTGAATGCAATAATGTAATACAAAGGGTTGCGGCATAAAAAACTCTATTATATGGGTGAACAAGAACTTACACCAAGGGAGCATCTTACCAAGGGGAGCCCTATGGATCTTGCTCAAGATGACTTATTAACTAGAAACATCTTCAGTTTAGGCTTATACAGAAGTTTAAACCCTAAAGGCAAAGTCATCATCAGATTGCAGAATATGTATAAACATTATATGTACTTACAAAAAAAAAACAAAAAACAAGTGTATTCCAAAAATTTAAATATAAGAAAGAAATACAAAAGCTATGTGTCAGAGACCTGAAAGGCATATTTAACATTAATAACAGAAGGGGCCTGGGCCTCTTGTAGATTTTGCAGTGGTGGTTTTTAAAATTAGAAGCTGGGTATGTTGTGACCTAAGAAGCATATGATCTAACTGTTGCTAGGGTAAGGGGACTGCTTTTGCCAAAAGCTGAGTAAACAAGATCAACCCACATAAATTGATGTCTCTGATCCTCACAGCTCATTGACCATCTGCTTGTTTTGTTTTTTTTTTTCTTTAATTCTGTGTTTTCTCCCCTTCAATATCTGTGTATCTGACACTTTGGAATTCAGATCTGCTTAATGAGATTAGTCAGTCATCTTTGCAGTTCTGCTATTTGCTTTTTTTCTGTGAAAGTTTGAAGAGCCTTGAAAACCCTGGAATCAACCTGAAGACCCAAAAACTTTAAGAACGTCTCGTTC
Source organism: Cervus canadensis (assembly GCF_019320065.1). Lineage (NCBI taxonomy): Eukaryota > Metazoa > Chordata > Mammalia > Artiodactyla > Cervidae > Cervus > Cervus canadensis. The sequence goes on from NC_057416.1 coordinate 13,315,115, forward strand.
TGAGATTTGTGCCTAAGCTGTGAATGTTTCTCCTTGGATTTTTAAAGTGTTACTTGTTTTTCAGAAGCTGTCTCTTCATTTTGAATGCAAAGGGAGTCTTAAGTCTTTTCCCAGCATGTCACATCCCGTTGGTGCGTTGTTTAGATCTGTCCGTAAGCGTTTTTGGACTATGCACATGTAAAAATGGGGAGGACTGGTTTGTTTCTTAGAGTGTTCGAGATTTTAGAAGGGTGTTGAAGACTGCCTTGTCGACTGTTAAGGGGCAGTGCTAGCAGCTCTTGACCTGTAACTTTTCTACTGAAACACCGTGATTTGGGATTGTTTTCATACATGCTGTGGGAGGAATAATGCCCCTCTTTTTACTGTCTCGCAGGTAGGTTGAAAGGCTGAGTGAGGCAATGTATGCGAACAGGCTTTTGAGTTCTTTGGAAGAAAGCTGTTTCAATCAGGCATATAATTAGTTTCACCCCCATTATTATTGTGCTGCTTCTAAAACTTGCACAGGGCAGCTTCACGGTAAGGCAGCGTGATGGTTGAATCAGCCCGAAGCCGTCAAGGCTGCCCACCCTCCCCCCCAACTCTTCCAGTTGGAAATGGCTTCATTTTCCCAGGATGGCACTCCCATGCTCAGCAGAGAGTTGGAAATGACGTCATCTCCATCAGAGAGGGTGGATGAGCTCTGTTCTCCGGCTTGCTGTCCCCTCCAGCTGAGGTCCAGGTGCATGTCTTCTGTTGTGCGAAAGCCCACCTTTCTTCCCACCTGGGCTGGATGTCTGAGACCCACTTTGCCTGCGGCTCCTGTAAGTACGTGGCAAGTGGACCATCATTCCATCTTCCCTAGAGAAGGGGTTCTCTGACTCAGACTGGCTTTCACCAGCATCCTAGCAGATGGCAAGAAAGAAACAGATCGCAGAGACTTGGAGAGAGGGAAAAAAAAGAAGGCTGGGTGTGTGCTACCCACGCTTGAGGCTGCAGCTATAGTGGATATTGGCTTATCAGTGACATTGTGGGAAAGTCCTCATTCCCCGGGAAAAGTGAGTCTTTCACAAGTCACTTTTCTTTGAGGGGGGGGGTGGTGTCTGCTTTTGTCTGCACCCCCAGCTCTCCATGCAGTCAAAACTGCAGAAGAAAGTCTTTTGTATGTACTGTCTCTTAGAGAAGGGGAGAGCCATGGGGCCAGAGATTGGGTTTATAGAATTCTCCCAAAGCGGCTGTCGTCTTGGGTGTTGACTCCTTGAAAGCTCAAGAGTCTCAGGAGGCCTGAGATTATGAATGAGCTTATATGACTTTTTTGAGCATTTTAAAGCATACTCATCATTGCAAGTAATTGTACAGAGCTCTTTTACCAGTATTTTCTCTCGATTTGTAGAACCGTGCACAAACATACACACAGAGTATCATTTTCCACCACAATTGAGTTTGCATGCTGTGGGGAAGCGTTGGCTTCTGTGCGCACTCAAGAACGGAGTCACACGCATGTCAAGAGCTCCTGTTCCTCAGGCTTCGAGTGGGTCTCTGTTGCCCTGTTCACTGGCCAACATTCCGCCCCAGTGGTCATCCGGGGCCCTTATGTGTTGAGGATTGTGAAGAAGCTGAGCACCAGTTCTTTTTTTCTTTTAAACGGGCATGCATGCAAACTCTTAGTTGTGGCATGGAGGAACTGTTAATCCTTCCCCAACCAGGGATGGAAGCGGGGGCCCCCTGCCAAGGGAGCCAGGAGTATTAGCCACTGGACCACCAGGGAAGTCCCTCCAGTTCCTTTAGTTATTACTTTCTTAAAAACAGAGGGTCTTCCCTTCTTTTTCTTTCTCCCCTCCTCTTCCTACAGGCTTTGATCTTGGACAGGTGGTAGCGGGTACCACAGTCAGGGTCTTAGAGGATGGGGTAGAAGAAAGAGGCTTTGGGTTGTTTTCTCCTCCTTACTGATAGCACTTCCAGAGGCTGAGTTGCCTTTCTAGGGAATCTGTATGTGTGCCCCGGGCCAGGTCTCCTTTTGGGGAGAAGAGCCAGGGACTGGGTACCATGGGGCTCTGTGACCCAGCGCATCCTTGCTCACATGCCCTGGGAGCCCAGCTTCCAGCCTCTCCATCCATTGCCTCTGCCTTTGCCTTCGATGGAGCGGTAGTTGGTGCCCCTTTGCAAAGGCCTCTGAGAAACTTGAGTGACACTATGCGTGCGTGCTTATTTGCTCAGTCGTGTCCAACTCTTTGCAACTCCATGGACTATAGCCTGCCAGGCTCCTCTGTCCATGGGATTCTCCAGGCAAGAATACTGGAGTGGGTTGCCATTTCCTCCGCCAGGGGATCTTCCTGACCCAGGGATGACACCCACATTTCCTGTGACCCCTGCATTGGCAGGTGGATTCTTCACAACTGTGCCATCTGAGTAGTCCTGAGTGCCATTATGTCTGGAGGGTAAACTTAAGACCTGGCTCTTGAGAGGGAGGGAGGGTGTTTGGCTTATTTTAGTCTTGCATCAGTACTTTGAATATTGTTGTCCCGGTGACCCCAAGTGAACTAGCATCTTCACAGGAACATTTTTCTGATGCTTAAAGCGCCATGTGCGCCTCTGGTGGTCCAGATCTCCTGGTGACCCAAGTTCTGTTTCTTGCAGACACGTGAACGCTGACACACAGACTTTTTTGACTAAGACCCTGTCTGTCATTTGAACTTGAAGGGGAGACTCCAAGCAGTCTGAGCCGTTACCCCTGACTTGACCAGGCTCCAGGCTCTTGGCAGCCTCCCAAAGGGAGCTTTCCAAGGGGTGGGCGGCAGGTCTGGGGGCCTGGGCATCACTTCCTCCCGGGGCAGTGCCCGCCTTGGCCCAGCCACCTACCTGGCTGGCTCTGACCCGTGAGCGGATGACGAATAGTCTTCCCTTGTTTATAGCGTTAGTAACCGGAAAGGGAGCTCCACCGGAGAGGAGGTTTTTAAAAATAAAAGTAGTCAAGTTAAGCTAGGGGGACAGGAGGAGAGGCTGCCAACTGAAGTGATTTGAGAGGTACTAAAAGACCCCCACCAGCACGGAGGCCAGCCCTAGGGCAGCCTGCCCAGCGGGGGCCCTGACCCCACCCCACTGCTGCCCGGTGGCCTAAGCCACGTGACTTGTCTGCTGATTGGGGGGGGGGGTGTTGTGAATTAGTGGGGTGGGTCAAGGTCTTGACACACGTGGCCCCCTGGGCGCCATTGTGACCTGGGAATGGAGGACCCGATCTCAGCGTGAGAGAAGTTTCCAATGGTGCTCACACCGTGATGCACAGCCACTGACGTTTGGCCTCTGTCGCGGGGACGGGGGTGGGGGAAGGACCCTGGAGCCGAGGGCTCCATCCATAGGGCCACGGCTCAGCTCCATTCAGGAATAAAGGCCCTGGGCTATGCAAGTGTTGACCCGAGACCAATAGAGGGCCAGATGCCCTCCAGTGAAGATGGGGTCATTTGGGGTCAGCACATAAGTGCAACTCAGGGTCGGCAACCACGGGGAGCCACAGGGAAGTCCCCACACAGCAAGAGAAGAAGGACGCTTTTATAAAAGAGGGGAAAAGGAAGTTGGGGGGCTGCGGGAAACAAAGGGCCCCTCGCTTTTCATTGGCTGGGTCCTTGCTGGGAAAGAAGAGGAGTCTTCCTTTTTCCTGGCGGGCTCTGCTGTCATCACAGGACGTGAGAGCGCCCCCTTCTGGTCTCTCAATTCTATTGAGGTTCTGTTTATTAATTTTTTACAATATCTTCCGTTTTTGTTTTTTTTTTTTGAATGCTGTAAATCTGTAAAAATGTCCCCACTTTTAAAAATATTAAAGGATTAAAAATGGGAAAAAAACCTTGTATGTGAACTAAATTTGACCAGTTTTCCACCTTTGGGATAAATATTAGTCTCTCTCTTTTTTTTTTTTTTTTCATTTATTTTTATTAGTTGGAGGCTAATGACTTTACAATATTGTAAAAATATGGAACGCTTCATGAATTTGCGTGTCATCCTTGCGCAGGGGCCATGCTAATCTTCTCTGTATCGTTCCAATTTTAGTATATGTGCTGCCGAAGCGAGCACAATACTAGTCTCTTAAGTTCTCTCTGAGATCACAATCTTACGGTCTTGGATTTCTGTTCCCCATGCTGTTCCAACTGTGGTCCATGTTCCAACACATCAGCCTCAGCTGGGCGCTTCAGAGAAATGGAGAATATCAGACCCCATCTGCATTTTAATACGGGTCCAAAGATCACAGTTTGAGAAGCAATGGACTAGAATATCATTTCAGGGAAGGGTCTGATAAACAGTTTTGGAGTGGGGGAAAACATGAACAGTCGTCAGTATTAGCACGAATGCAGTCTTCAGATTAATTCATTGATGGAAAGAATGAATGGGTTCAAATCCATGAAGGTCACTATGGACGAAGGAAGGAAACAGGCCTGTAACACTGTGGGTGGGATGTTGTTTTGTATCCTGTGGGCCCTGGGGTGGGATACATGGAAGCTGTGAGCTTCTGGTTGAGGATAAGGGATTTTTGTGGTGGTTGTTTTTAAACTCGATTAAGAATTCTAAGCGCCTACCTGATGCCACACTTTGCTTAACTCTTTCACATAATTTATCCCATTAAATCCTGACGACAGTATTTTGCCATGAGGATGATCACGTGCATGTTTTACAACCGGAAACTGAGCACCAGGCAGCTTAGGAAGCCTTCCAAGGCCACCTGCTAGCACAGAAATACTGCAGTTTGCACCCAGGAGTGCTCAGGCTTCTCACCTAGAGAGCAGTCCAGCTCAAGCTCCTTTCCTGTAACTTGGCCAAGGCCGGGCCTTGCTGGAGACTTTAAACAATTTCTGATTATTTTGGGGAAAGGTTTTTCTCTTAGATCTTCCATGGAGGGTTTGCTCAATTAAAACTGAGAGCAGCTCCAAAATAATAAATATCTGATACTCCTGTAAAGACTGATGGTTCTTTTTGAACAGTTGTCTCCTGCTCTTAATCTCGGAAGCTGGTTCCTGATTTTGATTTGAAATTCGAATTGCAGACAACAGCAAAATCAGGAACATACTTGGATTCTTGGTGTTGAAAGAAAAGTGAAAGGGTGTGAATTTAAAAAGCATGTTCATTGTGCACTTTTTATGAAAAATCTTCCTTTATAACAACTTCTTCAATTTAGTATTTAACATTTCAAAGGATTTCGGGGGACTCTGCCTTCTCAAAAGTTGCCAAAGATTTCAGCTATTGTCATTATTAGACTTCAAAGCAGGGACTGCAGGCGATTTTAATGCCAATGCTTTTAATCCTAACCTTTGTATTGAGATTAGGAACACAAAGCGTAGCCCGTAAGGGGTAAACCAAATTTTCTTTTTTTTTTTTGGTTTTGCTTTGTTTTTCTTTCCCCCAAAGAATTACAATGAAAACCCCAAAGCCCCACTCACTGGAATTGTTCTTCACTCATTGATAGTTTTTTTTTGGAGCTGTAAGCTGTGATGAAATCTGCACAATGGTATCTGTCATTGAAAAAATAGCTGCTGTAATGAAAGAACTTGGCGCTTACAACAGACAATTTCAGGTGTTCACAGCCTGTTTCCACAAAAGAAAGCCGTGAGTCTCTCCCAAATTACCTTGTATGTGTCCTTGTTGTTTGAAGGGCATATGTGTGTATGGGGGAGTTGGTATAAATTAGCTGCACTGACCTCAGACAGCCTCAGCCTCGCCTCCACTGACCACTTACCCACATACATGGTCAGTTTCTCAGTCCCTGTTAGACTATAGACCGTAGCCCACCGGGCTCCTCTGTCCATGGGATTCTCCAGGCAAGAATACTGCAGTGGGTTGCCATTTACTCCTCCAGGGGATCTTCCTGATCCAGGGATGGAACCTGTGTCTCTTGCATCCCCTGCATTGGCAGGCGGGTTCTTTCCCACTAGAGCCACTTGGGATATAGAGTAGTGTGTTCCCATTAATCCCAAACTAATGAGGCACAGTTGTAGGGGTTCCAAGTGGCATAGTTGGTTTGCTGCTGCTGAGAGAGGGGTGAGCAGGAGCTGTTTTAGGTGTGTGGCTGGCTTCATCAGAGGCTTAGGGAATGAGATAATAAACAGATGATAAACAGAAGAAGGATAAGGTGTACTTGGAAGGATGGAGATGAGATATGGAAAGGTGATAGTGTGTTATGGTACAGACAACGCTGAATTCAGAAGTCAGATACCGGGGCTTTGTCCACGTTGGATGGCCAACTTGCTACACAGGCTTGGGAAACTTGTTCTGTACCTCAGTTCCCTGACCGTACAGTGCATGTGTAGGAGCAGACAGCTTTAAATGTCTTCTTTGCCCGTTATCAGACTACTTGATTGTAACCTGAAGTACCCAGGCATAAACCAGCCAGCCAGCCAACCATCCAAACAAGCCAAGAGACATGATGTGGAGGATAAAACATCGTGCTAATTTTGCAGAGGAATTGAAAGATACTGTCAGAATTTTCAAAAGATAACATCATGGCCTGATCAAAGACAAAGGTAATTTTTGTCATCTACATTAACTATACCAGGAAAAGTATGTTTGGTTGCCACAAAGATGGGAAAGATGAGACTGAAATGTTCAGATTAAGATTAATTTGGTATTTATGCCTATGAAGATGAGACATACAGAAGAAAAGACCTAGAAAAAAATGTGAAAGAGACAGCAGAAAGATTGAACGTTATTTTACTATTTTCCTCTCATTTTAGAGTTTGGACAACCAAACTGTGAAATTTTAGCATCTTATCCCTGACAGATAAAGAACATTGTAGGATAGTAGTTTTGACTGTTTGGTAATATATTTCTGAATAGGATTTAGTGATTTTTTTTCCATCTGTGTTCAGACTCTCAGGAGGAAATATTTCCAAAGGAATACAGAGGCTGGATATTTAAAATTTAGACCACTGGATAGATAGCAGTTAGGTTTGTCTGATTGGTTGCATACCAGGTGAAAGGATGAGGGTGAAAACTTTGTAAGTAACACTGTAGCGTGGTCCCTACCTCTTTAAGATCCTTTCTGCCTTCAATGAGATTGAAGTGAATTATTTTATGTGAGCCGCAACAGCTGCTGAGGTTCCCTATAAACTCAGAGATTGTCCAGGAAAGAAGTACAAGTTCAGGCATCAAGAGGGAGAGGAAGTCTTAAACAAAATCATGGAGAATGAGAAAAGGCTTGGTCAGTGAATCGAAAGGACATCCCCGTGGCACATTTTAAGATCTTAAACGTTTGTTCAAATGACTAAATCAAAGTGTTGATCTTTGAAAACCAGAATTCAACATGAGTTACTACCTGGGGGCCTTAAAAACCCAATAAAAACAATGTAATCTCTATGTAAAATGCTGTTTAGTCATAAGTGCAAAGAAAGAGTAATTGTTCTATGTTTAATTATCTTAATCTCATCCCCACTCAAACCTATTTTATACCACAATTTAAATTTTCCATCTGATTTCATCCTCTCACTGGCCTGCGAGCCATCACCCTTGTAGCTCTGTAACACAGGCAAATAATGACCAAAAAATTCTAATAGATGAGACATCTTTAGGCATCTCCATCTGGGAAGTGGAAGTTACTTTGAACCAACAACTTTAAAATAACCGGTTTCGACTGGTTTGCCCTTAAACTGACCTAGAACTGAATTAATTACATGTCACGAGAGCCCCAGCTAAAGTACCGTTCTGTAATATGCTTTATGACCAACTACACCATTTGAGAAGTATGAGTAAGTGGCTGGTATTAGGACTTTAGATCTAATGTACATAAATACCCGACTCACTGTTCTGAAAAATTACAGTGGAATTGTTTGTTCTGAAACAGATTCCAGTCTGTTCTCTCTTTACAAGGACTTCCAAATGGAATTTGGAAAACCGAATCTTTGAGATGAAACTCCATTCCCTCGATCCATGTCAGACCTGGCGTGGTTTTTCTGTGTATGGAGCTTTCTGTTCTCTGACTCTTTACTCTCCATTCACATCCATCTTTATGGGTTCCTGAGTGCTGGGTTCCCACTTTTTTTTTTTTTTTTAGCAATCATAAAAGAGAGAACAGGGCATTTCCCAGACATAAAACTCTTTCCTGTTTCCCAGTGGGTCAGTTAATCCTGGACCATTTCTAGAGTTCAGCAAAACTTAATTCAGTTAAATTCTGTCCCTTCATTCCATCCCAATTCTGGCTGCATGAAGAAGAACAAAGCCAAGACTTTGGCCAGTGTCAGAAAAATATCTTTCTTCCAACGTTTAGGTTGACTGCGTAGTTCTTGTAGTTGGACAAATGTGCCATGGAGTTTTAGCAGCTGTTAGGATTTACTATGCCTGAGTTGCCCTTTAAACTGCTTGTCTGACATATTTTGCTGCTTGTTTTTAAGTGGGCTTCATATTTCATAGTATCTTATATCTGGAGGAAACCTTGGGAAACTTCTGGTTGAACCAATTTGCTTTAGAAGTCAAAAGACTTATTTTAAGGTCACAAAGCCTGTGAGTGGCAAGTGAAAGTCGCTCAGTTATGTCCGACTCTTTGCGACCCATGGACTATACAGTCCATGGAATTCTCAAGGCCAGAATACTGGAGTGGGTAGCTGTTCCCTTCTCCAGGGAATCTTCCCAACCCAGGGATCGAACCCAGTTCTCCTGTATTGCAGGTGGATTCTTTTTTTTTTTTTTCCATTTATTTTTATTAGTTGGAGGCTAATTACTTTACAATATTGTAGTGTTTTTTGCCATACATTGACATGAATCAGCCATGGATTTACATGTATTCCCCATCCCGATCCCTGCTCCCACCTCCCTCTCCACCCGATTCCTCTGGGTCTTCCCAGTGCACCAGGCCCGAGCACTTGTCTCATGCATCCAGCCTGGGCTGGTGATCTGTTTCACCCTAGATAATATACATGTTTCGATGCTGTTCTCTCGAAATATCCCACCCTCGCCTTCTCCCACAGAGTCCAAAATTCTGTTCTGTACATCTGTGTCTCTTTTTCTGTTTTGCATATAGGGTTATCGTTACCATCTTTTTCAATTCCATATATATGCATTACTATACTGTATTGGTCTTTATCTTTCTGGCTTACTTCACTCTGTATAATAGGCTCCAGTTTCATCCATCTCATTAGAACTGATTCAAATGAATTTTTTTTAACGGCTGAGTAATATTCCATGGTGTATATGTACCACAGCTTCCTTATCCATTCATCTGCTGATGGGCATCTAGGTTGCTTCCATGTCCTGGCTATTATAAACAGTGCTGTGATGAACATTGGGGTGCACGTGTCTCTTTCAGATCTGGTTTCCTCGGTGTGTATGCCCAGAAGTGGGATTGCTGGGTCACATGGCAGTTCTATTTCCAGTTTTTTAAGAAATCTCCACACTGTTTTCCATAGTGGCTGTACTAGTTTGCATTCCCACCAACAGTGTAAGAGGGTTCCCTTTCCTCCACACCCTCTCCAGCATTTATTGCTTGTAGACTTTTGGATAGCAGCCATCCTGACTGGCATGTAATGGTACCTCGTTGTGGTTTTGATTTGCATTTCTCTGTTAATGAGTGATGTTGAGCATCTTTTCATGTGTTTGTTAGCCATCTGTATGTCTTCTTTGGAGAAATGTCTTGCAGGTGGATTCTTAACCAGCTGAGTCATCAAAACCCAGGTTAGAACCCCAGTTACCTAATTCTTGCCCCAGTGGTTTGGTCATTTGTATCAGAATAGGATGTAGTGATATTTTTCACCTCTCTCCAAACTCAGGAGGAACATTTTCTGAAGAATGCATGTTATTGGTGGTGATTGTTAAAAAACATAGACCACTTTATAAAAAAAAAAAAACAGACCACTTTATATAGTGGTTACTTTTTCCCCTTTTATTTTGCACAATTTCTAACGTGCAGAAAAGTAGAGAGACTAGAAACACAAGCCCAAAAGCCAGGTTTGACCATTTCTAATTCACGATTCATCTTGTTTCATCTGTATCCCTACCTTCTCTCCCACCCCATATTATTCTGAAGTAAACTCAGACATCATATTATTTCATCCATAAATAGATCAGTACGCATTTCCAAAAGATTGACATGTAAAAAGATAACCACAGTACTACTATTAACTGAAATAAATTAGCAGTAATTCCATGATATTATCAAATATCCTGTAGTCTGTTTAAAAAATCTGTTATAAATAATGTATGATCATTTTATTTTCAAATATGTTTTTCCTAGGAGAAACAAACTCAGTTAAGAATGGTGGGTGTTTGAGATGAGAGAGGGAAGAATTGGGAGTTTGGGGTTAGCAGATGCAAACTGTTATCCATAGAATGGATAAACAACAAGGTCCTACTGCATGGCACAAGGAATGATATTCCAATATCTTGTGATAAACCATAATGGAAAAGAATATGAGAATGCGTGTATATATACATGTATAACTGAATCACTTTACTATGCAGTAGAAATTAACACAACATTGGAAATCAACCATACTTGAATAAAATGAATTAAAAAGAATGGTGGGTGTTTTAGGTCAATGAAAAGAGAGAGGGGCTATACATGACTGTCAGTATCACTGATAAAAACATGTCACGAGTTTACAGTCAGCAAGGAATTTACTAGATATTCACTTGGATTTGCCCTGTTTTAATTCTCCTTTCTACCTAAACTGTAAATTTTCATGTGATATTTTCCAAAGGCATTGCAGCTGTTCTCTTTGTATCCCTTCAAATCAAGCATCAGGATATGAAAGAGACTTGTCACCACGGAAAGGGAGAAAGTCGTGGCTATTTTTGGTGACAGGTTCAGAGCAGATTTTTCCTTTGCGTCAGCAGACGTGAATACCTTCAGCTCCTCGAGTTCTAGTTTCCTAGCATGGGATAATAAGATATTTTCTGGCTGGGGACAGGCTCTGTTCATTACAAGTAAGGGGAGATGAATTGATTCTTTGGAGGAAATGGTTGATAATGCATTTCTCATTTCTTCATTTATTCCTTTTTTAAAAAATAATTGTATTTACTCTTTTATTTTGGCTGTGCTGGGTCACTGTTGCCGCGGGCTTTTCTCTAGTAGTGATGAGCACTGACGACTCTCTAGTTTTGGTGCACGGGTGTCTCATTGCGGTGGCTTCTTTTGTCATGGAGCATGAACTCTAGGGCGTATGGGCTTCAATAGCTGCAGCTCCCAGGCGCTAGAGCAGACAGCGTATTAAAAAGCAGTTTGCCAACACAGGTCCGTAGAGTCAACGCTATGGTTTTTCCAGTAGTCATGTATGGATGTGGGAGTTGGACCATAAAGAAGGCTGAGTGTTGAAGAATTCATGCTTTCAAACTGTGGTGCTGGAGAAGACTCTTGAGAGTCCCTTGGACAGCACGGAGATCACATCAGTCCATCCTAAAGGAGATCAATCCTGAATATTCATTGGAAGGATTGATGCTGAAGCTGGAGCTCCAATACCTTGGCCACCTGATGCGAAGAGCTGATTGATTGGAAGAGAATCTGACGCTGGGAAAGATTGAAGGTAGTAGGAGAAGGGGCCGACAGAGGCTGAGATGGTTGGATGGCATCACCGACTCAGTGGACATGAGTTTGGGTGGACTCTGGGAGTTGGTGATGGACAGGGAGGCCTGGCGTGCTGCAGTCCATGGGCTCGCAAAGAGTCGGACACGACTGAGCGACTGAACAATATCAACAAAGGCTCTAGAGCGCAGGCGCAGTAGCTGTGGAGATGTTGAGCTTAGTTGCTCGGCGGCATGTGGAATCTTCCCAGAGCAGGGATCGAACCCATTTCTCCTGCACTGGGAGGCAAATTCTTCACCACTGAGCTACCAGGGAAGCCCTCATTTCCTCCTTTTAAATGTCTTCAGGGACAGAAGTCAAGTGCACCTTTTGAATGACTGTCCCATCTCAACGCCCTCAGATAGGCGTGGAATTTGAGTTGCAGGATATGAAGTCCCAAAGAAAGAAATCTCCTCATTGCTTGTCTGTGGTAATGAGAAAGTTAGGCATTTTGGCAAACCCGAGAACACGTTTACAGGAAACTTTTTATTTCTTAGAGAAAGATTAGAAAAATTGGGTCCTGGGTGGTGAGAAGCAGGCAGCAAGGTCTTCCTGAAGGCAGCAGTCATGAAAGTCAACGCGCTAGAGAATCAACCAGCCGGGAGAAAAGAAAGAAACTAGCCGAGAAAGCACAGCCGCATGCTTGGTGTTGTGTTCCTGTGGCCACACACCTGAAACGAACCGCAGAGGGAAGTGTGATCTGAAACGAGCTGGACATCCGATCTGGGTCAGACTCACTTGGCGGACATAACACACCCATGTCATGTGCTTATGGGGGCCGCAGCCACACCTGGTGATTGGCTTAAAAATTTCCCTCCCGTTCCCATCCCCTTACCACCTTTCCACATTTGGACAAAGTCCTTGCTCCTCATCTCTCCTAGTGTTTGTCGTCGTGCGCTGGTTTTACTTTGTCTCTCTGCCATTGGTTTTGGCTGGTCTAGGAAGCACAAGTGTTTCAGGAGAAAAGAGGGGCGGGGGGAGGATTACATCGATGATAAATCCTGCAGTTGGAGCAGTTGTTTTTGTGATTCGGGTGCACCACTGGGCTCTCCACAGCCCTGCTTTCTGCGATGATTACCTCCTGCTTGCGTCCTCCACCCTGGCCTTGAGATGCGGTGATTCTCCCGCATCTGTGGGACCTTGTGGGGCCGGCCGCCTTGTCTCTGGTGCGTTCGTGGTGCCGAGGAAGGAAGAGGAGACGCCGCAGCTTCTGGAATCAGAATAGGATGTAAAAAGATAAAGATGCGCCAGCCCGGTGGGTGAGCAGCATCTCTGTGTCTCCCTCACTCCCAGGGTCCTGCTCTTTCAGCCTTTTCGTGTGTAACTCATGGGATTTGTAGGACATCTTCCTTTAAAAATGCATTGAAAAAAACTTATTTGTTCATTTGGTTGCAGTAGTTGTGGTGCAGTTATTCTGCTGAGCGTGCTACGTACTTTTTCATATTTATTCTTCACACAACAGTAGGAGAAAGCCACTTCCTCCATGTTACCTTGGAGGAAACGATGGCCTCGTAGAGATTTTTGGACTTTGGTCGAGGTGATGCATCTAATAAGTGTTAGATCCAGGAGCTTTCTAATACCTGCAGATGGAGGCAAGTATCTTAGACCGAGTGTATTCTCCTTCACCACGGGAGAAAAATAGGGTGTTGGGGAGATCCATTTTTCTTGTATTTCTGAGACAACTTAATTTTTAAATTAAATTTTTTTTGGAGGATAGCTGTTTTACTATGTTATGTTAATTTCTGCTGTACCAACAAAGTGAATCAGCCGTACATTTACACACATCCCCTCTCTTTTGGATTTCCTTCCCGTTTAGCATTGAGTGGTGTTCCCTGTGCTATACAGTCGATCCTCATTAGTGATCTATTTTACACATAGTGGTGTGTATATGTCAATTTCAACTTCCCAACTCATCCCAGCCTTCCTTCATCCCCTCGGCATCCGTACATTTGTTCTGTACGTCTGTGTCTGTTTCTGCTTTGCAAATAAGATCATTATACCACTTTTCTAGATTCCACATATATGCGCTATTACACGGTATTTGTTCTTCTCTTTCTTGCTTCACTCTCTGTGACAGTCTCGAGGTCCATCCACGTGAGACACCTTCATTTTTCAAAGAATGGGGATTCCAGGCTCCAAACAAGTTCCGCCCCCTTAGCCCATGCCCCCCAAGCAGTAATAATAGTAGCTAACATTTGCAGTGACGTCTCCGTAGCAGGCATCTTCTAAGCAAGTTCGTGTGGATTTATTGATTTGAATCTTACAGCAGCCCTAAGAGTTCTGCTAGCATCCCCATTTTCCAGTTGAGAAAATCAAGACTCGGGTGGTCACACAGTGGGGATGGTCAGCGGCCCAGGGCATTCACCTGGGGAGGCGGCCTCCAGCCTCTGCACCCCTGGCTCTCTGATTGTACCTCCCGGGTCCCAGGTCCATGGAGGCTCCGTGCTGTTGGCTTCCTCCTGGCCTTGAAGGAGCCTGGACCCGGAGGCCCCCGTGAGGTCTGGCAGAGGCAGCGCAGCCTAATTGGGATCTGGATGCACGCTGCTGCCTGCTCGGTGCCAACCCCGTGGTTACTTCTTATTCTGACTTGCTTATTTATGGGCCCTGGGGCTTGGCAAGGAAGGAGCTAGAGGGTCAGACAGTCTGCACCGGAACGAGACAGATTCTTGCTCCTGTTAATGAGAGTTAAACATCTCAAGGGCTGCTTTTCCCCGCCCCGTTCTCCCACTTCCTTCTTTTGGAAAGTGCTCGAACCTTGCCATCAAGCAGGTGGCCATGAGGTGGCTGCTGGACCCCTTGTTCCGCGGGCTCCCCAGGCTTCGGGTGAGGGTGGGGGGCAAATACTCCTTTCTTCTCAAGCTCGGGAAACAAGTTGGCTTCTTTCTGGCCTGAGTGATCTGCACAGATTTACTCTAAAGGGAAGGTTTGCTTTCATAAGCTGCCAAGGAAGTTCTTGAAGCATTATTGGGCCATCTCGCCTGGTTTATTTATTTTCTTAATGAATTCAGCTTTGGTTTAGGAGTTTGCAGGAGTCCAAGGATAGGGGACGACAGAGGATGAGATGGCTGGATGGCCTCACCGACTCGATGGACATGAGTTTGAGTAAACTCCTGGAGTTGGTGATGGACAGGGAGGCCTGGGGTGCTGCGATTCATGGGGTCGCAAAGAGTCGGACAGACTGAGCCACTGAACTAAACTGAAGGATAGTCATCAATAACGTTGTTGCAGGTTGAATTGGGTCCCCTCTCCCAATTCCTTGGGCTTCCCAGGTGGCACTAGTGGTACAAAAGCCGCCTGCCAGTGCAGGAGACATAAAAGACATGGGTTCGATCCCTGAGTCAGGAAGATCCCTTGGAGGAGGGTATGGCAACCCACTCCACTATTTTTGCCTGGGGAATCCCATGGACAGAGGAGCCTGGCTGGCTACAGTCCACTGGGTCGCAAAGAGTCGGACATGTCTGAAGTGACTTAACATGCAGCACCCCATTCCTGTGTTGACATTCTAAGCCCTGGGACCTCAGAATATGACTGTGTGTTTTTGTTATTTATTTGGCTACAAAGGGTCTTAGTTGTGGCATGCTGGATCCAGTTCCCCAACCAGGGATTGAACCTGCGCCCCCTGCATTAGGAGCTCGGGGTCTTAGCCACTGGACTGCCAAGGAAGTTCCCAGTATGACCTTATTTGGAGGTAGCGTTGTTGCTGATGCAGTTAGTTAAGATGAGGTCATCCTCGGATAGAGTGGCCCCTAATTCGATGTGATTGGTGTCCTTGTAAAACAGTGACATTTGAACACAGAGATACACATGGTGGAACGCCGGGTGAGGACAGGGATGAGGCAGCAGCAGCCAAGGAAGGCCAGGATGGCCAGCGCACCGCCAGCAGCTGGCCTCCCAGCCCCGGGGACGAGCCCACCCTGCCCACGCTCCGATCGTGCACTTCTCCAGAGTTGTGAGAGAGTTTCTGTGGCTGAAGCTGCTCAGCGTGTGGCTTTTTGTTATGGCAGCCGTAGCAAATGGATGCAAACTAATTCTTACAGAGGAGCGAATAATAAAAATGAAAACATGAGTTTAGCAAAGTTGGATGGGCCTGCGCCTTTGTGGAAAGTGGGCTTTCTTTTTTTCCAGTATCGCAGCAAGCTTAGAATCAGAAGACCTTGGCCCTGGGGGGCCCCGGCTGGGACTGACACGGGGGCTGCAGGGGCACCTGCTGGGCTCGGCCTGAGTCCAGGGTCACTAGCTCACTTCTGCTTCTCTCTGCCCACACTTCCTTTCCATTCATTCATGACTTCAGGTCCTTTGCACAAGATCCGTATCCCAGGAATAATCTTCTCTGTCAATTTCTCTCCCTTTCCTGCCTCTTCCTTTTAGCCTTCCTAGTTTTGATAACGATGTGCTCTGCTGAACTGGAAGTGAAATCCCCACTACCATCTGGCAGGATAAAGACGCCCTCTCCCCAAATTTTAGATTCCTCCTCCTCCTCCACCCCTCCAGTTGAAAACCTCAGACTTTATAATTATCAAGACATGCTCTCTGTTTAGAGACAAAAGGAAAAGTGACCTGCTTGATTCCATTTCCAGCAGTGTAGCAGACCATATATTCTGAAAAGTCTCCGGATTTAAAAAAAAAAAAAAGAAAATCACTATAAATTTCCAGGTGAAATATTTCATAGCGTGTTTTGGCTCTTCAGTCTCATAAAACACAAATCCAGCTCCATTCACCTTTCAGTACCTCTAGCAACTCATCCCCAAGGGAACTGGCCTGTTCATACCGAGCAAAGGAACTAGTAAACAGGGTAAGTTGCAACGGGGTTTGATTATTTAAAACCGTAAAAGAAAGAGAGAAGGGGAGGGAGGGGAAAGAAGCAGGAGGAGGAGGAAGAAAGAAGGGGAGAAGGAAGGAAGGAAAGGCGGGAACGAAACATTGGTCAACAATCACCTGGGAGCCAGTGATGTTTGTAGAGAGTGGGTGGCATCGTGCTCAGGTTTTCGTGTTATTTGGGAGAACATGGAGATAGTGATTTATCTTAGATTTTTTTCAAGTTCAAGAATGCTTGTTGAAATATCACTGAAGGAATCAAAGAAGACCCTAAGAGAGACAGAGAAGACCTAGATGATTTAACATGGCACAGTAAAGAACTTCCTGAGCTTTCCAGGGCTGCAGCACCTGATGTGGCCATCAGAAGATGTGGGTGTGTGTTCAGCCCTGGACCTGGTAGAGGGTGTTAATTAGAATGAATTAAATTAACATTTACTGAGCGCCAGCTGATTGCCAGGCACATATATCACGTAATCCTCAGAACAGCCCCATTAAATTGGCACTTAGGTTTCCCCCCATGCTCCAGAGGAAGAGCTGTTGACAGGGCATGTCTGAGGTTGCTCAGCTGGGAAGTGGAGCTGCTGGGATTCAGACACTGACAGATGTGCTCCAGAGCATTCACGTTTAGCTCCTAAACTGATCCACTTTAGCAAAATCCTTGCAGGGAAATCCTTGTTGTTGTTCAGTCATTCAGTCACGTCTGAGTGACCCCATGGACTGCAACATCCCAGGCTTCCCTGTCCTTCACTATCTCCCAGAGTTTGCTCAAACTCATGTCCACTGACTCAGTGATACCATCCAATCATCTCATCCTCTGTCGTCCCCTTCTCCTCCTGCCTTCAGTCTTTCCCAGCATCAGGGTCTTTTCTAGTGAGTCAGCTCTTCACATGAGGTGACCAAAGTATTGGCGCTTCAGCTTCAGCCTCTGTCCTTCCAATGAATATTCAGGGTTGATATCCTTTAGGATTGACTGGTTTGATCTTCTTGCAGTCCAAGGGACTCTCAAGAGTCTTCTCCAACACCACAGTTTGAAACATCAGTTCTTCGGCACTCTGCCTTCTTTATGGTCCAACTCTCGCATGCGTACATGACTACAGGAAAAACCATAGCTTTGACTAGACGGACCTTTGTTGGCAAAGTAATGTCTCTGCTTTTTAATACGCTGTCAAGTTTGACATAGCTTTTCTTCCAAGGAGCAAGTGTCTTTGAATTTTGTGTCTGTAGTCATTGTCCACAGTGATTTTGGAGTCCTTGCCTTAGCAAAATTCTAAGTGGGGAGTAGAGAAGACTGTATTCCTCCAAGATGATTCAAGGCCTCTCCTCTCCATTCTCCCTTCCTAGAGCTGTGAGCCACCTCCCAGAAGCCTGCAGCTGTATACAGCTGGAGGACGCTTTTGTTCTGATTTCATGGGGACTGCTGAAAGCTCTTAAACTTGGTCATTTGTCCATAAAAATCACGTTCTCAAACTTTTCCCCTTTAGTTGCTGAGGTTGTGGTGGTGATTGTAATAGTCTGTCATGACATGTAAAAGCAAATTGGATGTTCTCATAATTGTTGCATACTTAGGACATACTTAGCCTCTCATCTAAGCCAGTTATATTTCATTTGTTGGAAAAAAAGATTCATCCTTTAAAATCCATCTTTGTTATAGTGTGGTTTTTCATTTGGCTTGGGAAGCTGGTCTGTGGTGACCTGCAAACAGAATTGAAAGAAAACTTTCAAGATTGATTAGTCTGAAGGAGGTGTGTGGATTTCAGTCTAAATCTCATGCTCATACGGTGGAGTGCAGGAACAATGCTCTTTCATGACCTAAAAGGGAAGGAAATCCAAAAAAGAGTGCATATATGTATACATATAGCTGATTCACTTTGCTGTACCATAGAAACTAACGTGTCATTGTAAAGCAACTGTACTCCCAATAAAAATTAATAAAGGCAAAGAAGTGATAAATACACAAATCTCATGCATAGTCTATATAAACCAATCGAGGGAGTCATTTGAGTTGTCCAAAGAAATGTGTCTTCTCTTCTACATGCACGTATATTCCTGCTGCTGCTGCTGCTGCTAAGTCGCCTAAGTTGTGTCCGACTCTGTGCGATCCCATAGACAGCAGCCCACCAGGCTTCTCCATCTATGGGATTTTCCAGGCAAGAGTACTGGAGTGGGGTGCCATTGCCTTCTCCGACATATATTCATAAAACGTACTAATAACTTAGAAATTGGAGGGCTATTCTGACAGTAAAAAGAATTCTGTGAACTTCATTTGGACTCAGTTCAGTTCAGTTCAGTTGCTCAGTCGTGTCCGACTCTTTGCGACCCCATGAATCGCAGCACGCCAGGCCTCCCTGTCCATCACCAACTCCCCGAGTTTACTCAAACTCATGTCCATTGAGTCGGTGATGCCATCCAGCCATCTCATCCTGTGTCATCCCCTTCTTCTCCTGCCCCCAATCCCTCCCAGCATCAGGGTCTTTTTCCAATGAGTCAACTCTTCACTAACCAAAAGCAATTAACAAATAATCCCAAATCTAGTAACTGCCCAAACTCATTATGGGGGCAGGAAAAATCCTGGATTGGGAATCTCAAGTGAGGAATTTGGGCTTTTCAACCTCTGTATGACTTGGGGGCAAACCATACAGCCATTAAGTCGTTTTTTCATCTTTAATAATGATAACAAATCTTGCCTCACTGACCTCAGACCTTGTGAAAGTCAATAATATCCTATGCAGACATAATCCACTGGAGGCTCAAAGAGTCGGACATGACTGAGCAACTCACACACACACACATGGTGGATCAGAGGGAAAACAAAGTATGTGTGATATTCCTCTATAACCCTGAATCCACTCTACAAATTCTTAGGCATTTGTTGGGCTCCTGCTAGGAACACTGCCATGCCGTGACACACTTCAGTTGTATCAGACTCCTTTGCGGCCCCATAGACTGTAGCCCGCCAGGCTCCTCTGTCCATGGGATTCTCCAGGCAAGAACACTGGAGTGGGTTGCCATGCCCTCCTCCAGGGGATCTTCCCGACCCAGGGATGGAACCTGCATCTCCTGCGTCTCCTGCATTGGCAGGAGGATTCTTTACCTGCTGTGCCTGGGTATCTTCTTTCTCTTTTCTGAACCTGGTTTGTGGATCTTCTGTATTATAGCTATCCAACTCAACAGCACCCACGGTTTCTGTGTTATTTGCTGGTGGCAGCTGTGTCTCCCCCTGGAATTCAGCTTGTTTCGTTATCTGATGCAGAGCAGGATTCCTAGATGAACAAAAAAATCCAGAAAGGGTTCAGTTCAGATCAATTCAGTCGCTCAGTCATGTCTGACTCTTTGTGACCCCATGGCCTGCAGCACATCAGGCCTCCCGGTCCATCACCAACTCCCGGAGTTTACTCGAACTCATGTCCATCGACTCGGTGATGCCATCCAACCACCTCATCCTCTTTCGTCCCCTTCTCCTCCTGCCTTCAATCTTTCCCAGCATCAGGGTCTTTTCCAGTGAGTCAGTTCTTCGCATCAGGTGGCCAAAGTATTGGAGTTCAGGTTTTTTTTAAATGCTTTCCCCCTTAGTGATCAAGAGTAATGATAAAATTGGCTGTTTTTTTCTTGATGCCTTCTCCTTGGCAGCAGTGAATGGGTACATTTGTAGGTTTACCTCAGATCTTCCCTTTAAGAGAGAGATTATTACCATCACAATGGAAACAAATAGAACTCAAAGACTGACTTTCCCCAGGCCCCCAACAAAGACATGTCTCCTTGGCGTCACCACACCTCACTGCCCTCTGTTACTCTGACTGTGATTAGTCTGACCTGGAGATGGTTGCTGGGATCCTGCCAACCTATTCCAGCCCCTGTCCTCCGAAAGACTCAGGCCCCTCTTGAGTTACTTCTCCTTGGTGAGTTCTTGCATCCCCAAACAACTGCTTTCTTTGGGACTAGAATTCACTGGGCACCGTGATTCAAAATAGCCCTGTTGGAAGTGGGTTATAGGTGATGATGTACCTAAGTGGAGAGACTAAGAGAAATTCAGCTTAGGTTTTGATAAGAATGGGAAGACTGAAATATATATGCTGTCTCATCATTCTTAGGACTTCTCCTAGATGTGTTTTACCCCATGGATTTATCACCTCCCACCACCTGTCTAGATCTGTTTGCTAAAATGTGCTCCAGCAACAAGTGCTCCTATGGTTGGAGCTTGATGAGCAATTTGGCCTTTTTTTTTTTTTTTTGGTAGCTTTACAAGGGGTGTTTGCACATGAAAGGCTCTGAGAAGTCCAGCAGGCATGTTGTAGCTTTAACACATCTTCTGAACTTAGGGTTCTTTTTAGCCTTGTTTACTTCTATAGAGGTTTACGTCTAAACAAATAAAGCCTTGTTTTCTTCTATAGAAGAAAAGAGGCTTCCCTGGAGGCTCAGTGGTAAAGAATCCACCTGCCATTGCAGGAGATGCAAGAGATGCGGGTTTGATCCCTGGTCCAGGAAGATACCCTGGAGTGGGAGATGGCAACCCGCTCCAGTATTCTTGTCTGGAAAATCCCATGGACACAGGAATGGCAGGCTTTAGTCTACAGTGATTACACTGTTGGCAGTGATTACTTGCCGGCAACCATACAGGTGGTCCCCACAGGAAGAGAGCATCTTCTAAGAAAGATAATAAATGCTCAAGCTTTCTGATGACATTGAAGCTAGCAGTTTGGGGTCTGGGTGAAAGAGGACAAAGTGTATCTAGCAAATACATGGTTCAGTTCAGTTCAGTCGCTCAGTCGTGTCTGACTCTTTGCGACTCAATGAACTGCAGTACGCCAGGCCTCCCTGTCCATCACCAACTCACGGAGTTTACCCAAACTCATGTCCATTGAGTCAGTGATGCCATCCAGCCATCTCACCCTCTGTCATCCCCTTCTCCTCCTGCCCTCAATCTTTCCCAGCATCAGGGTCTTTTCAAATGAGTCAGCTCTTCGCATCAGGTGGCCAAGTATTGGAGTTTCAGCTTCAGTATCAGTCCTTCCAATGAACACCCAGGACTGCTCTCTTTTAGGACTGGTTAGATCTCCTTTCAGTCCAAGGGACTTTCAAGAGTCTTTTCCAACACCACAGTTCAAAAGCATCAATTCTTCGGCACTCAGCTTTCTTTATAGTCCAACTCTCACATCCATACATGACTACTGGAAAAACCATAGCCTTGACTAGACGGATCTTTGTTGACAAAGTAATGTCTCTGCTTTTTAATATGCTATCTAGGTTGGTCATAACTTTCCTTCCAAGCAGTAAGTGTCTTTTAATTTCATGGCTACAATCACCATCTGCTGTGATTTTGGTGCCCCCCAAAATAAAGTCTGACACTGTTTCCACTGTTTCTCCATCTATTTGCCATGAAGTGACGAGACCAGATGCCATAATCTTAGTTTTCTGAATGTGAGCTTTAAGCCAACTTTTTCACTCTCCTCTTTCACTTTCATCAAGAGGCTCTTTAGTTCTTCTTCACTTTCTGCCATAAGGGTGGTGTCATCTGCATATCTGAGGTTATTGATATTTCTCCTAGCAATCTTGATTCCAGCCTGTGCTTCTTCCAGCCCAGCGTTTCTCATGATGTACTCTGCATATGAGTTAAATGAGCAGGCTGACAATATACAGCCTTGACATACTCCTTTTCCTATTTGGAACCAGTCTGTTGTTCCATGTCCAGTTCTAGCTCTTGCTTCCTGACCTGCTTACAGGTTTCTCAAGAGGCAGGTCAGGTGGTCTGGTATTCCCATCTCTTTCAGAATTTTCCACAGTTTATTGTGATCCGTGGTAGTCCACCTTATTAGCTGTTTTTGGAAGCCAGAATATCCCAGGTCATATGAATGTGCATACATACATACACACATACATATGAATGCAGACATATATCATGTGGGCTTCCCAAGTGGCACATTGGTAAAGAATCCACTTGCCAATGAAGGAGACGCGGGTTCAATCCTTGGGTCAGGAAGATACCCTGGAGAAGGAATTGGCAACCCACTCCAGTATTTTTGCCTGAAAAATCCCATGGACAGTGGAGCCTGGTGGGCTACCATCCATGGGGTCGCAAAGAGCTGGACATGACTTGAGCGCCTGAGCACATTGAATGCATCGAGTAAGAAATTCCCCCAGTCTTCCAGCTCAAAAACTTCTGAAAAAGCCTCAGTCTCCTGGGACACACTGTTTTCCATATTCCATTTGTGTTCATAACCCGAGCCATACAAATGCCTGATTTTAAGGTGCATATATGTATGTATCTTTTAACTAAGCACGTTTGTCAGATTAAGCTGTTAATATATTTCTCAAATTATATTTCAGGAAGCAGCAGAAAGAATAATGACTATCAGACTCAGAATTCTGATTTTCTTAAAATATTCATTTATTTGTTTGGCTGTGCTGGGTCCTAGCTGTGGCCTGTGAACTCTTAGGTGTGGCATGTGGGAATCTGGTTTCCTGATCAGGGAAGCAGAGACTTAGCCACTGGGCCACCAGGGAAGTCCCCAGAATTCGGATTTTTATTTAATAAATATTTTAATCACACAGTTCGATGCATATATCACAGCGTACATAAATATGTAAGCACCTGTTTCGTTTCTGCAGACTTAACTCTTTTTGTGTACAGCAAAGACTTTTTGTGTACAGCAAAGATCACTTATAGTTATTTAGGTCTTCAATGAATGTTCAGTGTACTAGAGATACAGATTCAAAATATCAGATTTTCCCTTATAGAGGTATAACTTGGAAAACCAAAATTTCCTTCAGTTTTTAGATTCAACGTTATTTGTTTGTACGTTTGGTATTTTAAAGATGATCAAATAAAAACTGTAACTCTCAGTGGGCCTTTGAAAAACACTTGATCAACTCAAAGTAAAGACTAAAGTCCCTTTACTCAATAATTAAAACACAGTTATGAAAGACTTCAAACACAAAGCTTTCAGAGTACATAATCAGGCTTCCTTAGTCATCGCATCTGAGCCAGTTACTGTGAGCCATTGGACACAGCTATGAACAAAGCAGAACAATGAACTGCAGTGAATAAAGCAAAAGTATCCCTTGCCTTCATGGAGTTTACATACGTGTAACTATTAAATTCATTCACCTCTTATAAATCTAATAAACCAAAGTTTTAAATGAGGAGCACATCAAAGTCAAAATTCTAACTTTCAACTTCCACTTACAAGTCTAAAATCTGAGTTGGCCCTTGAACAACATAGGTTTGAACTACCCAGGCCCACTTATAAGTGGATATTTTTCAATAGTAAATACTACATGGTCTGTCCATGGTTGATTAAATCCAAGAACAATGGTTGGGGTGGCAGCTATAAATTATACTTGAATTAACCCGGTTGTTCCAGGGCCAACTGTATACCTTTGAATTAGAATCACAAAGCAAATGTTTGTCTAATTAGTGTCACTAATCTATCCAACATGTAAATACCAAAGGTACAAATGATTCTTAAGCCTGATTAAAAAATTACAAATACTATGAAAGTGATTTGCTGTATCATTTCTCTATTTAATTCTAAGCCATCCTACTGGGAACAACTGGGATTACACAGTTGAGCTTACTTAATGAATGGGTCGTGACCCAGATACTTGATTGTCTCAGGTAGACTGAGAGATTTGAAACTAGGACTAGGAACCTAGAAGTTGTGTATGACCAGAGTGAATCATTCCACAGGACGGATGGACACATCAAGTCTGATTTTAACAGTGGCTCTAGTAATGGGAGGACTTCCCTTGTGGCTCAGACGGTAAAGCGTCTGCCTACAATGCGGGAGACCCGGGTTCGACCCCTAGGTCGGGAAGATCCTTTGGAGAAGGAAATGGCAACCCACTCCAGTACTCTTGCCTGGAAAATCCCATGGACGGAGGAGCGTGGTAGGCTACAGTCCATGGGGTCGCAAAGAGTCGGACACGACTGAACGACTTGACTTCTAGTAATGGGACTCCACCTTTACGTGGGATTCGTTTCACCAGATGTTGTTTGTTAGATTCAAGTCTTACCTTCATAACTTCTTTTGATGTTGCCACTTACTTTGGATGGATAGTTTCTTAACAGCCCCAATCTCTCCTGCTTTACTGATTTGATTCAGCTGACCCACCCTATTTACTGACTGGTTCTTCTGTGTCTGGCTATTTGGCTTTGGCTTCGAGAACATTCTGTTGAGTATGGACACTGGGTGATATCACTGCTCTGCAAAGGCCAGCATTCAGAGGTGACTGAGTGGAGCTGTAACTCTCCTCCCAAAATACCTATCAACCCACCCTCATTCCTTCATATCAACAATGAATCAGTTTTTCAGTTTTAGGTCAAGTGTGATTCAAATTCAAATCACCCCCCCCCCCCGAGAAAAGCCCTGGATGACCCCCTTCCCTAAACAAATTCTTCCCTCTAAGCCCTCTTTATATAGAAATTCTAAAATTACCATTGCTTCTTTGCTTAAAACCCTTCATTGGCTCACTTACTACAATAGAATACAAAACCTTTAACATGCCCTGCAAGTCCTTGCATGATCGGGCTCTTGGCTTCATCCATGATCTCATCATGTGCCTTCCTCTTATGCTCCAATTCCAGCCACACTGGCCTTCTTTCACATCTTCCCACTGAAACCAAGATTCTTTCCTACCTCAGGGCCTTTGCATGCACTGTTCCCACTTTCTGAAACGTCATTCTCCCCACTGTTTGCTTGGATGACTCCATATCCTGCAGGTCTCAGGTAACCGTCATTTTCTCAACAGAGGTGATTCTTCTTTGTAGACCTCAACACAATCTGTGTATTTATTTGCTTAGTCCTTAAGTTACATGAGGCCATGTGTGGTGTTCTGTTTGCCCAGCACCCATCACAGCATATACTAGATAGTCAATAATAATTTGTTGAATGAATAAGTATCACAGTTGCAATGTGTGTGTGTGCTCAGCCACACAATCGTGACCCCATGGACTCCGGCCCACCAGGCTCCTCTGTCCATGGGATTTCCCAGGCAAGAATACTGGAGTGGGTTGCCATTTCCTCCTCCAGGGGACCCTCCCAACCCAGGGATCTAACCCAGGTCTCTTGCATCTCCTGCACTGGCAGGAAGATTCTTTACCACTGAGCCACTTGGGAAGCTCACAGCTGTCTCAACAATCACCACTAGCCTTCAGTCACAACTGTTATAATCATTCATAGAACCACTTTTGGCTCATGGGAGGTAGAGTAATTGTTTATTGAATTGGATTGAGATATCTAAATGTCAGTATCTCATGCATCCATTAATACAATTATTTTTATTACCTTTATGGTTCTTTACACATTTATTCTATACCTTCTAAAGCTGGAGGCTTTCTGTTCTTAGTCGTCCTCTTACAGTAAAGAAGACATTTTAGCATGCCTTTTGGGGAACTGTCCTTTTCTAACTTTTAAAAAATGTCACTGAACATTAGCTAATTGGTATAGGGTTGGTAATAAATCTTGATTAGTGTAAATACACGTTCTATAGGCTGCTTAGTGATTTTTATTTGTTTGTTTACCCTGGTTTCCCGAGAGAGGCATATGAGTAACCCTGGCCCCAGGTTACAGAGGGCAGCCGGGAGATATTGAATGGAAGTTCTAGATTCTATCATGTTTGTGGCGTAAGCTCCGCCCCCTTCTGTGTGGTTCTCCAAGAACCTTGCCCCCCTCCCCCACCCCACCCCAAATTAATGTCTTGGAAAAGCACCAAATTGTGCTAAGACTCCTGAATCTTAACCATTTAGGACTTGTTGCCTTTTTTTTTTCTTTGCGGGGGAGTGGCTGGTTTTTTTTTTTTGCGGTATCAGCCGGATCATGGCCTCATAATGATTTCATATCCCCGTCTCTGTACCTTGGCACCTGCGAAGATAAAAAAACAGCATAAAATACTATTTTGAACGTTGCACCGTCACTCATGGAAAAAGGCGCAAAGGCGTAAGAAAAATCGGCTTTATTTTTGTTGTTTACAACATCTAGGCGTTTTTTGGAAACCCGAAGAAGGTCAGGGTTGCTGGGGAAACGGCTGCAGCTCCGCGCGGTCGGCGTTCGCCGCAATGTGGCCGCGCGCCTGCGACTCGGCGTGACCCCCGCGCCCCGGGCCCCGCGCCCCGGCCCGGGCGGCGCGTAGCCCCCTCCTCCCGGCCCGCGCCGCGCGCACTGTTGTCCTTGAGCGATTGGTTGGCTGGACCAGAAACAGCTGTGCAGAGCTGAGCCTGCAGAGGGGCTGTGGATCTGAATGCAGGCTGTCGGGCTGGGAGTGACTGACCCCGGGGCCTCGAGGGAGAGAGAGGACGAGTCGGAGCCGCCCCCGCCGCGCTCTCCCGGCGGCGTGGAACCAGGTGCCCGGGCGCTGGCGGCGGTCGGAGAAGCTCCGGGTTGGCGCCCCCTTCCCCCAGCTCTAGCTGCCTTCGGGGTTGGTGCAGGTGGGGGCCAGGCAGGGCACCGCGGATTGCCCCGTCCCCACCGACCGGTTTCTCTTCCTTTCTGCGAGGGGGAGGCGCTAACCCTAAAAAAAATGTAAATATCCAGGCGCTGACTCCGGGCTGGGGCACCAGCCGAGGTCCCAGCGCCCCCGCCGCCGCCGCCGGGTGTTTTGCATGGAAAATGAGAAGCCAGACAGGATCGGTGCTCTTAACTTAATACAGTTCGGCGATTAGCAGGAGGCCGGGCAGCTTCCCGGCTCCCTGTCCATCGATAGCCTTTCTGCGCGCTCGCGCTCGCCGAGCCGCGGTGCGGCCGTGCCGGGTGTCGTCCGGCAGATGCCGCATCCTTGGCAGTCATGGCTCCCGTCGCCGCCGCGGCCAGTAAGTAGGAGCATGCATGTGTAGGGGGGGCACATGCGTGTCGGCGCGCGCGCGCACACTCACTCACACGCACACACGCACGCACACCACCCCGAGACTCGGAAGGAAGGAGGAAGACCGACGAGGCGCTGCAGTCGCGAGGACGACTCGGGCTCTTCGTGGATTCGGCAGGAGCCGGCCTGGCGCAGCTGCTGACTGCAGAGCCTGCCCCGGATCGTGGGCACACGCGCCCCCCACCCCCCGACCCGAGCCTCTGGAATGAAGACTGCCTCCCGAGGACTGCAGGGGAGGCAGAGCCAGCCCGCGCCAGGGACTGCGGGCCGCGCGGCCGGTAGGCCCAGGGGGACACGACTTGGACGCTGTCATCCCCACGCCTCGCTCTGAGTCGCCGGGTGCCGAGAGGGTCTGCCGCCGCCCCCTCCGGCTTCCCGGGCGCCCGATCCCGGGTCAGCCCCGGAGGCCCCGGCTTCCTCATTTGTTTGGGGCTTTTGTGCCGGGGGCTCACAGTTGGCTAAGCACTCCAGCGCTGAATCGGGCCATTGTCTGCGCTCCCATTGCTTCCACGCTGCAAGTCTCGGCGCCCCCACCCCGCCCGCCCCGCTCCCCGCCTCCTCCTGGCCGGGGAGCCTCCTAACGTGCCTTTCCCCCCTCCAGGAATCTGGAAGCTATAAGCCGGGCGGATTGCAAATGAAGTGTAATGCATTGTGGGACGTGTGTAAAATCGGAGCCTTCGCCGTGGGGGGGTGTGGGGGCGTGGGGAGGGCCGGACCCGCCGCTGGCGGTGTAGACGCCGACGAGGAGGGGCTGGGAAAATGCGCGCAGAGTCCGCCCGGGTCGTGCCCGCCGTAGACGGATGAAGCCGCGCGCTGCGCCCCGGCGCTGAGGCCCGGAGGATCGGGGGCGGCGGGTCGCCCTCTCCACCATGAAGAAGACCCGGAGCACAACCTTGCGGCGCGCCTGGCCTAGCTCGGATTTCTCGGACCGGGCCTCGGACCGCATGAGGTCCCGCAGCGAGAAGGACTACCGCCTGCACAAGCGCTTCCCCGCGGCCTTCGCGCCCCAGGCTTCGCGGGGCTACATGACATCAGGTTGGTAACCGCGTTTCTGCCCCCGCGGGCCGGGACCGCGGGGTGTGCTCGGGTCCTTCCCGGGGAGGGGACGCGCGGTGATGGATGCGATAAGTTATAGGGAACGCAGGGGGAAAAAAAAAAATTAGCTCCCATCCACCATTTTGTACCTCCGCAAGATCCACAGCAGGCCCTCTCAATATGGGGTTGGAGAGCTGTTAGTTAGGTAAAATCTGGGAGGGGGACGCGCCAGGCGTTTTGGCTGCACAGATAAATGACCGCCAGCCCGGGCGCCCAGCCTCCCTGGGCTCGTGGAAGAGCCGGCGTCCGCGGTTGCCCTCGGTACCGGGCTGGCTCGCTCCCGCTCGGTGGCCAGTTATTATATCCTACCGAGTATTTAAACAGCCCTTCTTTCTTACAAGGGAACAGGTTCCATGCACAGTTTTGGATGGTTTGAGTCAGGGGAGAGGTTGCAGTCAGGCTGGTCGGCTTGCTTGCACGCAGGGAGCTGTGTCGCGGCTCATTGAATGCATTCGGTGGGGTAATGGTGTGTATGCGGATTGAATGCTCACATGATTCTGCGTGCATTTAACATATGTTGCTTTGAATTAGGTTGTATGGGAAGAATGCAGGCAGTATCATGTGTTTGCATGCCAGATAGGAAGGACAAACAAGACGGTAAATGAGGATGAAGGCTTCAGAAAGGGTTTCGTCTCAAAACGCATAGAAGCCTTTCTGAAGGCGCCAGTTAGTTTCCTTTGGAAATGCAGCGGAATGGCTTTGCTTGTGTGTCTTGGGAGCCCAGGGATAAAATCCTCGAAATGCTGAAGGAGGAGGACTGTGAGACTTTGCTCCTTGTTTTCTTTTTTCTATTGACCACTTCTATGTAGCGATGTTTAAGACACCAATTTTGTTTGATTTGGTTTTCATTCTGAATGAATTCATTTTCTTGGAAACAAAATGTCATGGAAGAACCGAGATTATATTTGAAAACACATCCTGTACCAGACCATTCTAAATCCTGGGAAGATTGCTTTAAGCTTACAGTTGGTACTTAAAGTGTAGCTCTACTATCTCCTAAAACAGCAAGTTGTTTTTTTTTTTTTTTAACCTAGGCCCAGTATTTCATGCTTTAAAAATGTCTTGTGACCGCACTTCCATGAGTAGAAAACCTAAATAAAATACCCATCTTTTTTTTAATTGCAAAATCTGGTGACATAAGGATGTACTGTTTTGGCAATAAGGCTCCCTTGATTTTCCCGGTCATGAAAAACCAAATTTGTAAAGGAAGTGACAACTACAGTTTATGCTTCAGTAATTGAAGTCAATCACTCCTGTGGTTGCTTTATTCTTCAGGCTGGTGGCAGTAAATTTTGAAATACAGCTAAATCCAAACGTAACCTCAAAACATGTCTGTCCATAAACCCATGTCTGTTCTGGGTGTTCAGATAATCTCAGGTTTCATATGTTTGAGGTTTGAATGTCTTCATTCCACTGTGAATGGTTCCCCCTCTTTTCTTTTTGCCTCTCTTCAGGAATCAGTACTGATACCAAGTGTGAGGCTGGGGGGTGGGGGGCAGGTGGCGGTCATTTCTTCAACAGACCTGCAAGACTCTCTAATAATTTCAGGCGTATTCCCATGGAGCCCATTCTTATCTCTCTTGGCATAGCGTCATTATGATCACCGTTTCCTTCTTTGCTAAAGAACTTCTCTGCTATTGCCAGTTTTGCAAGGTATTTTTGAGGGCTTGAGGAAGAAGCTTTTCATTTTCTTTGATTCTCTTGTTTCATTTCTTGCTCTGCACATGGCAAGCTGGTCCTGAGGGGATACTGAAGTATCAGCTCTTTCAGGCTGGTGGAGGTCTATGTAGATTTCACATTAGCTTACTATTGAGAAAAGAAAACCCAAAGGTGGGGGAAGAGGAGCTATGTGATTCATTCAGCATTTCATGGAATCTCCCCTGCCTCAAGCAGAGCACCTTGCTAGATTCTCATGGGGCTACAGGGTTGGATGTTATATAGTTTTGTCCAAGGATGGAAGTGGTTATTTATTCTTTGTTTTAATTATTGTCCAATACATATAATAAAAGGGGTTGGGGCTCATGGAAGGATCTGATAATTATTAAACAAACTCCTCCAATGAACACTGGGAGAGTAGGTGCAATCTTATATACACATCTTTCTGGGGGAGTTTGGAAGTAGCTTATCAATTTCCTTTCCAAAGATAAGTATTGATAGTAATAGGTGGTATATTGAGACACTTGGAGATCACATGGGAGAAGTTCTCTTCCCCTTAACAAATGTGAGAAAATCCATTTGTGTCAAGTTAGTGACTCTGGGTACAAACAGACCCTTTGTCATTTAAAAACAAAACAGAAAATGAAGCAACTTAGAAACAAGTGAGGCTTTTCATATTTCTTCTGTTCAGTCGTTTGACATAATAGCTACTAGTGATAGCTACTAGTGTTTATCATACTTCTTCTCAGTAAAAAGAGATTTTGTTGTTGAGTTCAAAGGACAAGATAAGCTTCAGAGAAGCATTAAATGACTTAATTTCAGTTGAGGTATTTTTAGAAATCCCCATCCAAAAAAATTCCTTAAAAATATTGTGAAAATCACTTTTTCTTTTAACTTTAGGAAAGAAAAGATCCTTAGAAGTTTTAATAGTTCTTCTTTTGGTCTGGCCTCCTGTCACACAGTAGGTATTTCAAGTTTAAATGTGTTTGTTTAAGGCAAAATTATAGGCATTCCATAATAGCTTTCTAATGAGACAGCACCTTTTCAAACAGTCTTTTCTTCACTAATGCATAATTGCCAGTTTGAAATGTGATTTATAGCAATAGGCTTGACATTTAGCCTTAGCTTTTTCGTGTACCTTGGGATAAACTACACTTAAGCTCAAGAGGTTAAAATAGACACATCTAAAATTTAAAGAGATCCTGCAAACAGATGGTTAGATAGAGAATTCTGAAACTTTAAATTTTAAAGACTGTGCTTTATGTGACTATTTCAGCCCCCAACTCATGCTACCAAATCAAAAATAATCCTAAGAACTCACAGGCCTCCTGGCAACCAGCAAGTTCACAGGCCATGAGATGAGTTCATTGTTCATCTTGAATGTTAATTTCCCAAGGTGGTTTCTGGGCAGAAGGGGAAAAATCTTGCCTTTTGTTCAAATCAAGATGAATAATATACATCCATGATCTGAATAAGAAAAAGGGTTAGGTCAAATGAATGTGGGGCTATTATTCCACAGTTTCTGAAACTAGAAATTATGATATTACTTAGAGGGAAAAGTAAAACTACCCACAAAGAGGGAAGTAGCTATGTAATCCTTAGGGCTTCGTATATGGAAAGCTGCTCACCTACCTTCATGAAATGATTTTCAAGGCACAGTACCTTTGTTAATGAAGGAGTTAGAACTTTCTCTGTTAGGATCTTGTGAACTGTGACCTCTTTATGCAAATAACACAACTGACTTTTTAACTTTCGTCCCTCTCCTCTTCCCCTGCCCCAGGTGGGGGGGGGGCGGGGGGGCGTGGCTGCTTCTTTATATTGTACATGGCATGCAACCAAGTTTGGGGACATTTCATTGATCAAGATTGGAAAGCAGCTTTGTTTTTTCACTATAAAGGTTCTACGGCGCACTTGCATGAAAGGTATCCTTTATGAACTCGACACCCCAAAGTCATGGTACTTTTCGGTGAATGCTTGTCATTTGAAAGAAAAATAAAGCAGAGAGTTTTAAAGGATTTGAAAAGGAAGCCCCAAATTGCCATCTGAAGAAAATATAAGTCAGTTTGGCCTGCTGATCTAACTAATGTGAATCAGCGGGGGGGAATGGCCAGGACACCACTTTGATGAGTTTATGAGTTTTCATTTTTTAGAAACTAATTCTGGGGCACAGTGGATGGTGTGTCCCAGTTCCTTATGTTCTGTTATTTTGAGAGACGTGAGAGTTTTCGGGGATGGGCACCCAGGGTTCTAATCTGGGCCTGCCCCAAACCAGCTGTGTCCCTGGTGGGTCCCATGACTGCTCCCGTCTGTAATGGGCCCCCCGGCCCACATTTCCATCACAGGTTTGGGCTCCCTGGCGGCTCTGTATTGAGCAAGGCCGGGATTTCTGAGCACTTACACAGGAATGGTTAGAAATAACCTTTGCCCTTTCTTCTTATTGGAGTCATGTGCTTCCATACCTGGGGTGTGTGGGAAGAGTGCGCTTTTGACGACGGAGTCTTATTTCCTGTCATCCCCAGATGTTCCATTAAGTGACTGTGTTAGAGCTTGTCCTGGTGACCGGACTGAGGGGAGTAGGGGGGCTGAGGGAGAAGCCCTGGCAGGTTCTGCTCATTTGTGAGTTTTCATAAACAGCATCCTGTTGCCTCCTGTTCCCTGTTTGCGGAGATCCATTTCCAGCCTCGCTGCTCCAACTGTGTTTTAATTTGAAACTACCTGTGTTGACTCCTTGCATCAGGCTGGTGGGAGTGAGGAATATTATACTTGGTGGTGAATGACTTTATTCTTTATTTCCCGGGAGAACGTGAATGTGGTTGCAAAAGGTCACCTCTCTTGGTATTTCAATATCTTTTATACTCTTGTGAACGTTTTTATTTGAAAAAAGGAATATGAGCATATTGTATAAAAACCTTAGCGTTTTTATACCTCCAGAGCAATTGTGGCTTAAATTCTCTATACCCCAGAGAGTTAGGGCCATTCAGACACTGGTTTGTTCTTTGGTACAAGATTGCTTATGCTGAGGGCAGGTAGAGCCAAGGAGCGAAGTCTGGTTGGATCCTTGCCGGTGGGAACGCATGCCGACTTTCGCAACTAGGACAGGTTTTGTAGATCATCCATAGAAACTGTGTGAGGCCTGATCTGTCAGGTTTAGAGGAGAGGTTCTTGTAGTTCGTAAGAATTTAGACTATAGACTCTATAATGTAGCCCTCACCAGTTACATGAGAGAGAAATGACGTGGGTAATTTTTTTTTAAGTTGATAGTAAACTTTTCCTTAAGTAGTTAATCTCCAGACTATTTTTATTTGACATCGGCATGCACAACCAGTTGGCCAGAACATCCCATTGATTCCTACCACCTAAATAGTTCTAAAATCTGCCCCTCCCCCTTTATCTCAGTTGTTTGAATCTTCTGTTCTATTAGGATGTCTTCTAAACCGACCATGTCCAATTCATGCTCCATGTGTCCCCAGAGGGACTTTATTTTTTATTTTTTTTTAATCCCTCTTAGAGCAAAACTGATCATGTTACTTTCCAACCCTTTTTGATGTTTCTCGTGCCTGTGAGTGAAGTCTGAGACCAAGGCTCCTCATGGCGTGACCTCCCTTACTTTTCCTTCTTTTCCTTCCCCCACCCGCCCTGTGTTTCAGGCTCTGGAATCTCTCTATCTTTGCAACATCTTGTTGCTGTTTGTGTGCCTTTTGTGACTTATGTCACTCCACTGAGAATGTGCTCTGTATCTTTAAAGGTCTGATATTTAGCTAATGTATAAGGCTAATGCTATTGAGCCTTCCAGAACAAGCTCATATGCCCCCTCTCTTTCCACAGCACATCACTCACATGACATTTGTTTTATGCGTGTGTTATAGCAACATGGTTGCGTTGTATTGTACCTCGGGTTTACTGCCAGTGAATTCCTCAGTCTTGGTATTACGTGTTTGTATCAGCCATAGAGCTTGGCATATATCAGGGACTCTGGAATTGTTTATTGGACAAATGAATAAAACATGGCTTCTCTTTAAAAAGTTTGTCCGTTGAAGAGATATCTTGAATTCCTAATGTGAGTCATCCTTTTGTACTCACGAATATTCTGCTCGTCAAGGACCTCCTGTTGTGGTTGGTAGGACCAGCTCTCTGTGAGTCAACCATTCGAAAGTAGTAAATACTGGAATGTAATCAAGAGTTCAGTGGGGTGGTTGATATGGCTGGTGTAAGTGGAACAGGAGTTCAGAGAAGAGATGCCAATACAAAACACTGCCTGGAGGGAGGATTTCCTTGTTTATTGAAAGACTGGATAAGAGTTGAAGAGAGAGGAGGAGGAGGACTGGGGGAGTGTTGTAGAAGCAATATGAACCAAGGCATGCAGCTGGCAAGGAACACATCAGCGTGAAATTTGCCATACTGTAGCTGTGGGATGTAACTAGAAATAATGTGTAGCTCGGTCAGGTAGGGTCTTTAAATGTAGATGAGATTTAGAATTTATGGGGCAGAAATTAGATTCATGAGTTTGGGAGAGAAACAAGGAAAGGAGCATCTTAGGAAGAGGTGTCTGGCCGTGGCTGGCAGGGTAGATGGAAGAGATGAGAGTTGGGAGGCTAGGAGGCCAGCTGGAAGGTGGTGGAAGGGACAGACTGATCAAGCAGTAGGATGTTGAGGGACCATCCCAGAGCAGTGTTTCCCAACGCTGCTAGGCATTAGCACACCACCCTTGAGAACTTGTAAACCAACTCCACATGCCATCTGTGCTTTGATTTATGTAATAGTTCTGTTGAACGCTACCCACTTTTATATTTAAATGGGTGAAAAAAGAAGCATTTTTAACTTCATATGAAATGATGGGTTTCATTTGACAGTTATTTTCCTGACCCCTTTTACAATTATTATTATATCACTATCTCAGTAAAAAAACATGATCCAACCAGACACCACCTGAAATGTGGTGGTGCTCACTCACGTACCTGAGTGGTACTCACGCCTCATAGTGAGAACTCGTATCAGCCAAAAAAGGACGGATGAGCGTGAAGGGCAAAGGGAACATTTCTGAAAAGAAAGGAACTGGCTGTTCCTTTGTAAGTGACTAGATTGAAGAGGGGAGAGGAAATCAAAGGTGAATCAGAGATTTTTGTTGGAAGAATGCAACACGTGACCAGGAGGCTTGGGGGGGAGTGGGGCAGATGGTGAGATCCATGTTGGACTTAAAAGAGTTGGTTGTCTAAGCGGAGAAGTAGGTACACACGTGATGGGGTAGTTTGGGGGTCACCCACTTAGTGTTAATGAGAACATGGAAATGCCTAAGCCGTTGTACTTCCCATTCTGCTTCCTCGAGGGGAACAGATGACTTGCTTATTTTTATTTCCAGCAGATGGAAGGTCAGTTGGATTCCGTTAACGTTGGATCCTACTTGGGTTTCTGAAAACCCGGAGACTCGAGGTTAGGATTTAGAGATCATCTGCTCTCGTTTCCTAAAAGTAAAGTGCTTTTTAATGCTTGCATTTGTTTGATTAGTGTTTGCACTTACTCAGAAGCCCTTGTGTTGTTGATACAAGGGATATGCTTTTGGTATCTCTAGTTCAGGTTTGAAAAGAGTTTAGAGCTCTGCAGACAGCAGCACAAAAGACTAGACCAGCTATGTAAATAATGTATATTTCAAACATCTGTCATATACCGATTCCGTTGGAAATTTATGGCTTAGGTAACTCATATACACAGTTAAAAATCTCCATTTATCTTCCTACGTAAATCCATGATGGCCCCTCCAGGCCAAGTTTTCTCTTTTTGAAGATAAAAGAGAAGTATTTGGCAGGTGCCTGTGGGCATTAGAGGTAGCAGGACTTATGCCCAGCCCTCTCCTTCTGATGGCCGTAGTTTCAGAGAGAGAGGAACTGTCTATCTCTGTAATTAACACCCCCACCTCAGCCCTACTGCAGATTCCTGACTAAGCCGACTCCCCTCCGAGAGC
The DNA here is from genome assembly GCF_019320065.1 of Cervus canadensis. NCBI lineage: Eukaryota > Metazoa > Chordata > Mammalia > Artiodactyla > Cervidae > Cervus > Cervus canadensis. The sequence continues at coordinate 13,350,994 of NC_057416.1, forward strand.
TCATAGACCATTTATTGCCTTCGGCACATCCAACTTTTGCTTTGAAATCATTTATTTCGTTATTAGATGAAATGAAGGCCCCTATAATGATTGAGGTACCATGGATAACTGTCATTTTTTTGGCTGCACAGCAGGTGAACTCCCTCCCCCAGTCTGTGTATTTCCCCACTGTCGTGAGTTGAATGTGTCCTCCCCAAAAGATAACATCCAAGGCCTAACCCATGGTAACCCTGAATATGACCCTATTTGGAAATAAGGTCTTTACAGATGGAATTAAGTTAAGATGCGGTCATGCTAGCGTCGGGTGGGTCCTGCATCCAGTACGGCTGATGCCCTTAGAAGAAGAACAAAGAGACACAGACACAGAGGAGGCATCCATGTGAAGGTGGGGGAGGGATTGGAGTGATGGGTCTGCAAGCCAAGGCAGTGTGGGGGTTGCCCGCAACCTCCAGAAGCCAGTAGAAAGGTGTGGAAGGGCTTCTCCCCCAGAATCGCCAGATGGAAACAATCCTTTGGCTCTTGGCTTCCAAAGCTGTCAAGAGAATAAATTTCTCTTTGTTTTAAGCCACCCCAGTTTGTAGCACTTTCTGTCAGCAGTCCTAGGAAACCAGTATACTCACCCCATGGACCTTGGGACCCCATGGACCCCATGCACCTCGCTTCCCTGTGGAGACTGAACTTGACCATAGCCCTGCTGTCCTGGCCTGCCTGCCTTGTGGCCATGGTTTCACCAAGTGTTCACTCCTTTGCAGACTCTGCATCTGGCACTTGTAGGGCAGTGAGGGGTGGTCCCTGGGTGGTGGTGGTGTAGCAGCAAGATGGCATTCTGCAGGCAGCGTCCCGTGTGTGGCAGTGTGGGCAGTGCCCGCTGCAGAGTGGTTTGAGCTCGGCCTGGCTGCCATGGCATCCTCGCTGACGTGGCTCTGAGTTCCAAGCCTGGGTCTCCAGGCCTCCCTGTGATCTTGAGTTTCTCAGTACTTTTCAGTAAATTCCTTTCCCGAGAGGCCGTGTAGCCGAGTGATTTAGAGCAGACATGTAGCTCAGATGGCTTCATACTCCAGCCTTTCCAGTACTGAGTGGCTAAACTTGGACAAATTACCTCTTTTTGCAGGGCCTCAGTTTCCTTACCTGTAAAATGGGAATAATAATGATATGTATGTATCCATGTGGTTTGGGGTGAATTATGTGAATAATACGTGTAAAGTATTTCTTTGGTTCCTGTTGAATAGAAATGGAAGAACCCCAGGGGAGGGAGGTGCGGGGGGGTTTCAGGATGGGGAACACATGTAAATCCATGGCTGATTCATGTCAATGTATGGCAAAAACCACTACAATATTGTAAAGTAATTAGCCTCCAACTAATAAAAATAAATGAAGAGGGATTAAAAAAAAAAAAAAAGAAATGGAAGCACCCCAAAGGAAGCAAATAGAATCTCAACAAGGCCTCACAATTGTCACTTCAAAGTATGCTGTCAAGTGTAAATTGTGTATAAGCTACATTTTAAAAAGTACAGTTAAGTTTTGCCGGGCAGCCACGTTGCCTTCGTTTTGTAAAGACATCAGGGCCCTTGTTATCCCCTCTGCAGGAACACCCAGGTTCCCCTCTGCCTTGCATTCAGCTGCTTGGTGTCCCACACTCCGCTCCTCTCTGGCCTGATGGGGCCGTTTCTTCTCCTTGCTCCTGTGGCATCCTTGCACGCCTCTGACATCATTCACACACCTGTCGTCATCTTCTTGTCTGGTCCTCCCTCTAGACTGCACACTCTGTGAGCTTGGTTCTCGTCTCACCTGGTTTTGCTCCAGCAATTGCTGGGCAGGTAGTAGGCATTCAGGAGGAGTTGAAATGTGCATCTGTGGGGACTCACTGTCTTGCTTACATTCCTGATAGTTTCAGTGAGATCCACGACCTCTGTATTTCCCTTCTGTGATAGCATAGTCTCCTGAGGATTGATGGTGAGAGGCCCCCAGGGTCCTTGTGCCCTTTGAGAAATCCTGACGCGTTCACCCACACACCAGGCTGAAGGCGTAAACTGCGGCCCTCTAGATATCCGCCGGCTGGTACATATATAAGCTTCCATACTGGGAGTTCAGACATTCCAGCGTGGATCTTTGGTGAGATTATAAAACAATATAGCTTTTTGGAATCCACCAAATTTCTAGGATAAAACATCCCTTTAGATGCTGGAGCTTATAATGGGGCTTCCTGTGAACCTAATGAACTCACTTGAATTTTCATTTTGACTGGTTTTAAAGTAATTGAAGGGAGTATTTGGACCTTTTTTTTTTTCCTCCTAGACTTGCTGACTGGTTATTTATAATGAAGACAGTGGACTGCTGTTGATAAACTTTTTTTTTTTTTAAGTCTCCTTAGCCAAGGATCTGAACATGCGCAGAAGAGCTGAGCAGTGAAGATAGCGTCAGGTGGATTTTTCCATAATTGAAATAGTGGCTTCTTATGTTCATAAAATGCCTTTATGTAGTGGCAGGCTTTTAGACTTGGGGCTTTAATTTTACTCTTCGGCCCTGCTTAGTTTCTGGACCAGGGATTGAACTTGCACACCCGTTGCATTGGAAGTGAGGAGTCTGAATCACTGGCCCACCAGGGAAGTCCCTTGATTTAGGGCTCGGAAGTGAGACAGTATGTTGGTGTCCTGGCACCTGCTTGCTCCCTGTATAATCTTGGCAATGTATCTTCTGCTTCTCATGTATAAAATGAGGCTAAAGTAGTATCTAATGTGTAGTTGCCATGTGGAGTAAATGAGCAAATGCATGCAAAATTTTAATAATTAGCATCGTGCCTGACACATGGTAAGAACTTAGTACGTTTTTTGCAGCTGTATTATTTCTTTGGGTACATAACTCTACAAGAGTGACTTGTTCCTAAATATTTAATACTTGAGCACGTAGAAGAAGGGAGATGACAGATCATTTGTCCAGGGTCGATTGGAGTTAAAAACATCTTTCAATCTGATTCTTGTACTTTGGTCCTCACTTAATCACAAAGCAAATATTCTGTTACCTCCTGATTGGGTATTTGATCTTCTAAAAGGTTCTCAAAATTATTCATTCACCTAAGTGGGCTCATTTGTCCCTGAGTTTCCATCTTAGGAGACATGGTAGAGAATCATTGTGTTTTCAACATTCCCATGAGATAGAAATCTAAGAGAACTTGGCCGCACCTGAAATCAGGGAGATGCTGCCCCCTCTAACGTGTGTGTGCGCTAAGTTGCTTCATTTGTGTCCGACTCTTTGTGACCCCATGGAATTGCCCACCAGGCTCCTCTGTCCATGAAGTTCTCCAGGCGGGAATACTGGAGTGGGTTGCCGTGCCCGCCTCCAGGGGCTCTTTCCCACCCAGGGATCAAACCCGCATCCCTATGTCTCCTGCCTTGGCAGGCGGGTTCCTTACCACTGCGCTGGCTGGGAAGCCCATGTTCCTCCCTTGGTGACTTTTAAATAGTCAGGATGATGCCCCGGAATCTCAACGTGTCCCCTTGGGTTGCGGAAAGGGGGTGCTACCCTTTGGGATCCGCTTTTCACTTGTGTTAATATTTCAGCAGCTTTCCTTCAAGCAGATGGCTTGGCAGCAGGACTCGGGGCTCTGGGATGACAGACGGAGCTGGGGGAGGAGACGAGGGTTTTCCCTCCTCCGCAGCTTTCGAAGCTGCCGCCACCTCCGCCTCACCTCACTGTCGAGGCAGACATGCGGAGCGTGGCCGGCCAGGATTTGGGAACTCAGAGCTTCCCATTTTTGAACACATCGCCCCTCCCCAGGTCTCCCTTCCTCCAAAGTCCAGGGGGAAAAAGCTGCAAGGGAACCTCAAGTTTATATGAAGTAGCTTGCCTTACATGGCTGCGGCCAACTCATTGAACTTCAAAAGCCTCCTCTAATTATAACTCCACAGTATGACAAAAGCCTTGGCTTTTGTGGGCAAAAGCATGGTTTTTGGAGACGGCAGATCTTGTTTTCCCATATGCTGTACCCTGCTTGGTTGTGGGTGGTTTCAACATGTGGAGAATTTCAAAGAACATTTGTTTGGGATGCCAAAGGCATACTGAGTGATGGTGTACCATCCTGAGCTGAAGGGCCAGGAAGGAAGGTTTCCATTGTTACGTGCAGCCGGAGGTGGGACAGGGCTTTCTCCCCAGTGGAGCCGTGCAGAGCATCACTGGGCTGGGCTTGATGCTGAGAGCCTCATGCTGTGTTGTGTAGACAGGTCCGGGAAGGTTCCTGTTCAGCCTGGCCGTGGGAAGCCAGAGGTCAAAGGTCCCAGGCCATGAGCCCAGGGTTTCCTCTGTTGGTCTGAGAACAGGCTTCCTATCAAGGTAAGAGTTCCCGGGGCCTCCTAAAATATAGACATGAAGAGGGGGCCTTTTAACCCTCCATTCCTCCTCCTCCCAAGGAAGGGAACCATTGTTTATTGAGCGTGTACTTGGTACCAGCCAGTGCTTAAGAATGATCTCATTTTGTCTCAGAACGGTCCTGGGAGGCAGTCACCAATGAATATTTGAAGCATCACAGGCCATGACACTGAGATTTTATACACACACACACACACACACACACACTTAAAATCTTATATGTACTAGACTATTAGTCTACATGCTTCTTCTTGTTGTTCTGTTACTCAGTTGTGTCCAACTCTTTGCGACCCCATGGACTCTAGCCTCCTCTGTCCATGGGATGTAGCCCACCAGCCTCCTCTGTCCATGGGATTCTCCAGGCAAGAATACTAGAGTGGGTTGCCATTTCCTATTCCAGTGGGTCTTCCCAACCCAGGGATCGAACCCATGTCTCCTGCTTTGGCAGGCGGATTCTTTACCACCATGCCATCTGGGAAGCCCAGTCTACGTGCTACCTGTTGGTAAAATTAACTTCTTATTTTTAAGTAAATGTGAAGTATTTGCTTTCACCACTCCAGTGGTTCATCTTGTACTGTCTGTAAGGAGCCTGCTGGAGAGGCCTGGCTGGTACTGAGAGGAGAGATTTTAGAGTTTCCTGCTTACTCGAACAAGTCTAACCTCAAGTATTTGTGTATGTCATTGGAAAAAAGAATCCCAACTCTGCCAGCTGATGTTCTGAGCGTTACCACACTCTGACCAAAGAATAGTAAGAGTCTCCTAAAACCTGGCAGGGTGTCCCGGGGTGCATGGGAGGCTGTTGCTGAAATATTCCTGTGCTTCTGTTTCTTGTGCTTCCTCCCCTTATCACTCTAGAGGGGGTTTCTCGTTCTTCTGCTGTGAGCTCCCCGCTGTCCTAACTGGCCCAGTGTTATCAGGAGCTGTCCATCAGTGCGGTGAACACCCCTGATTTATTTGGAGGAGATGAAATCCTTGGGTACACATGACAACCACGTTTGAAACTTCAGATGGAAAGAAGTTCCCCCACGGAGACATAATTTCATTCATTTGGGAACCATTCTCTTTTTTCGGACTCATTTTCTCTGTACTCCTTTCCTTTTTCTGTTCGGAAGAACTGGAGAAAAATGAGGTTTCATGCAGTCTAACTTTTGCCATCTGTTGTTGTAAGAGTTTACGCTGAGCGGTTATTCTGAGCATCCCAGTAAGGCCAGGATACAAATCATGGAATAATTTGACAGTACCCCACCCAGTAATTTAAAATTATGCTATCAGGGGTCAAAAAAGGGGGAGTTCCATGGGTCTGAATGATATAAGATAGCGTGAAGTCCAAGGTAATCAAAGACATTAATAAACTAGAAATTTTGGTGAATATGATTTTTAAAAAGTATCGATAGTTAGGGGACTTCCCTGGCAATCCAGTGGTTAAGACTTTGCCTTCCAATGCAGGAGGTGCAGGTTCAGTCCCTGGTCAGGGAACTAAGATCCCACATACTCCGTGGCCCAAAAAATGGGGACCTTATTGTAACAAATTAAAGACTAAAAATGGTCCACATCAAAAAAAAAAAAATAAAAAAAAAAAGCATGGATGGTTAAAATTGAGTAGATGAACCATATTTTTAATGAGGAGGAGGGCATGCCAACCCACTCCAGTATGCTTGCCTGGGGGATCTCCATGGGAAGAGAAGCCTGGCAGACTGTAGTCCACAGGGTCGAAAAGAGTCAAGACACGACTGGGCGACTTAAGCACAGCAAGAATCAGTTAACCACTTTAGAACACATCAGATATGTTTTTTTGGGGGAAAAACTGTCCTTGTGATTTCCCCATAGGAGTCACTGAGAAAATCCTGTACAGTTTCTCCTAGTTTTTCAGTGGTCAGGGAGGAGGAGTTCAGTCACCCATGGCAATGGAATGAATGTGAACAATACGCATGGGTAATCTCCATTTAGTACTTCTGCTGGTAGGAGGACTTGCAAAATTTAGCCCCTGCATAATCCTTGGAGTATGTAATATTTAAAGCAATACAAATACAGGAACAAACTCCTGTTCTTTAGAACATTTAAAGAACAGCCTCAAAGTTTTATGATACACAGTTATTTTTTTAAAAAGCAAAAATTGGCTTTACACACTATGTAGTACTTTATATGTATTTTTAACCAACCCCTCCCCCCTCCTCATTTTATGGCTGGTTAACTAGTGAACGCTTAATTCTCTATATGCTGCTAAGTCACTTCAGTCGTGTTTGACTCTATGTGACCCCATAGACGGCAGCCCACCAGGCCCCGCCGTCCCTGGGATTCCCCAGCCAAGAACAAGGAGTGGGTTGCCATTTCCTTCTCCAATGCATGAAAGTGAAAAGTGAAAGTGAATTCGCTCAGTCGTGTCTGACTCTTTGCGACCCCATGGACTGCAGCCCACCAGGCTCCTCCGTCCATGGGATTTTCCAGGCAAGAGTACTGGAGTGGGGTGCCATTGCCTTCTCCTTAATTCTCTATATACTAGACTTTAAAATAGCAATTATGTATAACACAAAGTTGTCAGCTCTTAAATTAAAAAATATAATTTATAGTTTTTCTGTATTTTTAACATTAGGATCAAGGCACTGAAATAGATAACCTCATAGAATGAAAAAGATTGTTTCCTTGTATTCAGTTTCCTAAGATGAATTTCTTAATATTTGCATATCTATGGTTTTAATTTCTTGTTGTCAGGAAGGCAGACTGGGAGAGATTTGACTAGTAAACCCGCTTCTTTAAAGAAAAGGGTTTTAACACTCTACAGTAAGTTAAACGTCCAGAAATTACATTCATCTGAGCTAGAACTTTCACAGATTCACTGCGCCCTGCGGCTCAGGTCAGGAAGATGCTGCTTCAGCTACACGTATATTGGACTCTGTAGGCTCCTTCTTGGGGCTTCCCTGGTGGCTCAGATGGTAAAGAATCTGCCTGCAGTGCAGGAGACATAGAAGATGTGGGTTTGATCCCTGGGTTGGGAAGATCCCCTGGAGGAGGAAATGGCAACCCACTCCAGTGCTGTTGCCTGGAGAATCCCATGGATAGAGGATCCTGGTGGGTTACAGTCCATGGAGGTCACAAGGAGTTGGACACAACTGAGTGACTAAACACACACACAAACATGCACACAAAATAAAACACAAAGGTTCCTGTTGCATGTGCTTTTCTTTTGAATACTGTGTTCTTATTTTTTCCCCCAGATGAGAGACATACATCAAGATGGGTAATGTCAACTTCTGATTATTCAAATGCTATTCCTGTTTGTGGCCTGGGCCAGGAGGCAGTGCTGTGGGATATAAAGATAGGAGCCCTTCCCCTTGGGTTGCTTAAAACCCGGTTGAGAGCCCGGCATCTCCTTGGAGGTGGGCTGCAGAGAGCAAAATGTGGGACTTGTGAGAAGGCCCAAGTTCCCACCATGAGCTGTTGCGTGGGCAGCACTAGGTTTGGTGCGTTTGTGGATCCTGGCCCTGAGTTGTTGCTGTCCTTGCATTCTGGATATCCTCACCTGAACATAGCCCAGACAGGAACATTCCGTGCAGACTGAGGCTCCGGGACACCATCTGTGCACCAGCATCGAGCTGGTTCCTTCTGCAGAATCATCCAGGGAGCTTGTTAAACAGATATGCATCTTGGCCTCATTCCTCCAGTATTCAGATTTGTCGTTTTGGGATGAGGGCCAGGGTTCTGTGTTTTTAGAAACTCCCTAGGTGATTCTGATGGACAGTTGGTTTGGGGGCCACTGATTTTGCGTTCCTCCCTCAGGACAATGAGCCTCTCCGCTGATTCATTCATTTATTCAGCCACTTCCTCTCACAGTTAACAAACTGGTACCCAGAGCTTGTGTGAAGACTTGAGTACGTGGACTTGGCTTTAGAGAATGACTTTCGTTCTTGCCTTTGAGAAGCCCATAGTCCCCTGGAGACATGTGGAGGTGGCTGCAGGATGCTGTAACACGAGGTGGAGGAGCTGAGTAAGGGGTACCAGAGCAAAGCAGGAGGGCCTAATGGAAACCTTGGAGCCAGGAAAGGACCTCAGAAGAGGCGCAGGGAGCCCTGAGTTGGCCCTCAAAGGTGCGATGGCAGTCAGCCACGTGGCGAAGGCTGTGGGGAGGAGAGAGGCTGGAAGAGGGAGCGTTCCCCCAGACAGACCTCTCCTTTTGGAGGCTAACTGGGGGTGGTGGGAGGTGACGAACAAAGGGAGCTGAGACCACAAGCCTGCAGGGGTCTTAAATTTCAACCTGAGGATCTGCAGTTTCATCCTGAAGGTAATACGTCACAGAACTTTTTCTGGGACACTGGGATTTGCAGTTGAGAGGGATCATCCCAGCTCAGGAGGGAGGATGGGCCGAGGGACCCAAAAAGAAGCTGATAGGAGGGGAGTGGGTACAGATGTGCTCGTAGGGGTAATGGGGTCAGAATATGGAGGAACCTCGAGCTGATGGTGTCTTGCTCTTCCTGGAAGCAGGAAGTCGGCCATTGGCTATGAGAGGTGGAAGAGGTGCTGGGCGAGGTGGTGAAGAGTTCTATTACTGATCGCTGTGTTGATACCAGAAGAAGGATGTGCGGTATGGATTGGGGAGCCATGTAAAGAGCCCAGCTAGGGCTGAAGACCATGACTTTGTGATGGCATTTAGTTTCTGTTGTTGTTATTGATAAGAAGCTTCTTTTTTAAAATTCATATTTATTTATTTGGCTGTTCCGGGTCTTAGTCACGGCACTCAGGATCTTTGATCGTCACAGCATGAGAACTGTTAGTTGCGGCACATGGGATCTAGTTCCTTGACCAGGGATCGAACTCCGGGCCCCTGGCATTGGGAGCATGGAGTCTTAGCCACAGGATATAAGCAACTTCTTTATTTGGCTGAAACAAACGTTCAGCTGAGAACGTTTTTGCCTGTGCAAACCCTATCCCACAAGCATGTTATTGATTCCCATGGAGAGGCTAGGAAGCCAGGGCTGTGCAGGCAGGTCTTTCCTCATTGTGGGCAAACAGGAGTGAGAAACTTGGTTTCCATGATGCTGACAGCCAACGGCAAGTGTTAAGAATTCTATGTAGCTGGCGCAGTAATCGTTCATGATTTTTGTTTTGTTTTGTTTTCTGTTGAATATTGGCTGTTGACTTTTAGATGGCATTTAGTTTTAAAGTTCTGGCTTCTCGGCCTTTTGGCTAAGATCTAGTATGGGAGCTTCGCAAGTGGCACAGTGGTAAAGAATCTGCCTGCCAGTGTAGGAGACGAAGGAGACACAGGTTCGATCTGTGAGTTGGAAAGATCTCCTGGAGGAGGAAGTGGTAACACGTCCCAGTATTCTTGCCTGAAAAGTTCCATGGACAGAGGAGCCTGGGTTGCAAAGAGTCAGACACGACTGAGCACTTGAGTACAGTTTTAAAGCTAATTTAATTTGATTGGGTGTATTTTCATGACTGGTAGTCTTTAATCTGGGTGCAGAAGTGGAAAAACCAGACATTCGGACTTTTCTGAGGTTGGCCCTTGGCCATGCAGAAGGATCAAGAGTGATCAGGAGGCTGATCTTTTCTCTCCCTGTATCGTGACCTGTGAGGGAGGCCAGAGCTGATGTCTGATTTGCAGGTGTGGCTGGGATGTCTGATTTTGAGGGTGGATGGGAAGGTGATATGTGGATTCAGCTTAATCCTCTGGATAGCACTGATGGTCTGATGATAGTATTCTAAATACTCAAAAGGTGAATCCAAATTAAATTTGGGTTGGCAGAAATACAACAGGCAAAAAACTTGAATCTTATTCTCAAGCTAAGTTGTTCAAAACTCACTTTTCAAGTTTTAAGAATAATTGAAATCCGAATATGGTGCCACTAAAAATTTTTTCCTAAGAAACATCCGTGTTATTTTCTAGCTCTAGTCAAGAAGAATTGATCATCTAATTAGGTCTTTGTCAGAAGGAACTTGCCATGTATATAATGTCCCACACTAGACAATGTAATAAATATAACTAGGACTAGAACTGCACTAATTTGGGATAATTAGGAGGAAAACTTGTCTAAATAAGTGAAAGACTTAAATTTTATAGAATGTTTAATGAAGTGGAGTCATTACTTTCATGTCCTTAGGCTATCTAACGAATGGATAAATTATTTATAATTAGCATATCAATTGTTGCCATATAAGACATCGCTCCTTTATTATTTGAAAGCAAGTTATTTTCCCTTGTTCAGAAATTGATATGGTCCCTTGAAACCTCATTAATGCTACTTATTTATACTAGCTAAAGATGACCTTTAGCCCAACCCTATTCTGTAATCCCCAAATTCCAAATTGGTAGGTTTCAAATTAAAGTAAAGTTTTGTTTTATGGGAGAAAAAGGTAATTCTGAATCCTTAAAGACTGCAGGGAGATCAAACCAGTCAATCCTAAAGGAAATAAACTCTGAATATTCATTGGAAGGACTGATGCTGAAGCTCCAATACTTTGGCCACCTAATGAGAAGAGCCGACTCATTGGAAAAGACCCTGATTCTGGGAAAGATTGAGGGCAGGAGGAGAAGGGGGCGACAGAGGATGGGATGTACATGAGTTTGAGCAAACTTCAGGAGATTATGAAGGACAGGGAAGCCTGGCGTGCTGCAGTCCGTGGGGTTGCAAAGAGTCAGACACGACTAAGAAGCTGAACAAAAACAACAAAGACATCTTGGGCCTTTTGCTTTATATTTCAAAAGAAATGCTTCTTTCTACCTTCTGTATGGGAACAGGTGTTTTAAAAATTCATAAGTAATACCTAAAAATGCATAATATATGCACATGACATAGATATTCAAGAATAATGAATTGCTCAAGATAAATTTAAAAAGTAAAATTAAAACAATGAAATCTAAGACAAAAATAAATAACAAAAGTCAAAAATAAGTAAAATATTCAAAATGGTAGTATTTAGTGTATCCCAGAATAAATAAATAATAAATACATTGTTTTCCTCAAAGACTGTTTGAGAATTGGTGATGATGATGTCCTTCATTTATTTGGGAGCCTCCTAGATACCAGTTACATTCTTCCATTTAATACAACAACCCATCCTGTGAAGTTGGTACTATTATTATATCAGTATACTGATGAGGAATCTGGGGGTGGACATTTTCCATTTCACCTCTGATCAGCGGCCGAGCTAGGATTCAAATCCAGATCTTAAGTTTTCTTAGTAAAAACCTTTAGTGTGTTATCTTCCAGCTTACAGTTAGAGTGAAGCAAATGATGTTTTTCACCAGATCTGTAAAAGAATTAGGGGATGGAAACTGGGCATTGAGTAAAATATCAGCGCCCTAGGAACAGAAAGGGTAAGAGTTGTGTTTGGTGCAAAAATGGCAGCGTGGTGTGAGGATCAGAACAGGACATGATAAGGCGTGTTAATCATTGACCTTGATCGTTTTTTCTTGCCAGTTATCAATTCTTTGCACACACGGACTTTCTTGTTGTTTTTCTGAACGTAGAGTCGACATCAGATGGTGACTTTGGGCCTGGTTTGGAGAAGAGAGCCTGTGTTTGGATACAGGGTCTGCATGTAGCCAACTTTGCAGTCTGGCCTCTCAGCCATCAGTAATGATTAGTTTCTTTGGTGCCGCGTATAGGGTGAGACCGAAAGGCTATAGAACTGTACCCTGTATATCAAGTAACTGGCTATAATTAAATTCAGTGCTTTGTGCTATTTTTTGATCCTTTGGTGACATTTGCCTTCCTTCAAAACACCCAGTACATATTTAGGTACAAGTGTCTTAGGAATTCAGGGAAAAGAATGGCCCTTGGTCTGGTGGGTTTAGAAGAAGTATGTTCTCTCTCTTTATACTAATTAAGTGCAGATATGTTGGGTCATTCTCTATCTGAGTGTATCTTTGAGATAGAGTTTCTATCAATACCTGGTGGGTTGTGTTATGTATATTTTGAGTCTACTAAGTGAGACTGAGAATGTGATAGAGTCTCTGGGCATAGTCGCATATGGTTCTTCTGAGCCTTTTGGAAGCATTAAAACCAAATGAACAAAGAGACTCTTGCTGAGGATTTATACATCTCATTTCATCCCCACACATACCCCCAAAAAAGACCATTTAGCAGCACTGGATGGTGGAGGGCCAAGGCTTTGATGAGCTTGTAGTGAAATGCGTTTCTGAGGTCCTGAAGCTGTCTTGTTTGCATTATGGTCACCGATTATTTTTGTGCATCTAGTACAACTAATTATCCTAGCTACATAATATAAGAAGGGAATTGGTTTTCAGTATTCATTTTTAAAGCTTAATAGAATAATAGAAGGTATATTTCTTTCCTTTTTCTTGTGGGAGGAAGAAGCTATTTTTTAATGCCATCCATCAGTATTTCTGAAAACTTGGTCTGAATACTGATACAAAACTACAATGTTTTCTTTCTTTCTTTCGAGTGATGATCCAAGAAACAGATGTGACTTCTGTAGATGTCCTTGTATCAGAGAGACGGAGCATAAGCCATAATAGAAATTTCTACTGGGGGATGATGAAAGTGTCTTTTAGGATCAAAATGGCCTTTAAAATATTTAATCTTGAAACTAGGGTTTGTTAGTTTGTTGTTGAAATGACTGTATTAAACCCAAACCCTGGCTCGCTGAGTAACTTTTCCTTGTAATTTCCTAAAAGATCTTCATTTATCATCTACTACAACATATTCCATATAGAGCAACCTATTCTTGGTACTCTTCTCTTGGTTTATTCAGTGATCTCTAGCATCTATATACAAGCAATATTTTAGATCCCAGGAGTCTAAGGATGGTAAAAAAAAAAATTCAGGCTCCTCCTCTTGTAGATGCTATAGACTATTGGCAGAGAAAGGAAGCCAAAGAAAGTCATTCTTCCTGGAAGGTAGTGTCCAAGGTAAGGAGAAGCCAGAACTGAGCCTAGAGACTCAGACAAATCAGGAGGGCTTTATAGGGAGGGTGACTCTACAATTTATCTTCCAAACTGGAGTGTGTGGACCAGGGAAAGAGACTATTAATAAAGACACTGGAATAGCAGGCAGAAGCTGCAGTTCTCCTGTGAGATACACAGTTACCTTACTTACCGGGTTAAGAGATTTGCAGGTTATTCACAAAGCAGTCAACAAGGAGCCAAGGAAGGTTTTTAATCTAGAAAGTGATGTGGTAAAAGTTGGTTTTGTGAAAGACCAAAAGGGATGCATGAAGACCCAAATAAGAGCTGTTCCTGGGACCCAGGCCTGAGAAGGTGACCACTGGGAGCTCATGATGACAGAAGAGAGGCAGAGTGGTGACCAGTCCTGAGACATACCTTGGAGACCCAACCAACAGACCTTGGTTACTCCTGGATGCAGCAGCTGAGCAGGAATGGGGGAGTCAAGGGTGGTCCCCAGGTTTCCGGGGAAGAGAGTGAGTGGCATCCTTTGCTGAGATGGAAGTGACGAGGAGGAGCAAGTTTGGGAGAGAGGCGTTGACGAGGTCCCTTTTGGATGGGTTGTGTTTGAGGCACTTAGGCAGAGTGACAATAGACATGTTTGATAGACATTTTTTTCTCTCATGTAGTAACCTGAAAATCAATCTGCATAACATACTAATATTGTTACGTATGGTTTTGATTCCCCATCAAGATCTTGAGCCCGTAGATTTGCCTTGTTTGACTCAAGGGACCATGTCAATCTGGAATAGTCTAGTTCCCATTTCGAGCCTTGTGAGAAGGGGTATAGCTGGTCTTTCTTCCTGCAGTTTGGCTGTGTTGGTTCTTGGCTGTGATGTCGGCTCCTCTCTCCATTTGTAGCATGAGGACTTAGCTGCCCCGTGGCAAGTGGGATCTGTTCCCTGCCCCCGCATTGCACCTGTGTCCCCTGCATTGAAGGGTGGATTCTCAACCACTGGACTGCCAGGGAAGTCAGTCCCTGGTCCTCTTGAAGAAAAGCGGGGAGCTCAGCTTCCTACACAACGTTTCCCAGCTGCCTGTCAAAAATGTGGAAGATTTGCACCTTTAGAGCTAAAGGAATGTCCCACTTGAGAGCTCCTCCTTTGAACAATAGTTGTAGCGTTTTGCAGAAGACTCTTCAAAAATACCTAGTATTTACAAAGCACTTACTCTAAAGAGCTTGCCTTTATTTTTCCATATGTCCTTAGAACATACATGGGAAGTTGGCGAGAGGCAGAATTTACATTATAAATGACAATGATAAATATGACTTGGTTAATGTTTATATCTCCAAATATGTATATTTTTAATGGGCATCAATATAAAGGTTTCTCCTTACGCTCCCAGAAGATTTCAGAAGCAGAATTTTCCATCCAACATGTCCATTTTGCATCCAGCATGTATTTGAATTTGTTGACAGAAATATCATAGCTTTCCCCAGTGCATTTTAGATAATAGTGATTAATTTTAAATTTGATGTCATAGATTTAGCAAAAGACATTATTGAGAATGGCTTTTCTTCAGTTCAGTTCAGTTGCTCAGTCATGTCCAACTGTTTGTGATCCCATGAACCACAGCACGCCAGGCCTCCCTGTCCATCACCAACTCCTGGAGTCCACCCAAAGCCTTGTCCATTGAGTCGGTGATGCCATCCAACCATCTCATCCTCTGTTGTCCCCTTCTCCTCCTGCCCTCAATCTTTCCCAGCATCAGGGTCTCTTCAAATGAGTCAGCTCTTCGCATCAGGTGGCCAAAGTATTGGAGTTTCAGCTTCAACATCAGTCCTTCCAATGAACACCCAGGACCCATCTCCTATAGGATGGACTGGTTGGATCTCCTTGCAGTGCAAAGGACTCTCAAGAGTCTTCTCCAACACCACAGTTCAAAAGCATCAGTTCTCTGTGCTCAGCTTTCTTTATAGTCCAATTCTCACATCCATACATGACCACTGGAAAAACCATAGCCTTGACCATATGGACCTTTGTTGACAAAGTAATGTCTTTGCTTTTTAATATGCTGTCTAGGTTGGTCATGACTTTCCTTCCAAGGAGTAAGCATCTTTTAATTTCATGGCTGCAATCACCATCTGCAGTGATTTTTCTTAAGTATGTTTAATTGTATTAAAATCAAAGTGATTACCTAAAAATCTTTAAAAAACAGGGGAGTTTTATGTCATAATACCTTGTGCCCAACTTGGGTATTCCTAACAATTTCAATTTTGAACACAGTAGTTAAAATGGTAGTATCTTCCATTTGGAAAAGCATTTATTATTTGTTTATATTCCATCTCATTCTCCCTCCCCCTAAAGGATTTGAAATGTCTTAGGCAGATTTTTAATGTAATATGATTTTTAAAATTAAATAAATGGACAAAGGGAGTAAACTGAAGGTAGGATGTCTTAACTCAAAGATAATGTAGTTGCTGGAAGCGACAAGAAATTCCATCGTATTTAAAGGTTAATATAAAGATGGCACTTCATTGGACAGTCACTGCCCCTCCTTCCTGAATGCCCTGTCCTGCCTATCCCCATTCTCTTAAATCAGGACCAGGCTTATTTGACACTTTGATCTAAGTGTATAGTCATCTTTTATTTTCGTATAGCCTGTCTATGGGCTTCCCTCGTGGCTCAGTCAGTAAAGAATCCGCCTCAGTGCAGGAGACGTGAGAGACCCAGGTTCAATCCATGGATCGGGAAGATCTCCTGGAGAAGGAAATGGCAACCCCCTCCAGTATTCTTGCCTGGAGAATCCTATGGACAGAGGAGCCTGATGGGCTGCAGTCCATAGGCTCTCAAGAGTCGGACACGACTGATGCGACTTAGCATGCAGTGCTAGCGTTAATTAAAACAGCTCTCCAGATTCTTTTTTTCAACAGTTCCTTAATTTAGAGAAGTACTTGTCAGCCTCCATAGTAGTTAACTTAGCCTTCATCGACCACCTTTTTTTTTTTTTTTTAACTGCAAATACTTTGGCGATACTTCTCTTCCTACCCAGAAATATAAACTTAGCTACACACATAATTTCAAAAGAATCGATTTGTTACATCATTGTAGAAATTCAGTGGGAATTAGAAGGTAATTTATAATAAAATAGTATTCTGTTAATCACATAAATTGTCATATGCTTGGAAAGGGCCCTCCGGAGCCCTGATGGCGTCGTCAGATGCCTGCTCCGTTCAGAGCAGTCACAGGTGCAAAGGCAGCTGAGCCAAATGTCCTGCACGCCGGGCTCAAACCGTAATCCCCAGGGCCAGTTGTGGCCAGTTTCCTGAAACGAGGACTAACTCAAGGCAACATTTCAAACAAAGCAAAGTTTGTTCCACGTTCAGTGGTAATCCTGGAAAAGTCGACGTTTATTAAAACTTCGGGAAGCAGTTCTGTGTTAACATACAGAATGGGAGTTCTGTTCTCCGTGCAGATAATTACAAATAGACGGTTAGCAGCTTGGCCGCCCCCCCACCCCCACCCCCGCCCCCGCCCCCGCCCCCAGCCCGCATCCCCCCTACCCTCCCCCAGCGCGAACACGTGCGCGCGGGGAACACGTGCTCTGGGCGTCTGCTCTGGGCCCTGCAGCGCAGGAGCAAACGGGAGCCTCCACCTCGGAACCGCGGCGACACCCTCTCAGGCTCGGTGGCACACCAGACAGCCACACGAATGTCCCGACTTCTCTCGTGGGTCCCACCCTGCAGAAGCAGAAGCAAAAGAAGATGGAGAAAGGTATTAATCACGTTCACGGCTGCCTTTGCCTTACACCTGGAATGTGGCATTTGAGGATCAACTCCCTAGAGAACTGCAGGAGTGAATAGATCTGGAATGGATAAATCTGTCTACCTGTTCCAGAAAAATAGAAGGGAAATTGAGGCGAGAGGCGTGAAAGGCGAGATGAGCAGTCACGGGTGGGGCGTGGAAAGGGCAGAGGAGTTTGGTAGCTCCCGAGAGGTCAACCCAGACTGAATCCTTGGTGTACTCATTAGCTGCCTGTGTGGAAAAACCATTTCCAACTCTTTTAGTCTCTTTCTTCACCTGCAACATGAGCACTTATGCCTCATTTATAGGGTTAATATGGGAATTCATAGGATGATAATATATTACAGTCATTGACATAGTGCCTGGGACCCAGGTTGTACTTAAGATCTGCAGGCTTCCTCTGCCCCCTTCTTCTGCAGTTGAGCTCAGTTCGGTTCAGTTGTTCAGTCATGTCTGGCACTTTGCAACCCCGTGGACTGCAGCACTCCAGGCTTCCCTGTCCATCACCAACTCCCAGAGTTTACTCAGACTCATGTCCATTGAGTCAGTGATGCCATCCAACCATCTCATCCTCTGTCGTCCCCTTCTCGCACCTTCAATCTTTCCCATCATCAGAGTCCTTTCCAGTGAGTCAGTTCTTCATATCAGGTTGCCAAAGGATTGGAGTTTCAGCTTCAGCATCGGTTCTTCCAATGAATATTCAGGACTGATTTCCTTTAGGATGGACTGGTTGGATCTCATTGATGTCTAAGGGACTCTCAAGAGTCTTCTCCAACACCACAGTTCAAAAGCATCAATTCTTCGGCCCTCAGCTTTCTTTATGGTCCAACTCTCACATCCATCCATGACTATTGGAGAAACCATAGCTTTGACTAGACAGACCTTTGTTGGCAAAGTAATGTCTCTGCTTTTTAATAAGCTGTCTAGGTTGATCATAGCTTTTCTTCCAAGGAGTAGGCGTCTTTTAATCTCATGGCTGCAGTCACCATCTGCTGCAGAGGTTTATAATAATTCTGTTCGCATTTCCAGGAGGGGGAATGTATGAGTAATTGTTCCCTGCAATTTTTCTAGGTGCTTAATTTTTAGGTTCTTAATTTTTGAGGTAGAAAACCTGATATTGTAGATGGTACATTATGTACACTGAAGCATCTTGAAGTTTGGTTGAAACAGAGTCTCTATTTTAGATGTGGAGTTTACATTTCGAAACATTTCTTGGAGAAAAAAGAATATTTTTTCTTAAATCACAAAAGAAATATTTTGTTGTAGGAACTTCAAATATTACCCTTGTAAATAAGCTTAAACCTGAAGTCTTATCACCCCAATCTGACTTCTGACTACTATAATAGAATTTTTAAAATTCTTTTTTATTTTAATTTTTTCGTGATGTTTTATTATTGTTTTTCTTTTTTCTCTTTTTATTTTTTAAATTATGAAATATGATAACCCATTTAGAGGAGACTTGGAAAATACAGAACAAGGTTACATGTAGTTTCATTATATATTGCACTTATTTTTTAAGTAGATAAATTAAGATTTTTAGTAGTAGTTTCAATGTCAAACTCTCAAAAATTAATAGAATGAACATACAGGGAAGCAGAAGGATATAGTAGACCTGAAAAGCACTATGAATCAGTTCAACATAATTAAGATTTGTACAGTTTTCACACTGTTGTTTTATTTTTATATATTTTATATTTAGGCCGTACCAGGCAGCATGCAGGATCTTAGTTTCCCAACCGGGGATTGAACCCACACCCTTGGACTGCCAAGAAAGTACTTGTAGTAGAATTTAAACTTAAGTTACTCCTTCAGCCTTCCTCCTGGTTTTAGCAAAGGTGTTCTTCCTTCTGGAGTCCTTCTCTGCTGTCTTTTGAAACTTTCTCACCTGACCTGCTGGAGTCATCCTTGTATAAAATGCCCACCTGATTCTACTCATTGCTTCAGTCTCTGTGTCTGCTGTGATTGATGTGTATCTTTTTACATGTCTCCTATAAGGGTTTTATTACATGTCTCCTATAAGGGTTTTATTACATGTCTCCTATAAGGGTTTTACGTGGGGTTTTTTTGTTTGTTTCACAGTGGATCATGAGTTTGTTGAATACACAGTTGTATTTTAGTGTAACAAGTTACTTCACCTTTTAAACCCCTGTGGTAGTGATGCTGTTTTTGTATAAGAAATTTGCTCAAAAATGAAAAATACAGACCACAGCATTGATATTGTGATTATACAGGCATATTTTGCAGACAGAACTGTGTCGGAAGATTGAAAGTAAAAAAAAAAAGCCAGATTTTGAAAAATCAAGAACTTTTGGAGTACGTTTAATCATAAATAAATGTATATAAAGGTGAAATGCAGGTGCATGGAATTGATATTTAGAATTACCAACCTGCTTGTACTCCTGGAGATTTTATAAAAGATTGGTGACACGTGACTTTTTTGTCTTTATTTCAAACTTCATGCAGTTATTATCTGTTTTAACCACTTGTATGTCCTGTAAATGCAGTATCACTTTATTTCCATTGTAACTAATGCTTGAAATAAGGGTTTTATAAGAATGGACAATCCTCTAAAACATCTAGAGATGTAATTTTGTGGCCAAAGGATTGACGCTTTAGGTATGATAACTTCTTTTTATTAATACAAGGCATTATCTTATTAATTTTAACAGTGTCTGAACTAGGCATCATGAGTAAGGAGGGAAGTAATCATGACAGTGTCTTGAATTTACACTTGTATATATTTTAATGAACTCCAAAACACTGCATGGGTATCAGATGCCCAGGAAAAGCATCTGCTGATGGGGACTGTGGTGATTTCCATTTCATTTGATGGACTTTTTTTCCGTTCCATTTGATGTGTTTTTCTTTCTCTGGGCCACGCCCTGCCTAAGAGAAAACTTGCTCTGCCTGCTAAGTTGCTTCAGTTGTGTCCAAGTCTTTGCAACCCCGTGGACTGTAGCCCGCCAGGCTCCTCTGTCCATGGGATTCTCCAGGCAAGAATACTGAAGTGGGTTGCCATGCCCTCCTCTAGGCGATCTTCCCCACCCAGGGATGAAACCCATGTCTCTTATGTCTCCTGCACTGGCAGGCAGGCTCTTTACCACTAGCGCCCCATGGGAAGCCCAAAAGAAAGCTTCAGTTCAGTTCAGTCACTCAGTCGTGACTCTTTGCAACCCCATGAATCGCAGCACGCCAGGCCTCCCTGTCCATCACCAACTCCCGGAGTTTACTCAAACTCATTCCCATCGAGTCGGTGATGCCATCCAGCCACCTCATCCTCTGTCATCCCCTTCTCCTCCTGCCCCCAATCCCTCCCAGCATCAGGGTCTTTTCCAATGAGTCAACTCTTTATATGAGGTGGCCAAAGTATTGGAGTTTCAGCTTCAGCATCAGTCCTTCCAATGAACACCCAGGACTGATCTCCTTTAGGATGGACTGGTTGGGTCTCCTTGCAGTCCAAGGGACTCTCAAGTGTCTTCTCCATCACCACAGTTCAAAAACAGCAATTTTTCGGTGCTCAGCTTTCTTCACAGTCCAACTCTCACATCCATACATGACCACTGGAAAAACCATAGCCTTGACCAGACAGACTTTTGTTGGCAAAGTAATGTCTCTGCTTTTTAATATGCTATCTAGGTTGGTCCTAACTTTCCTTCCAAGGAGTAAACGTCTTTTAATTTCATGGCTGCAGTCACCATCTGCAGTGATTTTGGAGCCCAAAAAAATAAAGTCTGACACTGTTTCCACTGTTTCCCCATCTATTTCCCATGAGGTGATGGGACCAGATGCCATGATCTTAATTTTCTGAATGTTAAGCTTTAAGCCAACTTTTTCACTCTCCTCTTTCACTTTCATCAAGAGGTTTTTTAGTTCCTCTTCACTTTCTGCCATAAGGGTGGTGTCATCTGCATATCTGAGGTTATTGATATTTCTCCCAGCAATCTTAGTAATGTACAGAGAAAATCCCAAACACATTGAAAGTATTTAATGTGTGTGATGGTTCAGCTGAGATAAAACCCTTTCTTTTAAAAAAAAATTATTAATCCAGAATTCTCCTCTCCCATCCAGGCAGCCACATAATATCGAGATACGTGTCTGAAAGGCTATGTGATAAAATTTTTAAATATCCATCATCCTCCATCATCCTCCTGCCCTTTTAATTTATTATAATTAGTGTGTGTGTGTGTGTGTGTGTGATGAGAACACATAACATAGGATCTACCCTGTTGGCAAATTTTAAATACACTCAATATAGTTAACTGTGGATGTTATTCAGCACCACAGGTATACACTTATCTCCAAAGTTATCAAGTTGTGTACATCAAACGTGTACAGCCTTTTGTATGTCAGTCATACCTCAATAAAGTGGTCTAAAATATATTTTAAAAACCAAGAGCAGCATCTCAAAGCTGATGGCAGTTTGATGTTTCAGTAGGATCCAAGACCTGTCTTGTGAGTTCAGGCGTGGTCTGAGCTGCAGATGGTGTGTCCTCGGTGGGCACCTCTTTGGAAGGACTAGTTTCTATAACGCAAAGGGCTGTAAAGTCTGGAAACCATTTGTTTCGCTGGTAGATGATTTAAACTTAGCTGTAACTTTACTGGATAAATTGTTGGCATTGACTATTGATGGAGCATTAAAGATGAACTTTGAAAGTGCGGCATCTCTGGCTTTGAGTAAAGTTTTAAAAAAAATCCCAACCTTGTTGAATTAAAAAAAAAAAAAACTCCGTTCCCTCTACCATACCTTTTGTGAGACTGGTTTCTCTACTATGACTGTTATTAAAACAAAACTCAGAAGTGTTTTAGAGATGCATTATCTCCTTTATTTAGATACATCCAGTTTAGATTAGAAAATTAACAAGCAAGAAGCAAGCTCATTTGTCACATTAAAAGGTTTATTGATACGCTTAGTTTTGTTCAGGGTGTGCATATGGACATTTAATATGGGGAATACTGTTTCTTCCATAAATTTTGTTTCATCACAGTTACAAAAAGAGAATTACAAGTGCAGTAACATTTCTATAAGTGAATTGTTTGTGAACACACCTTCAGCAAACAATACCTAATATTTGTCTTTTTTCCTATGATTTATTTGTTCTGATGATATTTATTGAGATGTAATTTTATGTCTGCATATCATGATAAAAATTTAGGAAAAAGAGAAAAAGAATTGGGCTTGCTTTTGACTTCTCTGGAGATCCAGGAGTTAAGACTTCACCTTCCATTGCAGAGGGTGTGGGTTTCATCCTTGGTTGGGGAGCTAAGATCCATGTGACTTGGGGCCAAAAAACCAAAACATAAAATAGGAGCAATATTGTAACAAATTCAAATAAAGACTTTAAAAATGGTCCACATCAAAAAATACTAAAAAAAAAAAAAAAGCAATTTATCTTTCATATCATTTTCCCCCAAGATTTCATTTTTATTGTACTTGCAAAAGTATCCTTTGCCGCAGATAGTTTGAGAACTGCTGGTATAATGAATCCGTCTGAAGTTGAGGAAACAAGTGGACATTTGGTTTGTAAGCACATCTTAAAAACACTCCTTTCTCTGGGAACTTTTTAGTCAATGAGTACACATTGTGATTTTCCTGTGACATGCAGGGTTCTTATCGTATCATTTTTTTTCTGTTCTTTTAAAAGACTGATAGTGTTTTCTTTCAAGTTAATTTCCCATCACTTTGTATACAGTAAGATTTTATTACCAAAGTTTGCTCTTTGAACTGCTATGGCTTCTGTGTGATTCCTTTGGTCTCCATAATTCTTCGTGACTTTGGAGATCACATTCTACCTAATTTTAGGATGTTTTGAAATGCACTTCAGATTTTTTTTTTTCTAGCCCTGAACGGTAACATCAGTCAGCTCTGATTTAAAATGTTCTTTTAATAGGTTACTCATTATAGATATTTTTTATTTGAATAAATTGTTTTTAAAACGAGAGCCGTTGTGATAAAGTAGGGTCTGCTCCTTGGTATGTATTGGGTAGAAGACAGTTTTCAGATTTTGGACTTATAAAGGTTTTCAGAGTTAACCAGGTAATTTGGATTTTTAAGTGATTTATAACAGTCATTTGTGGTACCTTGGGCCTAAGGATGGTATATTAGTTTCCCTGGGTTGCTATAGCAACGTACCATAAATTAGGTGACTCACAACCACAGAAATATATTCTCTTATGGTTCTGGAGGCCAGAAGTCTGAAACCAAGGTGTTGTCAGGGCCTCACTCCCTCCTCAGATTCTCAGGAGTGAGTCTGTCACCCTCTTCCAGTTTCTGGAGGCTTCAGGCCGTCCTTGTGTCGTGGCTCCCTCACTGCAATCCCTGCCTCTGTCTACTCACCGCCTCTCTGCTGTGTCTTCTCGTCTGTCCCTTATAATATAGGATATTATATTCTCTTGTGTCCCTGGATATAGGGCCAGACCCAGCTAATCCAGAGCTCCCCTGGTGACTCTGATGGTGAAGAGTCCACCTGCAGTGCAGGAGACCCAGGTTCGATCCCTGGGTCGGGAAGATCCCCTGGAGAGGGAAATGGCAACCGACTCCAGTATTCCCGCCTGGGAAATCCCATGGACAGAGGAGCCTGGTGGGCTGCAGTCCATGGGATTGCAAAGAATTGGACACGACTGAGCGACTCACACTGAGCAGCTAATCCAGGATGATCTTACCTCGAGATCCTCAGCTTATCACATCTACAGAGACCTCCCCACTGCTGACCGCGCCTTGCTGCGTTGCGGGGCCTTAGCTCCCCCCGACCAGGGATTGAACCTGAACCTTTGGCCGTGAAAACGAGGAGTCCTAGCCCCGGGACAGCCCAGGAATTTCCTACAAAGACTTTCTTCTTTAATAGGGTCTCAGTCGCTGGTTTTGGAGGTCACCACCCAGTCCATTACAGACGGTAACAGATCTTATAATTACCGAGCATCCTGATGTGCCACAGGGGTTGCCGGAGGCTTATGAGCTGTGGTAGAGTGAAAAGGGCTGATTTTTGGGGGAGGTAGCCCTGGGTTTGGGTTCAGGTTCTGGTAGTCTTCTAGCTCTGTGACCTGGAGGCCTGTTTTTTAGTTTCTTTGCACCTCACTTTTCCTCCTCTGCAGTGATCTGGTGAGTAGATACAGTATGCCTGAACATTCTCCACGTGTGATAGATATGTCAGGGGGGATCCTAATTTTAAATAAGGTGTTCCCTCACTTGAAGATGCACTTTTTTTTATCATTTCTG
The DNA here is from genome assembly GCF_019320065.1 of Cervus canadensis. Lineage (NCBI taxonomy): Eukaryota > Metazoa > Chordata > Mammalia > Artiodactyla > Cervidae > Cervus > Cervus canadensis. The sequence goes on from NC_057416.1 coordinate 13,375,217, forward strand.
AAATCAAGGTTCCTCTTGACACTAACCACTGTTTCCCTGACTTTGTGAAGTCACAGTTCTGTCCATGCCTAATGTTTTCTTGGCACTCCTAAGGCCAAGGAAACACCTCATTGCTGTGTTTACCAATTCAGTTCAGGTCAGTTCAGTTCAGTCGATCAGTCATGTCCGACTCTTTGCGACCCCATGAATCGCAGACGCCAGGCCTCCCTGTCCATCACCAACTCCTGGAGTTTACTCAAACTCATGCCCATCAAGTCGGTGATGCCATCCAGCCATCTCATCCTCTGTCATCCCCTTCTTCTCCTGCCCACAATCCCTCCCAGCATCAGGGTCTTTTCCAATTAGTCAACTCTTCGCATGAGGCGGCCAAAGTACTGGAGTTTCAGCTTCAGGATCAGTCCTTCCAATGAACACCCAGGACTGATCTCCTTTAGGATGGACTGGTTGGGTCTCCTTGCAGTCCAAGGGACTCTCAGTTAGTTAGGTCCAAAGGACTAAAGAAGTGTGTAAATGACGTCCTAACAGTTTAGTGGCAATTTGAAAACCTTTTTTTTTTTTTTTGGTTCTTAAATAACTCCAGTAACCTACTAAGGAGATGCGTGCACACACTCGGCACTGCACGACTTCTCAGACCGGGGAATGAGGTTGGACACTGTCACCCTTATTCGTACTCCACGCCAATTTCTGCATAATCCTGCTTTCGATCAAAGTAACTACCCTAGAGCCAGCTCTTCAGAGACATTGCTGTCAGTGAGAATGTAGCACAGTCCAGTTTGAAACCATGAGATAACACCAGCTGGTTGTTGGCGTGATGTCCGAGAGAGGTCATCATGTTTTCTAATTTGGTGATACTAAATTTACTTTCTAATCAGCAACGTAAAAGCCTGGATGTAAGAATGTCTTCTTCTTCATTATCCTAAATAATTGGCACCCTATATTTTATTCTAAACGTAAATTGCCTTTGTACATTTCCAACCCCATTTATTTTAATGCTTCAAAATTTTGTTTTCTATTTACATAAAGTAGTTGTTCAGTAAATGCATGTTGATGAAACTTGTGTCGAATAAACTAGTTTTCATTTAAAGTATAGTGTGAAAGTGTTAATCGCTCAGTCCTGTCTGATTCTTTGCTACCCCATGGACTGTAGCCTGCCAGACGCCTCTGTCCATGGGATTCTCCAGACAAGAATACTGGACTAGGTAGCCATTCGCTTCTCCAGGGGAATCTTCCTGATTCAGGGATCAAACCTGGGTCTCCAGCATTGCAGGCAGATTCTTTACTGTCTGAGCCACCGGGGAAGCCCAGGTTTCATTTAGGCTAACACCAAGAGGAAACGTTCAGGAGACACAGGGCTTGGTGTCGGATTGTTCTGGTTTTGATCTATTACAGCTAACCAGCCATTTTTAAGGAAGCAAGCTCTGGTCTAGCTTCTTTTGCCTAGGCCAGAGATGAGGATGATGAGTTAGTATTTGAAAAAGCATTAGTCATCTTCAGTTTATCTTTTCATGAACCAAATTAATTACTCTTGGAGATAACCATCCTGAACTCTGGGGTCAGTGTACAGATGGAGTCTTTGAGTAATATGCATTGGTTCATAATAATCATTCTTACCCATTCTTCTGATTCTCCTCCTACTCCTCGGTTCTTTCATTTATTCAAAAAATATTTCTTGGGACTTCCCAGGTGGTCCAGCAGTTAAGACTCTGCACTCCCAATGCAAAGGGCCAGGTTTGATTCCTAGTTGGAGCTAGATCTCACATGCTTCAACGAAGACCCAGTGCAGTCAAATAAATAAATTCTAAAAATAAAATTTCTTGAGCACCCCAGTATGTGTGTACTGGGATCTGTACTGCATCCGCCTACTGAGCATATGATGATAAGCAAGGTGGACATCACGTGATATACGCAAAGCACTTAGCACAGTGCTGGCACATAATAAGTTATTAGCAACCAGTGGATAAAATTCATGTTAATATTATCAAGTTTGTGTATTTTGCATTAGAAAGCTCCACCAAAAGGCGCACAGGGATGTCCTATAAATCAATAGATTGTGAATTTTTTTGTTGTACGCGCTGGCTGGAGAAAGAATGGGCGACTTCTCTTTACAGGCTAACAGGCCTGACGAACCCCCTGGTGACATTCATCCCTTCATTGTGCCTGGCAGCCGTCTACTGCTCATCAGTTATTAGATTGCACATGTGTTGACGGGTCTGTCCTCAACCCATTAGAAAATATGTATGGTCCTCAGGGGTATGTAGTACATCAAAAGTGTCTAAACCCCTCAAGGATTAGTAAGTAGTTAGCCTTCATGCCTAATGTGTAAACAGCAGAGGAATCTTTTATTTTGGCTCAATCAGTGTAATTTTGATGTTAACAGATCAGCAGCCAACAGTTAAATAAACTTTGACACTGAGATTAGATGAGCAGAATCCAATTTGCTGTTGATCGATCAACCAGCTAATTTTGTTTTAGTTTAGACATTCGTAGGCGCTTTTCTCATGCATTTGTGATGCACATATGTGCAAAACTTCTTGCTTGCAAAAAACAGCAAAACAAACAAAAAACCCTTAGATAATTATAGAACATTCATGACTCACTCCATCGTACCAGACCTTAAGTCTTAGATCTGGTCTCAGGCATTCGCTGAAGGGTCACTAAGAGGCTTCTGATTCTTCTGAGCTCATACCTATGTGATCCTTTGATCTCCTTCTTTAATTTTTATTTTTCATAGCTTTCCAGCTCCCTTTCAATTGTACTCTTCCCTTTCTTAAAAAAAATTTCATATTGCATAATTGAATTGGTAAATCAATTTCTCAGGAACTCCAGAAAGAGAAGAAAAAAGCTCTTTATTTGTAAAACATGGGCTAACCATTGCTTCAACTTGATAAAACAGATGACTGACCTTTATAGAACTGCAGGTCTAGTGCAGGTACAGATGGAGAGATAGGTGATGTTTATAAAGATTTTCTCTATCATGTGTGTATTTTTTTTAAACACTCATCTTTTTTAAAAGTTGGTTTCCTTTTGAAAGCACTTCTTATTGACATGAAGTTATTTTTTTAACATTATCCTAGTCATAATGAAATAGGCATTGGTCTTTGTGTTGCTATTTAGTATTATAGGTCAGTTCATCTAACTGCTGGGACGTTGAGTTCCAGTTCTGACAGTGAGGACTTAAAGCTTTCCTGGAAAAACATATGACTCTGGGATGCGCTCAGCTTTCGGAGTGGCACACAAAAGAAGCTGAGAGATCCTTAACTTTAATGAGGTTCATTATTCCAGATGGAAGTTTAGGATGCAGACAACACCAGCCCTTCATTTTTAAACACAATTAATCTTTTAAGCACGTTAATTGTTGGTATAGGATGTTATGGGGCAGTGACCTTGTGCTTGCAAAGCCAACAATCCAGGAACCCTCTGTCCATGAGCAGGAGTAGTCGGTCTTTCCGTTGATAAACTTAGCTGAAGCATGGAGTCATTTTTTTCTTTTTAATTGGAAATATTTTATTTCAACTGAAAATACCTTTTTGATGTAGGGCCAAGGACTTTCATTTGCATATGAGTATGCACAGTTTTTCTTACAAAAGTCATACCCATAAAACACATATCTAGGATTTCCAGTTTGGGTTACTATGAAAAAGGATGAAAATGGGTTGATAAGAGTATTCAGTATACTCATCTGTCAACTTTTGAGTGTTTGGAATCTTCCGTGTTAAAAATGTTTTTAAAATAAAAATATGAAGAAAGAAAGCTATCGAGCATTTAAAATATAAGAGGAGAAATGGAAGCATAGAAATCATTCTTAAATTTTATGATAATGTGCGTGCTCGGTTGCTAAGTCATGTCTGACTCTGTGACCTCATGGACTATAGCCAGGCTACTCTGTCCATGGGATTTCCTAGGCAGGAAGATTGGAGTGGGTTTGCTATTTCCTTTCCCAGGGGATCTTCCCAACCCAGGAATCAAACCAGGTCTCCCGCATTGCAGGCAGATTCTTTACCCTCTGAGCCACAAGGGAAGCCCTTATGATATGTACTGAGTGCTAAAGAGTAAGGCAACTGTTATTTGTTTCATAGTTGCAGAATTTGGAGGTGGGAGTTGGGGGAGACAGATCTCCTTTTAGCAGAGGACAGAACTGTCATAGGACAGCCATTCATTGGTGAGAAAGCAAACTGAGTTATTTACTGATTATAGCATGCTTCTTGATTTGGTGGTTTAGTCACTAAGTTGTGTCTGACTCTTGAGACCCCCATGGACTGTAGCCTTCCAGGCTCCTCTGTCCATGGAATTCTTCAGGCAGGAATATTGGAGTGGGTTGCCATTTCCTTCTCCAGGGGATCTTCCTGACCCAGGGATTAAACCCAGGTCTCCTGCATTGCAGGCAGATTCTTTACCAACTGAGCCACAAGGGAACCCCCCCCCCCCAATAAATTATTTTGTCCTTTAGATTGTATAGATTCCAGGTTTCATGTGCATTTTAAACAAACATTAATAGCACTCGCATTGGTTCTGATGGGAGCAAGTTTCTCTGAGTGCCTGTAGAAGTGCATTTAGAAATGGGAGCCCTGGCCTTTCTCTGGAGAAAAAATTTCGTGAAAACAAAAAGGTTCAGTTTTCTTGGAAGATAATAAATGATGCAGAGGGTTGAGGAAAACCATGTGTAGTGAAGTTGTTTTACATTCCTGAAGCCAAGGCACACTATTTTAGTGGCAACTCAGGGCTTCCCCGTTGGCTCAGTGATAAAGAATCCACCTGCAATGCAGGAGATGCAGGGGACACAGGTTCAATCCGTGGATCAGGAAGATCCCCTGGAGGAGGGCATGGCAACCCACTCCAGTATTCTTGCCTGGGAAATCCCATGGACAGAGGAGCCTGGTGGGCTACATTTCATGGGGTCGAGAGGAGTCGGACACGACTTAGCGACTAAATAACAACAGGGATTGTAGTTTAGGATTTGACTAAGACTTCTGGAAATGATCCCTTGTCCTTGTTCAACATATTCTTTCATCTTTGGTTTGTTTTCTTAGGATGCGTCATCTCCTTTGTCCTTGCTAAGAACTGTAGTCATCTTATCCTCCTTTCAGAATGTATTTCTTTAAGCTCTTTAAAAAGCTTCACTCACGAAATGCTTAATGTTCTAAATCTGAATAATACATTTTGAATGTAGCTACATAGCTCCCTTAGGATGCCAGTTTTTTAAATGGAACAATTTAAAATATTTTCTATGCAAATGGGCACTCGGGATGTAAGTATTTTGATAAGCATGCAGTCATCTTTTCTAGGTATAACTGGCCTCATTCTAAAACAAATATGAGGTATTTGCTGGATTCAAGGTCACAAACGATTTTTGATTGTCTCAAATGACCTCTTGTGTTTAATAAAAGAGCAGGGTGCCCGTGATTAAAATCATGACGGACTTTTGTCGTCAGACTGACTTGATTTCCCATTCTGAGTCCAGCATTTATTTGCTGTGTGACATCAGGCAAATTACATACCATTTCTTAGCCTTAATTTGCTGTCATAAGACTGACTACTTCAGAGATGATTGATGTGAGGATTAAGTGGGATTATGTATGTGAAAAGTGCCAAGCACATAGCAAGGAGGTAATAGTAACTAATATTTAACTGTTGGCCTCAGCGTTTATGTATGTGCATGCTCAGTCATGTCCAACTCTTTGTGACCCCATGGACTGTAACCTTCCAGGCTCCTCTGTCCGTGGGATTTTCCAGGCAAGAATACTGGAGTGGGTTGCCATGCCCTCCTCCAGGGGATCTTCCCCACCCAGATCAAACCCACCATCTCTTGCATCTCCTGCATTTATTGTTGTTCAGTCACCCAGTCATGTCCTATTCTTCATGACCCCATGGACTGCAGCACGCCAGGTCTCCCTGTCCCTCATCATCTTCTGAAGTTTGTCCAAGTTCATATCCATTGCAACAGTGATGCCATCTAGCCATGTCATCCTCTGTTGTCCCCTTCTCCTCATGCCCTCAATCTTTCCCAGCTTGAGAGACTTTTCCAATGAGTCGGTTCTTCGCATCAGGTGACCAGAATACTGGAGCTTCAGCTTCAGCATCAGTCCTTCCAAGGAGTGTTCAGGGTTGATTTCCCTTAGGATGGACTGGTTGGATCTCCTTGCTGTCCAAGGGACTTTCAGGAGTCTTCTCCAACACCACAGTTCAGAGGCATCAATTCTTTGGTGCTCTGCCTGCTTTATGGTTCAGCTCTCACAACCATACATGACCACTGGGAAAACCATAGCCTTGACTACATGGACCTTTGTCAGCAGAGTAATGTCTCTGCTTTTGAAAACACTGTCTAGGTTTGCCATAGCTTTGCTGCCAAGAAGCAGTCGTCTTCTGATTTCCTGGCTACAGTCACCATCCGCAGGGATTTTAGAGCCCAAGAAGAGGAAACCTGTTGCTGCTCCCATCTCCTGCATTTACTGGTGTATTAGTGGTGTCGTTTGTGGGGCCAATCTGTCTTTCGCTTCTCAAACAGTGTACCTCCCCAGATGTGCCCTGTTGTTGCCATCCTTTGAGTATACAAAGAATTCAGCTCTTCCTCCAGCTGTATACGTTATTTAATCTCTCCGTGGGCCTTCCTTGGTGGTCCAGCGGTGTCCAGTGCAGGGGGATACAGTTCAGTCCCTGGTCGGTGAGCTAAGATCCCATGTGCCTCATGGCCAAAAAACCAAAACATAAAACAGAAATGAGATGGTAACAGATACACTTTAAAAGTGGTCCAGGGTTCTAAAAAATCTAAAATAAGTCTCTTCCTGCACCTGTTTCCCTGTGTGTAAAAGGGGACAACCAGAGTACGACCTCACTGAATTGTGAGGATGAAATAAAGTAATAGTCGCTTACTCTTCAGGGCGCAGTATATGTTTGCTCTCTTTTTGGGCATTATATTCCTTTCTTGAAGTGCCTGTCTCCCCCTTATTCCTTCGTGAAGACTCCTGGGTGGTCACCTTCTCTGTTGCATGTTTTGGGGTACTCCCAAGCAGAGCTTAATGTTCCTGCTTGTGCATCCCAGCAGCATTTTGTACCCAATAATATTGCGTCTGGTGCATGGAATTACAATTAGCTGGCTTTTTACTTGATTCTGTGCTCTCCTAAGTTAAAACAAGACTCTGTTGTAACGAGTTTCTATGCAAGGATAAAATAGAGAGGGATGCTTGACAAGGACATGGAGCTTTCTTTACTTTCAAAAGTAAAGGCCAGCAAGTAGACTGTCTTTACGTTGCACGTTCATAATTTGTTCTTGAGCTGATGTGTAGCATTTCAAAATGGGCAGCTGGAATGTTTTCCAAATCAGAGCGTCAGTACTGGTGGTTTAACGCCGAGTTTGGGGAATTAGCACCAGGCAGAGACTCGGGTGCACCCAGGCTGTGGCTCTAGAGACTGTGTTGCCTTTGGACAAGCTATTAACTTATTAATGCTTTATTTTTAAAATTGAGGTGATGAGTCCTGGCTTAACTGCATTGCTGTTGGGATTACTTGAGAGATGATGTAAAATCCTGTTCCCGATTCTTTGGTGGTGCTCAGGAAATCTTAGACCCTTCCTTCTCCCTGCTCCTAGTTTATCCATACTCATCTTTATAGATCAGGAGAAAAATGATATGTGTTATCTGTTTACTCAATTTCCTCACAGTAGTGGTGTTCTCATTTTGATGTTTTAAATGTTCTAATGGGGAAATTGAAGTCCTTGCCATCAGAGTTGGGGAGAGTGTTCACAGCCACTCACCAGACATAAAGATCAGGCAATAAAGGAAAAAGCATAAATATAGCATACGGGAGAGAAGGCGGGCTCAGAAATGACCTCGAGTCGTAAAAACTCAGAAGCCAAACCAAACAAATAAATGTGTGCGTCCTTAGTCACTAAGTTGTGTCTGACTCTCTGTGACCCCATGGACTGTAACCCACCAGGTTTCTCTGTCCGTGGCATTCTCCAGGCAAGAATGCTGGAGTGGGTTGCCATTTCCTCTTCCAGGGGAATCTTCCTGACTCAGGAATCGAACCTGTGTCTCCCACATCTTCTGCATCGGCCGGTGGATTCTTTACCACTGAGCCATTTGGGAAACCCAAACAAACAAATAGGCAGGCTTTAAAAGAATCACAGTATTAATTCTTTAAGCATGGGAATTCAAAGTTATCACTGTCTTTCTTTTTTCCTGTATCTTTAATTTCCAGAAGCTGCCTTTATAGTCCTAATACTTTGGACTTAACGATTTGCTGTACTTTCTTCATTTTACTATTTCAAATTTTCATCAAACATTTTTATAATTATTAGTCATATTTATTTATGAGTTGCTTTTTCAGGCTGAGAGGGTCTTAATAATTCTAGAAATTTATCTATATTCTATATTGTGTACTTTCACTTATTTTTATTGAAAAATAAAATTTTTCAGTTTTATTGAGCATTTACCCTCCACCTCTGACCACGTTACCTTTTTGAACTTTTCTCCCATCGTGTATGTACCTCCGAGGGGATTTAAGGTCTCCCAGAGATAGGTAATAACTTGAATTAAAAATCGTAAAATTTTCATTTTAGGCCTGCTAGTCTCTCCATTGTACAGGATTTTTATTCTATTTGATTAATATGCTCATTGCACGACATGTATTAAATTACATTGTTATTTCCTAGAAAGGGTAGCTGAAATTCTTTTAGCTTTTATTTCTCCGGGTAGACTAAATCACTTAAAAGTTAATTCATCCCTATACTCAGTGCACGTTGATCGTGGGCCTGGCAGAGGTCTAGACGCTGCTGGGCATTTATCTGAGGCTCTGTGCTGGCGAGCAGAGGCCTCATGGACGTTCAGTTCAGCAGGACCGACAGAGAGGACAGACCAGGAGGGGAGTGAAGCCGGTGGATGGGAAATTGACAAGCAGGGACTCTGAGCCAGGCAGGGGCCTGGGAGGGAGAGTGCTGCCGCAGAAAGCAGTGGGGGCTTCTGAGGGGGTGGTGGAGAAGACCCTGAGGGCCTCGGGACACCCTTGGCCACCTGCATCAAGCAAGTGGCCTCAAAAAGCTGAATTGATGCTTTTGAACTGTGGTGCTGGAGAAGACTCATGAGAGTCCCTTGGACAGCAAGGAGATCCAACCAGTCCATCCTAGAGGAAATCAGTCCTGAATATTCATTGGAAGGACTGGTGCTGAAGCTGAAACTCCAACACTCTGGCCGCCTGACGCGAAGAACTGACTCACTGGAAAAGACCCTGATGCTAGGAGAGATTGAAAGCGGGAGGAGACGGGGACGACAGAGGATGAGATGGTTGGATGGCATCACTGACTCATTTGAGCGAACCCAGGGAGATAGAGAAGGACAGGGAAGCCTGGCGTGCTGCAGTCCCTGAGGCTGAAGAGTTGGACACGACTGAGCGACTGAACAACATGAGTGAACCGGAGCGGTTGAAGGCGTGTCAGGGCAGTGATGTGACCACCCTGAGACGCGTTGCAAAGCCCCCTTTCCTGCAGTGTGGAGAAAGGGCCTGGGGTGACAGGTCAGGGAACAGAAGCAAGACCCAGAAAGGGAGATCCCATAGCTTCCTTGTCCCTGAGATTCCCGTCAGTGACTTAGAAAAGATCGTCTCTCATCCAGTTTTTTTAAAGGTGGGTGATGGGCCATTCTCATATCCCATGCTTTCCCTCTAACTGTCTTTAGTTCTTATCCATTAAAGTGGTTTTGTTTTCTGTGCAGTGAACGGCACTGGATTTCTAGTCTCCCTTTCTCAAAAACCTTCAGCACAGAAAGAATGTATGAGTTTTCTCAAAAGACGAGAAAGAGAGTGAATGTAAAATAATCCAAGTCATGCATATTTCAAAACAGGAAAACTGCTGCAGAACCCACGTGTGCCTTTACATAAAAGGTATTTTAGCGGACGACTTAGAAGGGAGGTTTGTTCTATATACCTTAGAAACCATAACATGTCCCATTTCACAAATTATCCACGATTCATACTATTCCTCTAAACATAAGAGTAAAGAGTCTATCACTGATTTTACCTTTGCTCTAAAAGCTTCATTGGAGCTTTTCCTTGGCTCTAAATTATTTGAAACCGGCTGTATGGTCAAAAGCATATACAGGTTTCTTCAATATGTATTAGATTCCTTTTTACAAAAGTCACATCGTTAGGGGGTTTCTATTAAGTAATATGCTCACCGCTTTAAAAACTGGGAAGTTTGTAAAATTTTCAAAATAATTGGGGGTAAACCGGAAGGGAATTTAAAGGGCTGTGAAAAATAGAAGGGGCATCTTAGGAGTATTCCTTCATCTCGACAGCCTTAAAGTCTATGGCAGTGGCTCCCAGAACATGCCAATGGAAGATCAGTCAGATCTTTTGATTAAAAATAAGAGTTCCATGGTCAAGTTGGTCTGAGAAGCACTGGATTAAACAAAGTTCAACTCTTTTCATTATGCTTGGAGTGCTAAATATGCTCATATGAGTGGTGACTCTCCCTAGCCGGGCATAATGTGCTTCCCAGATAGATTTGACCACAAAAATTTTTTAAAAGAAGGGCTTTCTGGGAGTAGTGTTTTCTGGAATTTCCTTTGGAAATGCTCATCTGTCTTGCAGGGGTGCCAAGTTAAAGTGGGGTACAGGGGTGTCGTTCCGAACCCCATACCTGTTCCCTCTTCAGTCTTGCACTGTGGGTGCCTGTTTACTCTGCCCGCTGGTCCTGGAGGGCGGGGACTGTCTCTCGTTCGTTCCCCGGGCAAGCCCATGACCCCACTTACCACAGCCTGAGTCATAGGTGACTCGATTCAGCGTTTTTTCCTGTGCCAGGTGCTGTTAATGAGATACATATTTTTATTATACTCATTTTTTGAGGGGGGGTGGGCTGCGCCACATGGCTTTTAGAATCTTAATTCCTTGACCAAGGATTGAACCTGAGCCCTGGCATTGAAAATGCCAAGTCCTAATCACTGGACCACCAGGGAATTCTCTATACTCACGTTATCGATGAGGAAACCAAGACCCCAGGAGGTTAAAAACTTTTTGTCAAGTCACACAGGTAATAAGTGCTGGGCGCATAGAAGGTACTCGGTAGAGGTGACTGGTAGGTGGATATCTGCTGGACCTGAGCCTGCGCTGGTCATCAGTTTTGTTTTTATAATAATTTAATTTTTACTTTCACATGGGTAATTACGTTATACAGTCAGATAATACAACTGTTAGTCAGTCAGCAGTCAGTTCAGTTACTCAGTCGTGTCTGACTCTTTGCGGCCCCATGGACTGCAGCACGCCAGGCCTCCCTGTCCATCACCAACTCCCGGAGTTTACTCAGACTCCTGTCCATTGAGTCAGTGATGCCATCCAATCATCTCATCCTCTTTCGTCCCCTTCTCCTGCCTTCAATCTTTCCCAGCCTCAGGGTCTTTTCCAGTGAGTCAGTTCTTCGCATCAGGTGACCAAATATTGGAGTTTCAGCTTCAGCATCAGTCCTCCCAATGAATATTCAGGACTGATTTCCTTTAGGATGGACTGGTTGGATCTCCTTGCAGTCCATGGAGTGCTTACAAGTAGTAAACACATACACACTGTCTCCCCTGTCTAGTACAGTCGGTCCTCTGTGTGTCTGCAGGTTTTGCAAATGCGGGTTCAAACAACTGCTTAAAAAAATTTTTTTTATTATCTTTATTTTTATTATTTTTTCTTTGTTTAGAAAATATTTTTTTAAAATTTCCAGGAAGTTGAGAAAGCAACTTGAATTTGCCTTGCGCTGGCAACTGCTTACATAGCGTTTGCATTATATTGGTATTGGAAGTAATGTAGACATGATTTAAATATATAGGAAGATGTGTAAAGGTTATATGCAAATATTATGCCATTTTGTATATGTGCCAACAAAGGTCCATCTAGTCAAAGCTGTGGTTTTTCCAGTAGTCATGTATGGATGTGAGAGCTGGACTATAAAGAAAGCTGAGCACCGAAGAACTGATGCTTTTGAACTGTAGTGTTGGAGAAGACTATTGAGAATCCCTTGGACTGCAAGGAGATCCAACCAGTCCATCCTAAAGGAGATCAGTCCTGAATGTTCATTGGAAGAACTGATGCTGAAGCTGAAACTCCAGTACTTTGGCCACCTAATGTGAAGAGCCGACTCCCTGGAAAAGATCCTGATGCTGGGAAAGATCGAAGGTGGGAGAAGAGGAGGACAACAGAGGATGAGATGGTTGGATGGCATCACCCACTCAATGGACATGAGTTTGAGTGAGTTTTGGGAGTTGGTAATGGGCAGGGAAGCCTGGCGTGCTGCAGTCCATGGGATCACAAAGAGTCAGACATGACTGAGTGACTAAACTGAACTGATACATAAGGAACTTGCGCATCCTTGGATTTTGGTATATTCGGTCGTCCTGGAATCCCCCCGACTCCTCATAGGTTCCAAGCGATGACTGTGTGATGAAAAAAAGCAGTCACCTGTCACCCTCCATCCCCCACCATTTCTAATTCCCACTTTCCAGGGGCACTCCCTTTTGACTCTCTTAGTTGTTTCTTTGGTATTTATTCAAGTTTCTAAACAATGTGCTTGTGATGCTGTTTTGCTTTTTAAGTTAAAATCTTTATCTAAAAAACAGGGTAAATGAAAATTTAGTGTCTTACATATTGACTTCCCGTCCCCTTATCCTCCCAGTACAGTTACATAGGAATTCAAAGATGAAATCAATAATCAATGTTCATGGTATGATGACTATGTAACTTTTATTCTCTGAAGCACCAAGAGTTGTAGGAGTACATTTACTTTTTTATACAACCTCTCTATCCATCCATCCAGCTATCATGTATCTACCTTGTGTACCATTAGAGAGTAGTTGCAAATATCATGGCACTCATCAATAACATGACACTTCATCCTTGCTTGTTTCTCAAGAGCAAGGATGTTCTTTTTCATAATGAAGCTAGAATTACCAAATTCAGAAAGTGGATCATTGCTAGAATACTATTAGCTAGTCTACAGATCTTATTTAAATGTTTCCTATGATCCCAATAATGTTCTCTATGGCTGTTTTTAATGTTATTTTTAGATTACAAGCCGTCATCAGTCATCACATGCAGCATTGATTGTATGTCTCCAGTATTTTAATCTAGAGGAGTTTTCTAGCTCTTCTTGGCTTACATGACTGTGAAAGTGAAAGTCGATCAGTCGTGTCCGACTCTTTCCGACCGCATGGACTATACAGTCCATGGAATTCTCCAGGACAGAACACTGGAGTGGGTAGCTTTTCTCTTCTCCAGGGGATCTTCTCAACCCAAGGATCGAACCCAGGTCTCCCACATTGCAGGGAGATTCTTTACCAACTGAGCCACAAGGGAAGCCCAAGAAGACTGGGGTGGGTAGCCTATCGCTTCTCCAGGGGATCTTCCTGACCCAGGAATCGAACCAGGGTCTCCTGCCTTGCAGGTGGATTCTTTACCAACTGAGCTATCAGACATGACGTTAACCTTTTTGAATGTTACAGGCTGGTGGTGGTGCAGAAGGGTTTCTCAATATGAAGTTGTCTGATTATTTCTTTATGATTAAATTCAAACACCTATGGGGGGGGGAGGGGATAAGAAAGGGGCTTTCCCAATGGTTCAGCAGGTAAAGAACCCATCTGCAGTGTAAGAGACACACAGGAGATGTGAGTTCGATCCCCAGGTCAGAAAATAGCAACCCACTCCAGTACTCTTGCCTGAAAAATCCCATGGACAGAGAAGCCTGGCAGACTCCACTCCAGAGGGTCACAAAGAGTCAGACAAGCCTGAGCACATGAGCCAGAAGAAGAGAGGAACAGGAATCCTTGTGTTGTGCTGTGTTTTTCAGTATGTGGCATTAGCAGGCATGGCGGCTGTTTGTCTCATTGCTGATACCATGTTTGATCATTTGGTTACAGTGGTGTCGGCTTGGTTTCTCTGTTATTTGTAATTAAAAAGTAATCTGTATATTGTTCTGTTGTTCTGTTCACAGCTCCAAGACTGTGAATCTCTAACCACCTTTTAACCTATGGTTTTAGCAGGCATCAGTAATTCTTGCTGGGATTACTTTTATTGCAATGGTGGTGACGATCGCCAACTCTGGTTCTATAATTCCTTCTGAAGCTATGAATTGGCATTCACTTGTTTAAAAAAAAAAAACAGCTCTCTCCTTTTCTGCACACTCTTTAATTTTTTGTTTGTTTTTTAATCACAGTGAGCTCTTGGAATCTTTTTTATTCACTGTGTTATTGTCTTTTGCATACATGCTGTTTGATGCTTAACTTGTTACTGATTTAGCCATGAAAACCCTTTCAGCTTGGTCCCTGAATCACTTGAGGTGTCACCATCAGTTTTTGAGCCTTTTTCCTGCGTTCTGGCACAAAAAGATGTCCCTGATGCAGTGAAGCGTTTCCTGCCTCAGAGCTGGGGGTGCGGGGGAAGTTATTCATTTCTCTAAGGAACCCTTTTTCTTTGTAATAGGGAATAGTATTTAGAACCCAAGATCATGAAGACTAGGTTGGCTCATTGCTACTTGTGTAACATTGCCTCTAGGGATTTCAGTGGACAGAGCTAGGGGGAAAAGTATACACACAGATACATAGATCACACACATGTGCATCACAGAGCTCTTTCTCTCTTTTCCCCAGTGCATATTTGTGTATTCCTTCTCCCACAATGTATTTACGAATTTTCTCAGTCTCACCATACACACAAAGTTGTTTCATAATGATGACACCCACACCACCATCCGAGGTTTGTTTTTTCCCCTCTTGTATTATATTTAAACTTTCTTCACTCTCTTAATTCCGCTACCTCTCATCCATCTGCTTGTCCAGCTTCCAGAATTATTTGAGGGTGACATCTGCTTTCGTCTTCTCTCTCCTTCTCTTTTATTCCTCTTGCTGTCATTGTAGTGGGAGTCGGGAGCTACTGTTGACAGTCTACCATGTTTAACCAAGATCCTCATCAGAGATGTTCCATCTGTTGATTGCTTGGAGGGAGAAAGGAAACAATATTTACCTTTGATGATACCCGAAGTGGCCCTGCCAGTCATCGCTCCTTCACTTTCTCAGCTGACGTCCTTCCCATAGCCCTTCCAGACAAATTAGAATTCTGCATGGCTTTCTCAAGGTTTCTATTTCTAACCATCTCCGTGGGTGGGACTTCTTTCCCGTGGTAAGTGCTGGGAGACCTGAAAGGAGATGTGGGTAATACTGGAAAAGATATGGCCTGCCTGTCTGATTCTGTGTTTGCATTATGCCCTTGAGGGTTCAGTACCACCGGTCAGGCAGCCCTAGACAACCTCAGACAGAGAAAGGAGTTGACCTTCCTGGGAGGAGACCAAGCCACTTACCCAGGTCCGATTATCATATCTTGATTTTCCCCATTTAATTGAAAGGAGTAAGACTTTTCCTATAAATTGTAACACTGGGGCTTTCAAAACCACTTTCATGTGTGTTATCTCTGCTTCTTCACAGTGAACATAGGCTCACATTTTAATGTTCTTTCTCCTTTATTAAGGGTCCTCCTGGCTTAGACCATAGAGAATCTGCCTGCAACGCAGGAGACCCGGGTTCCCCCTGGGTCAGGAAGATCCCCCTGGAGAAGGGAATGGCAACCCACTCCAGTGATTGCTCCTTTATTAAATATGTTAAGTGGAATACTGAAACAGCAAGAGAAGTTTTGACCTTAGAATTCCAAGAATGCCTATGGTATCCACTCCAGTTATGAGGTGTAACTGGAAATAGAATGGGAGTTTCTAACAGCCCATCTCTGTGATGCACCCATCCTCTCTGAAAGAGTTTGGGAGGTTTAGTTTATCTCTCTGAGTTTTGGTAAACAAAAGCTGGCATTTCTCTTTACATGGGTTTTCAACTGCGGGGCTGCTGTTTTCGTCCTGCCCCCACGGTGGCACATTTTGGTGGGCAAATATGAAATATATGGCACATTCGCTAGCATGCTTTTTTGCTGAGAACCTCTTCTAGCACTTGCCATATTGCCAGTTTTTATAGGGTCTTTTCCTCTGTGCTCTATTTATTTACTCTGCTTGCATTGTGGAATTCTGGGTAAAAGGCTGCTTTAAATCAGAATCAAAAAATAAATTAAAAAAAAAAAATACATTTAAAGAACGTTTTTGGCCCAGAAGCTTGCGAACATTTCCACGTAAATCATCTTTGCCGAATTGGCTTGTCTCTTTGCAAACAGGAAGACCATCCTTCGCGACGTTCACGGTTTGGTTTTGCTTTGCTGCAGACTAGGTTTAGCGACAAATTCCATCTGGCTGAAGCTCCATGCAGTCTCTCTATTGATTGGTTATATTGGGACTTCATGGGAGTGTCCTTCAAATCGCTTTTCCCAGCATTTTTTTTAAAAGCTCCATTGGGGGGAGGGGGAAAAGAGAGAGCGAGAGAGAAAAGGAGAGAGGACCCTGCATTGTTTCAGTTTGCGTCCAGCATGCAAAACATAGTCCTAAATTTTTAATTAGCTAAGTGAGTGGTGAAAAGGGAAAGTAATATAACAAGCCTCGGTGAGCAGCTGGGATGTGTTGCCATGACGACAAGTTCAGCAGGCTGCCAGCGAGCATGTCAATGGGTAATATTGGGAGAGGGCTTTGAAACAGTGCCTGCTAGCCACAATGTGATTGGTCACGCCTCTGTTGTCTTTGTGTGAACCAGGGGATGCTGGGTAAGACCCACAGTGAATGCTCAGCTTGTCTCAAGGCTGCAATGAGGTAATGCTTCTGAATCTTTGGGGATTATGAGCTCCTGCCTCCAAAAGACTGCAGTCTCCAGTGTTTTCATTCCTATTTGCCTTAATGACCGACTATACCATGTTAAGAAGTTTTACAGCTGCTTTTATTCATTCTTTTATACGTGCATGTGTATATTATAGATAACACGTGTGTATGTTGCATATAGACTCTCAAGCGTATTCTAAAAAAGATAACCCTCCATGTTAGTCATTCCGCTTAGAGTCAACATTTCTTTTGATTGCTGGCATCAGTGGCAATACCTATTGATGGATAAATGATGTATTAAAGTGC
Organism: Cervus canadensis; assembly: GCF_019320065.1. Taxonomy (NCBI): domain Eukaryota; kingdom Metazoa; phylum Chordata; class Mammalia; order Artiodactyla; family Cervidae; genus Cervus; species Cervus canadensis. Next base: position 13,392,222 of record NC_057416.1, read on the forward strand.
ATTTATGTTGGGTAAGCAAACTCGTTCATTTCTAGAGACTATTTTGGCGTTGATTACTTTCTATAGTCTTTTATTTATTTTAAGTCTTTTAATAGATGTAAAGGGGGTTGTACAGAGTGTTGGCTTTGCTTGGTCCGGAGGTGTGTAGTTCATTTTAGATTCCTTGAAATCAGTTGGTTTGTACCCTAATATATCTGATACAGTTTTTTTTTTCTTTACTAATTGAAAGTAACATCTGACTGCTCCACAGTTATATGCTGAATAATGGTTTGACAGTTGAAACTTAAAGCTTTAAAGGGGAGCTCTATTTACAGATGCAAAGATTTAGAAATGTTTATGGCCGGCTTGTGAAACAAATAGATCAAGGTGCTGGTCTGACAGACACATGAGCTAAAATCCTAAGCCCTGATTCTGGTCCTCAGTGATATGTGACTTGGATTCTCGCCAGGGTTTTTTTGGGTGGTTAGAAAGACTGTTTTTTTTTTTTTTTTTAAATCACACTCATAAATAGTAACCTAGTGCCCTGGAGAGGTTAGGGCAGCATCTCCCAAGGCTGTGGGTGTAACCTGGGGAAGCTGAGTGGGTGACCTGATCCACCGCGTCACAGATGGAAAGGTGGTGAGCTGGCTGCTGGACCGGGCTGTCGTATTGCCATCCTGTTGTATTTACCTCACAAAGAGTTCATAAAAATTTATAAGCCTTTAAATGGATAAAAAAAAAAAAAGAGTAAAAACCTTAACGGCAACAAATGGTTTCTGCTGCTCCTGCATAATGCAGTGAAGTCTGCCAGCTCCCTCGCTTTATTTGAGGTCAGGCCACGGGCATGTGGTTGAAACCCGATGATTCTCCAGCCCCACCATCACCATTCATGGAATCCGAGTCAGGATCTGGTCTTGCTGCAAACCACGCTTGCTTTCTTCTTTCCAAGCTTTTTAAAGTCTGCTTTCATTTTACTCCTCTGGATGGTTTCTGTTTAGAAGTAAAGTAAACAAAGGATTATACACAGAGCCAAGGATAAATAAATGTGAAGAGTGTATCTAGGTTTTAAATAATTGGGTTCAAAATACTTGTGGCACCAATAGAATCTTGGGTTGTGACTTTTCGCCAACATGTTGATTCTGTCTCGTGGCTCAAATGCCACAGCTGAGCAGCCTGCCTTTACACCTTAGATGGGGAGGCCCTGGATGGACGCTGGAGTCTTTGTCTAAAACAAAGCAGAATGCAGTGACCCCGTGAAGCATGCAAGAAAAATCCACCTGTTGATAAAGAGGCACTTTTTCTTTTATGAAAAATTTGATGTTCCCTTTCCTTCATTTCTTTGGGGTTACGTTACTTATTCAGCTTCAAATCTCAGGCATGCCTTGCTGATTGAAACTGTTTTTTAAATTCATTAATAATTCAGAGTTTTCAGAGAATTGGATACTCTGGAATATCGTCCAGTTGTGACTGGCAGGATTTGTTACCCTGTGTTATCTTGCAGGCTGTGAGAGATCCTTACTTTAAAATTCAGAAATCATATTTATTCATCCTTTAGGAGAAGGCATCTTTTGTGGATTGTATGCTAATTTGGTTCCCTTCATCAAGTAGTAAAATTCGAATCTCTTTTATTTAGGGGATTTCGTGTGTCTCTGTGGATCAGATTATGATATTGTGAAACCTTTGTTATTAAGTCATGTTAGAGCATTTCACGTGCAGAATTACCATGTTAACAGTGAAATGAAAAGTCAAGAAACTTGCCGTTTAATTTACTGTCTCACAAGCTTTTTGCTAGTTCGGAAAGCCCTCTTGAAGAGGAGGAATGGCAAGTTGCAGCTAGCATGAGTCATTACATCCTGTGACAAGCCCCATAGTAAATGACTTCTGATGGGTGTGAAGCCCAATGCTTAGAGATTAACGGCAGATACAGCATTGCAGGGCCTCTCTTGCATCGCTAATATTATCAAATGAAGCTAGTGGCTTAGCCAAGGGCTTTGCTCAAAAGGAACATGTGATTGATAATACTGATGGTTTGTGAAGTTTTCAAAAATATGATCCTTTGGGCAAATCCAGAGGGGAAAATGTGCTTTTAGATAATTTGAGGGACTCAAGAGGTTTAAAAATACTTTTCTTTAAAAATCCACCCTTTACAAACGCTTCACATGCCCACCATATTTAGAAAATGGGGTTTATTGAGCAGTGGAAGTGGAAGTTTTGGCAGGAAAAACCAAGACGGAGAATAAATTAGGGCCTCTGCTGGGTAGAATATCAAAAGTCTTAGGGCTTTGGACTTAAGACAAAATCCTAATTGTTCTCCCTTCCTGCAGTGTGACTTTTGGTTTCTTACCCTCTCTAAGTTGATCCTTCTCCCTTGTCCTCTGGTCACAAAAGTCACTGCCTCCCAGAGGTCAGAAGGAGGGGACTCATGTACACACCCATATCTTTATTCTAAGGGAAGTTCTTTCAAATGGAAACATGAGGAGGTAGTAACTCTTATTCTCAATTGAGAGAAATGTGGTCTCTGTTCTTATGGACTTTATTATGACATCAGAAAGTTGCATTTGTACAACGCTTAACTTCATTAATCAAGTGCCATTAAAGTAATGGTTGTAACTGACACAATTTCTTGTAATAGGGAACTCAGTGTTACATGTTGATTTCATCCATTTAGAAATGTTACGTTCTTTCTAATATGATAAAAGTAAAACCTTAGCAGTTCACAGCATGCTAATTTGGTGTGTTAATAATTGAAACATGGGCTAGTATGAAAAGTACTTCTCCTCCATTCATGAAGAGAGGGTTTTCTAGTTGAGTTAACAGCACTGGAAAATACTCAAGGGAGAGGGTCTGCTTTAGAGAATAAACTTTGCAAGTCACTTCAGTTCTTCAGATGGATTATTAATTAATATTCAGATGTCATGTTTGGAAAGGACAACCTTTCAGATCTTTAGGATATAGAATCTCCTTTATGATGGTTAATTTACCCATTTGTATGATTTTAATATGTCAGATCCTTTTGTATTTGGAGCTCTTATTGTTTAGATTGACCACATGGCAAAGTTGTATGTAGTATCTAATGCCATCATGGTGGAATAGCAAATATTGCCTTTATGAATTACTGTATGTTTATCTTGGCATCTTTGAGCAGATCATATACGTGGAGGTGGACAGTTGTTGTTTAGTTGGTAAGTCATGTCCAACTCTTCTGACCCTGTGGACTGTAGCCCTCCAGGCTCCTCTGTCCATGGGCTCTCCCAAGCAAGAATACTGGAGGGAGTAGGTTGCCATTTTCTTCTCCAAGGAATATTCCTGACCCAGGGATTGAACCCGAGTCTCCTGCATTGCAGGCGGATTCTTTTGACCACTGAGCCACCTGGAAGAGGCTGCCTTTATCAATTACTGTATGCTTATCTTGGCATCCCTGAGTTGATCATTTACTTGATGGATAGCACCATGTCTTTATTTCCCTTTTGTTCTCATTATGCCTGGTCTAGTGCTGAGTATGAAGTAGGTGCTGTTACATATATCTTATTAGGTTGTTAAAAAAATTGATGAGTTTTTATGTCAAAAGTTGCTCTTTTTTAATGAAGGTATAGTTGATTTACAATATTGTGTTAATTTCTGCTGTGCAGCAGAGTGATTGAGTTATGCATAAATATACATTCTTTTTTATATCCTTTTCCATTGTGGTTTATCACAGGATATTGAATATAGTTCCCTGTGCTATACAGTAGGACCTCGTTACTTATCCATTCTATGTTATGAGTTTGTTTCTGCTAACCCCAAATGCCCACTCCACCCCTCTGCCCCCCGGCAATCACATGTCTGTTTTCTATGTCTGTGAGTCTGTTTGTGTTTCATAACTATGTTCGAATTTGTGTCATATTTTAAACTCCACATACAAGTGGTATCATACAGTATTTGTCTGTCTCTTTCTGACTTACTTTACTCAGTATGACACTCTCTAGGTCCGTTCATGTTGCTGCAAATGACATTATTTCATCCCTTTTTATAGCTGAGTAGTATTTCGTTGTATATATGTACCACATCTTCCTTATCTGTTCATCTGTTGATGGACATTTAGGTTGTTGGAAAAGTGACTCTTGACTTCAGTCACAGGAAATGGAAGGGGTCTCTGAAATCTTAGCTCTGTTGTCTGTTGAATTTCCTTATCGGCAATAGTTCTCATCTCAACCTAGTTCCTCCTTCAGTCAACACACCAGCCTTCTTTTCCCAAAATGTGAGGTTTCAGTGAGAAAGGAAGTATTACAGTTGAATTAAATGTAAACAGTTATACCGTGTATAGGAATCTGTCATCTGCACATTGCTCTTGTAAGCTTTGGCATTTTCTTGGTAAGAGGGGATATGGAGTGGGGACAGGTGTAGAGGTTTGGGATACGGGACAGAACCCTGTTTGAATCATGGTTGTGCCGCTTACTTACTGGAGGCAAAGAACAGATTACTTAGTCTTAGCTCTCTAAGTGAAGATTATCCCTGCATCACAGGGTTGTATTGGTTATGTTTACCAACAAGTGCCATATACATTGTACCTGCCATGTAGTAGCTGCTCAATAAATGCCGGTACACTTTATATCCTTCTGGCATTTCATTGCTCCAGTGACCAAATTCTTTTGGTCTTCCTGGGATATCTTCCCTGCTGGGATAGGAGAAAAAATGACTTGTTGTTCAACTCTGATCCAGTATTCCAAAGGGATATCTTTCTGATAGGATAAGAACATTTTATAAGTTGTGTTGATGTTAACATCCTTGGTTTTATCCGCTTGAAATCAGGGATGTCATTGATATCAGTGTATTTAGAGTCTTTGATATTGATAACATCCCTATGTTCGTAGGACACCACCAGGCATGCTCGATACATGCAGGAACATCAGACAGGAAGTGTATTTTGGCACCTAAGTGTATTTAGGGTGGGTGGAAGAAACCAGCAAGGGTGGTTTTCTGGTGGTCCAGCGAGGCAGAGATCTGGCTAACAGCAAAGCAGGAGAGAAGTGGAAGGTTTAGACACATCCAGTGAGTAGACTGACGCTCTTTAGGTTATGGAGCTGGTGAGGGATGGTCAGTGAGGAGAAAATAGGAGTCTTCCATTCATGGTCATGTGTCTGCATTGATGGTGGTGCTATAATCTGGACTAGCAGACCCCAGGGTTTATGGGAAAGATCACAAATTCAGCTTTAGACATGTTGGGTTTGAGGCACTGGGGCCATGGAGTTGTCCGGTGAGGAAGGAGGAGAGGGAGGTGAGTCAGGAGGCTAGGGAGGGTTTTAGGACCAAGGAGAGAGGGGTGGCCCCCTTCACCTCTGTGGAGCTGAGGGTTACAGCCAGGGTGGGATCGTAGCGGGGTAGCGAGGGCAGAGAGGAGGGTGAAGGTTGGAGCCCTGGAGAGCCTTCCTTTCTAGAAGCAGTCAAAGGAAACTCAGACCCTAGATGTGAATTTAGAGTCCAGATTTCCCTTTCATGATTTACACATGACTGGTTTCCCCCAAAAAAATGGATAAGTCCACTGTTTGGAACTGAAAAGCCAACGCTGGAACGAACCACCGTCATGGAAGTCAGCTCTTCTGCGTTTGACTGACAGACTGATGGGTCTCGTGAGTCCATCGGCGACCTCACCATTTCATCACGCTGCACCCCTTGCAGGGACCCAGTCTCTCTAGAAGCTAGGCTCAGCAGAGGTTGTGTGCTCAGGCCAAACCACACAGTTCGGTTCATGAAATAAAAGGATTACAGATGGCTGTAGAGGATGGAAGACGCTAAGCACTAACATTGAAACACAGAATTAAAAATAGTCGTTGGCCATCTTCAACATGAGCACATAAGTTTATCATTAGAGGGGATGACCTAGGATATGTGGAAATTGTGACTTAGTCTGCTAAGTACTCTTGAGAGCTATTAAAAGAAGCAGATTGTTCCTTTGTCGAACTTTGCTTAAAACCTTTCCCTTTCTGTTGATATAACTATATCAATATCATAGTTATTATGACTGTCTGTCATTAAAGCTGTTTATTGACTGGGTCCCTAGGGGTTACCCAGCTTTTCTAGACTTCATGCATAACTTGGACATAATAGGATTTATTTCAAAAGATGCTTGTGACAGATAAATGAAAAGGGATATGTAAAGCCTCCGTGATAATGCTTGGTACATATAGACTCTCAATAAAGCATTGATTAATGGCTTCCTTGATAGCTCAGTTGGTAAAGAATCTGCCTGCAGTGCAGGAGACCCCGGTTTGATTCCTGGGTTGGGAAGAGCCTCTGGAGAAGAAAATGGCAGCCCACTCCAGTGTTCTTGCCTGGGAAATCCCATGGACACAGGAACCTTGTGGGCTACAGTCTATGGGGTCGCAGGAGCTGGACACGACTTACAGACTAAACCACCACCAGCACACATATATCCCGTCCCTCTGGAGCCTCTCTCCCACCCACCCACCCCCAACCCACTCCTCTAGGTCACAGAGTTCTTTTTAATGGAGCCATTGCATGGTATCCCCCTGGGAGGAGACCATTAGAATTTGAGGGTCAAGTTATTTGTGGCTGGGGGTGTAATTGTTGAGAAGTAATGTCTGAGAGTTTTAGTTTTGGTGCAATTTTTTGAGTTGATAGAGAGCAGAAGCTTCTCGGGCTCAGATAGGAACCAGTTGGAGTGGCACGCTTCTGGCCACCCCAAACGCCAAGCATGCTAAATCACTTCAGTCGTGTTCAACTCTTTGCGCCCCCATGGACTATAGCCTCCCAGGCTCCTCTGTCCATAAGATTCTCGAGGCAGGAATACTGGAGTGGATTGCCACGCCCTCCTGCAGGGGAATCTTCCCTACCCAGGCATCGAACCTTCATCTCTTGTGTCTCCTGTATTGGCAGGCGGGTTCTTTATCACTATCGCCACCTGGGAAGCCCCCAAACGCCAAGAGTTTGAAGTAGCAGTAGGAGGACTGGACATACTTGAGTGAAAACCTCAGGCCACACCTAACTCCAGTCTCAGCTGCCTGGCCTCTGCCAAGGCTGAGTGGGGGGTCTTTGAAGAACCCACTGTGCCTCTCTGTGTGGTAGAGAGGGGTGGGGGTGGGGGAGGCGGGGCAGTAATTGCATCTGATGCTAATGATCTGCTTTGTGGACATCATCCACACCTTGTTTCTCCCGGTCCCTCTGACACGGAAGACCAAGCTCATTAGTCCTCGTGCCAGAGCGTGGACTTGGCGAACGAGAGCACAACACCCACGTCCATCACTTCAGCGGCTCATTAGTGAGTCTAAAGCAAATACTGTGCCGAAGAGGCCAGGACCACCAAAAAGGAAGTCAGTTCTAGTTGACATGTCTGCCTACTGTTCTCACGGAGGTGGGTAGGGGGAGCTATTTGGTATGTTGGCAGATAGATGAACTGAAATGGTACCTTTTTGAGGTTGAAATTTTTGTGTCATCAAAGTTCTGGTGTGATTTGAAAAAAAAAAAAAAGTTTGAAGAAATAGTGACCAAAACGTTTTTAAATTTGGTAAAAGACATAAACTTTCAGATTCTAGAAGCCTAACATCCTAAACAGGATAAATAGAAAGATACCTATGTTCAGATAGATGGTAAACTGCTGAAAACTAAAAAGAGAAAAATGAAAGCATTTAGAGAAAAACAACACATACTAGAACAAGAAGTAGAAAAGACTGGAGATTTTCATTTGAAACCACAAAGCCCAGAATGAAGTGGAATAGCATTTTGAAAATATCCAGCGAACATATCCTTTAGATATGAAGGTAATGACATTTTCAGTTCAAAGAAAACCAAAGCATTCACTTCCAGAAGACCTGCTCTAAACGAAATGCTGAAGGACAGGAAATAATACCAGACGAAGGGACTTCCCTGGTGGTCCAGTATTTAAGACTTAGCCTTCCAATGAAGAGGGTGTGGGTTTGATCCCTGGTTGGGGAGCTTAAGATCCCACATGCCTCATGGCCCAAAAAAAAAAAAATACTAGAGGAAAACTTGAAACATCAGGAATGGCAGAAAAGCAATAATGGTAAATATTTGGATAAATGTAGTTATAACCATTCTTAAGTTCTTTAAAATGTATATGATGATGGAAAACAGATACAGGCACTTGGGAGTTTTCCGTGTATGTAGATGTAATACACATGGCAACTATGACATATAAAGAGAGAAGGGTAAAGAAACCAATGTGGTGGTAAGGTTGATCACCTGAAGTGGTAAAATATTAAATCTAAGTAGACTGTGAAGTTAAGTGTGTGTATGAAAAGCTTTTTGCCTTTTCATACTGTCCATGGGATTCTCTGGGGCTTTCCTCATGGCTCAGATTGTAAAGAATATGCCCACAATGCAGGAGACCCGGGTTCAATCCCTGGGTTGGGAAGATTCTCCTGGAGAAGGGAATGGCAACCCACTCCAGTATTCTTGCCTGGAGAATTCCATGGACAGAGGAGCTGGGAAGGCTATAGTCCATGAGGTCACAAAGAGTCAGACATGACTTATTGACTGGATAACAACAACTGAAAAGCTTAAAACAATAACTTAAAAATACTATACAAAGAAATATAGTAAAAGCTCAATAGATAAAATAGAATAATTACATGATTATTTAACTATTAATAAACATTAAAAGCGTTCACCGCATCAAATATAAATAGTATAAATTACCAAATAAACAGCAGAAATTGTTAGAATGGGTTTTTTTTTAAACGACCAAAGGCTACATTGCCTACAAGTAACTGACTCATTGGAAAAGACCCTGATGCTGGGAAAGATTGAAGGTGGGAGGAGAAGGGGATGGCAGAGGATGAGATGGTTGGATGGCATCACCGACTCGATGGACATGAGTTTGAGTAGGCTCCAGGAGCTGGTGATGAACAGGGAAGCCTGGCATGCTGCAGTACCTGTGGTTGCAAAGAGTTGAACATGACTGAGTGACTGAACTGAACGGAATATATTTTAAATATAATGATATGAGTAGGTTAAAAGGTTAAAAGATATACCATGAAAATATTAATAAACATAAATAAATGGAAGTTAATATTACATGGAATGGATTAATCAGATTAATCCAGGCTAGTTAAAAAAAAAAGAAAGAAAGCTGGAGTGGACCTATCAGTGTCAGAAAAAGTAGACTTCAGAGCAAGGAAAATTACCAAACATAAAGAACATTGCATAGAAATAAATGGGTAAGTTCACCAACATGTCATTAAAAAGTATATGTACCTCATACGCCATATACAAACATCAACTCAAATTGGAATAAAGGTTTAAATGTAAGACCTGAAGCTACAAAACTCTTAGAGGAAAAACAGAGACAAAGCTCTATGATGTTGGTCTTAGGCAATGATCGTCATTGAATGATTTCAGTGATTATAGTTAGAGATTATACCCAATGCGCAGACAATAAGAGCGGAGTTAGACAAGTGGAACTATACTGAAGCTCAAAAGCTCTGCACAGCGAAAGAAACAATCAACCGAATTAAAAGGCAGGCAACCCACAGAACAGGAGGAAATATTTGTAAACTACATATGTGTCTGATAAGGACATAATTTCCAAAATATGTGAGGAACTCCTATAATTTAATAGCAGACAAAGAAACAGGCTAGTAACTGAACAACTGAAGACTTGAATAGATATTTCTCCAAAGAAAATATACAAATAGCCCACAGGTATATGGACAGATGCTCCACATCACTAGTCATCAGAAAATGCAAATAAAAACCATGGTAAGATATCACCTCATACCTGTTGGGATAGCTATTTTCAGAAAAGCAAAAACATTGGCAAGGATGGGAGAAGTTTCAGATCTGGTACACTGTTGGTGGGAATGTAAGATGATGCAGCTGCTATGGAAAAAAGTATGAATTTTCCTCAAAAAATTAAAAACAGAACTACCATATGAGCCAGAAATCCCACTTCTGAGTTTTTATCCAAAGGAACTGAAAGCAGAATCTTGAAAAGATATTGGCATTCCCATGTTCCTTGCAACATGATTCACAGCAGGCAAGATATGTGGAACAATCGAAGTGTCCGTCAGCAGATGAGTGGATAAAGAAAATGTAGTACTTAGATACAATGGAATATTATTCAGCCTTATTTAAATAAGAAAGAGATTGTGCAGTATGCAACAACACAGATGAACCAGGAGGACATTATGCTGAGTGAAATAAGCCAGTCACAGAAGGATGAATAGTGCAGGATTTTACTTACATGGATTATTTAAAACAGTCAAAGTCTGGGGCTTCCCTGGTAGGCCAGTGGTTAAGAATCTGCCTGGTAATGCAGGGGACACGGGTTTGATTCCTGGTCTGGGAAGATCCCTTATGCTCTGGGGCAGCTGAGGCCGTGTGCGGGAACTGCTGCAGCCTGAATGCCCACGCTCCACAAGAGAAGCCCCTGCAATGAGCAACCTGCGCACCGCAACTGGAGAGGACCCCGGCTCACCGCAGCTGGAGGAAGCCCTTGTGCAGCAGTGAAGACCCATTTCAGTCAAAAATGAAGAAATGTAAATGAAGTACAATAGTCAAAGTCATGAAGGCAAGCAATAGAGCGGTGGTTGCCAGGGGCTGGAGGAATGGGGAAATGGGTGTGTGAAATTTCAGTAATGCAGGGTGAGTAAATGCTAGAGACTTCATGTACGGCTTTGTGCCTAGAGAAAACAATACGGTATCGTACACTATCGTTCACTTTAAAATCTGTTAAGAGAATGATCTCATGCTAACTGTTCTCATCAAAAAAAAAAATTTTTTTTAAAGAGTATGTACAGACCTAACAACAGAGATTTGGGGTAAATGGGACAAAATAAAACTGAAAGGAGAAGTGGATGGTTATAGTTGGGAATTCAGCCATTCTCTCAGTAATTGATTGAACAAGTAAATAGAGAAGCAGGAAGGATATAGAAAAATTGAACAATACCATCAAGCAACTAGATCTACCTGACATTTATAAGGTGTTCTTCCTCAAAATAGCAAAATATACATTCCTTTCAAATCCTCAGAGAGCATTCACAAAGATAGCTGATATCCTGAGACATAAAAGGAAACCTAAAAGCAGTTAAAAGAATTTAAATAATTCAAATTATGTTATTTTATCATAATGGAATGCAACAAGAAATCTATAACAGAAGGATAACTGATAAGTCTCCCAATACTAGGAAATTAAACCATGTACTTTGAGTAGGCCAGAGAGGAAGTCTCAGGGAAAATAGGTGTTTTGAGGTGAACAAAAATAAAAATATATCATATCACAATTCCTATGAAGCATGCAAAGCAGGGCTCAGCAGGAAATAAAAAGACTAAATGCTCATGTTCAAAAAGAAAAGAAGATCTATAATGAACAATAAGCTTTCCCTAAAGTTTAGTTGCTCAGTCATGTCCGACTCTTTGCGACCCCATGGACTGTAGCCTACCAGGCTCCTCTGTCCATGGGATTTTCCAGGCAAGATTACTGGAGTGGGTGGCCATGGCAAAGTGAATCTAAAGCAAGCAGAAGGAAAGACATAATAAAGAGTAGATATCAATGAACTGGAAAACAAAACTAGTGGAGAAAACCAATGACGTCAAAAGCTGGTTCTTTAAAAATAGCAATAAAATTGATAAACTTCTAGCCAGAGGAACAAACAAATAAGCCACACATTGTCAATAGGAGGAGTAAAAGCGGATATATCACTGCGGACCCCACAGACATTGAAAGTATGAGAAGCAACTGCTAGAGACAGCTCTATGCACTTAAATTTAGCAGTTGGATGAAATGGAAAGAAATGTTCTTTCTAAAAGAAAGAACATCCTTTCAAAACTCAGGAAGAAATAAATTACCTGAATGGTCCTGCAGCCTTTTATTTTAATTGCTTATTTTTGGCTAAGCCTGGTCTTCATCGCTGGGTGCAGGCTTTCTCTAGTTGCAGCAAGTGGGGCCTTCTCGTTTCAGAGCACGGCTTTAGGTGCGCGGGCATCAGTGGTTACAGCATGCAGGCTCGTAGTTGTGGTACACAGGCTTGGTTGCCTCATGGCATGTGGAATCCTCCCAGACCAGGGATTGAACCCATGTTCCCTGCATTGGCAGGTGGATTCCCAATCACTGGACCACCTGGGAAGTTCAGTCCTGTATCCTTTAAATACATTTCATTTACAGTTAAAGTTTTTACCCGCCCCCTGAAACCAAAACCCCGAAACAGGGTCAGATAGAATTCTGAAGAATTCTACCTGACATTTATGGGAAAATACCACCAATTCTACATGGTCTTTCCCTAAAAATAGAGGAGGAGGCAAAACTTCATAGCTCATTTTATGAAACCAGCATTATCTTTATGCCAAAACTAGACAAAGATAGTATAATAAAAGAAAACTGCAGACCAATGTGCCTCATAAACATAGATGGGAAAATCCTCCACAAAATATTAGCAAATTGAATCCAGCAGTTTATAAAAATGATAAACCATGACCAGGTTGGGAATAGCCCTGGAATGCAAGACATTTGAAAATCAATCAGTGTAATCCATGCTATTAGACTAAAGAAGAAAAATTATTGGATAATATCAATTGATTCAGAAAAAGCAGTTGAAATTCAGTATCCATTCCTGATAAAAAAAAACACCTAATCTAAGAATAGCAGGCAACTACATTAACCTGATAAAGAAAAAAAACTGCACTAAAATCATTCTTAACAGAGAAAGAGAATACTTTCCCCTAAAGTCTGGAAACAAAAGCAATATCCTATTCAGCATTTTGCTGGAATTCCTAAAAAAATTCCTTAAAAAAAAAAAGAAGGTGGGTTAGTGGTAATGAGCCTGCCTGTCAATGCAGGAGATGTAAGAGACACTGGTTCGATCCCTGGGTCAGTAAGATCCCCGGGAGGAGGGCATGGCAACCCAGTCCAGTATTCTTGCCTGGAGAATCCCATGGACAGAGCAGCCTGGCGGGATACAGTCTATGGGGTCACAAAAGAATTGGACACAACTGAGCACACATAAACACTTTATTAGTAAAGCTGTGTGATCTAACTTCTATGAGACTGTATGGAGATAACCCTAAGAGTTGAGGTCAGCAAAAGAGGTTAGAGGAAGCGAGAAGTTTGTGATAATGAACCCAAATAGTGGTGGTGTTTTTTTTTTTTTTTTCAGGCAAAAACTGTTGATCATTTTAAGGGCTGAAATTACTATTTTCAACCACTGTTCGGGTTCCTGTTCTCATTCTAGGAATAGGGATTGAGGAGCCATTAGCAGTCAGCCCAGGGCATACTGAAATGTCAGGAAAGCTGTCTATGGAAAGACTCAAGGTCTCTGAAGCCTGGGCTGGTTTAGCGGCTCACCCCTTCTGATGGGTCCTATGGGAGCCAATAGGAAATACTCACATAACCCAGCATGCCGAGTTCAGCTTCGTGAGGGGAAGGTTTGGCCAGTATTCCTTTACGTTCTCGTCATCTGGACCTAGTTTCAGTCATTTTTCCCCTCTTATTCATGGTTTTCGTGGGGAAGAATTGTGATATCTTCTTTTCATGTGTGTTTACTTTTCATTCCTTAGTTAATTGGAAGCACCTTGAGGTCAGAGGTTAGTTCTGCAGATATGTCTCCTTTGAAAAAATATGGCAGCTTTTGCGACTTTCATATTTTTTCCCCTGATTTCATCTTAGGAAAGGATAACTCCACATAAAGGAGGAAGGATAACTTAGTCGTAATTAAATAAGCCAGTGATAAAGTAATTCACTTTTCAGCTGTTTGACCTTCTAACTAATTCCAGTGAAAAAGAGATCTAGCACTCAATAATGGTGTATCTTTAAAGCAACAGAGAAATGCAGATGATAACTTTGAAAGCTAATTGGGAGATACCCTTTCAGGTGTATTTTCAAATGTAGTTGCTGCTTCTCAAATTGGAGGCATATTTGCCTCCAGGGACCAGGGCCCCCATTGAAGGTTTCAACAACTTCAACATCATCATGGACAGTCTTCTTAGAGGGTCAGTTCACCTGTAAATTTGGAGAAGTAATGTTGAATGGTGTTCAACGGATAATGGCTTTTATAATTTTTATTGTTAAGACAGAAGCAATCTATTAGAGAGTATAATCCACAGCTTGTATGAATTTCAGGGAGACTTCAAGACAGAATGATTTTTTTCCTGTGTTTTGAAAACTTTTCTGGGCATCCTGTCACTCTCCTGTGCAATGGAAAATACGATGTAGAAATGTCTGAGATGCATTCAGGTGTGTTAGAAATGAAGTCTACAAATCCAAATGCTGTTGTAATAAAAGCATAATTTTGAGAAGGGTAACCTCTCATTTCCCCACGCTTCTCCATAGTTTTCTTGCCAGTTAATATCAAGACATCATATTTCAACTCTTGTGTTCTAAACGGGAGACTCACAGGCTGTCAGTTTTTCTCACTTTACTCTTATCTTTTTCCTTCCTTGCCTCCTTTGGACATTGATTAGAAGAACTGCAGACAGAAAAACAATCCATCCCACAGTGCAGTTTGGAAAATTGCACATCTGCCTCCTTAATTTATAGTATCATATCCAGAGTGATCTGGAGAAGCCTTAGAATTTAATTTTCTTTGAATAAATTGTACAGGATATTGTGGAATAAGGGAGCGATGTCTGCACTGAGACTCGGGAGGTCCAGATGCTAATCCTAACGTTACTACTAACTCTGTGTAACCTTGGGTAAGTCATCTCCCCACTTGAACCCTAGGGTTATCTTCAGTCAAATGATTATGTTACTAGATGACTTTCTGTCTTCTCCAGCTCGAAAATGCCATTATTCTGTGTTCCTGATGCTGGGAAAGATTGAAGGCAAAAGAAGAAGAGGGTGGCAGAGGGTGAGATGGTTGGATGGCAATATCAAGACAATGGCCATGAGTTTGAGCAAACTCCAGGAGATAGTGAAGGACAGGGAAGCCTGGCATGCTGCCGTCCGTGGGGTCACAAAGAATCGGATATGACTTAGTGACTGAACAGACAACAGAATCCTATCAGAAGTGACTGATCCAGAGAGGTTTGAGGATTTTAAGTTATGTAGATTAGCCACGCTCTTCACTGTGTGTGGATTTTGGTGCTCGCTAACACTTGTAGGGATACCACGTGTATTCATTCTTTAAATATTTAGTTTCCTTGCCTGGACCGTGCTGCATCAAATCCAGCTTTAATTGAAATTGTTTCTTCTACCCTAATAAAAAGGCACATAACTTAGTAAACCCAGGGCTATAAAAGCTTTGAACACTTTGGAGCATTCTGTTTCTGAAACCACTTTCGCTGAAGTTTTAATTTGTGCCTGTTCCCCAGCTTTCATCCAACCAGCAAAGTCTGAGCTTTTATCGGTGCCCAGAGAATTTTGTCCAGAGGGTTCTGTCTTTTCCTTTTATTTCTCAATTTGAGCTATTGTTTTACTCTGGACTCTGCTCCAGACCATAGAGCAGACCATAGCACATACAGTTGGGTAGTTTCTGGGCAAGTGGTGTTAGGTGTACACAGTAGTTCTAGAAATGCGCTTCTGATGGTATTCTACTAATTCACACTGGATGTTTTGGACAGGTCCTTTTGTGGAACAGGGAAGCAGGTCATTTGTCTGTACCTCTAAGCCCTCTTTGCATCTTATTGGCCTCTCATCACAGGCTCTTCCCTTGTTGCAGGAGTTAATTATCTTCTCTCTTTGGATGCATCCCATACCCTGTTGCTGGAGTAACCTAAACTTTTCAGCATCAGTAACATCACTCGCCTGTGTAAACCTTTAATGACTCTCTCTTAGAATTTCATGTTCTTCAAAATCGTACCTAACCCGACCCACCATTCAGCTTCATCTCCGCCCGTCTCCTCCATGAATCTACCTGTGCCAGCCATGCTAGATAGACCAGCGGCCATGCTCCAAAACCTCCTGGATGCTCTACTTCACATCATCACCCTGCACACTGCTTCACTCCTTGGAGAGGCATCCTTGACTTTTCTCTTCCTCCCCCCGTCCTTACCCATCTTCCAAGACCCTTAACTGCTGCCTCCTTCCTGAAGCGCTGCTCAGTTGCCGCCATGCTTCCTTGCCATCTTTCTCCTGTATCAGAAATAACCATCTTTCTTTGTTCTCGTGGTACGCTGTCCCTCTTTGCCTTGAATGGCTCAGACGTTGGTGCAAAGCTGTGAGGAGAGGAGCTGTAACTTCTTCAACTTTGTACTGACCTCAGGGACAAGCAAGAGAGGCTTACACATTGTATTTCATAAATGTTCGACACGTTGTATTTCATAAATGTTTGACACGTTGTATTTCATAGATGTTTGACACGTTGTATTTCATAAATATTTGTTGAGTTAATTACACTGAATTAGGGTAGGTTTAATATAGTATTGCTGTGGAGTAGGATTTGGACTGGGAGTGTGGGACTAGCAGATGTAAACTGTTACACATAGGACAGATAAACAACAAGCTCCGACTGTCTAGCACAAGGCACTATGGTCGATATCCTGTGGTAAGTCATAATAGAAAAGAATATTTAAAAAAAATGTCTGTATGTGTATAATTGAGTCACTTTGCCATACAGCAAAGATTGGCACAACATTGTAAGTCAACTAAACTTCAATTTTAGGAAAAGAATGTGTCTGTAAAATAAGAGCATGCAAAAATCCTTTGCACGGAGCTCCTATTCTCCCTGATGGTAGCCCTTTCCCCCTTGTCCAGATTCTAGGATGAGCTGGCCCCTCCCTTGAAGCCATTCCTGACTGTGTCAGCCCAGGTTCTTTCTCCCAGATTTAAAAAAAAAAATTAATTTATTTATTTTGAGTGGAGGCTAATTACTTTACAATATTGTGGTGGTTTTTGCCATACATTGACATGAATCAGCCACGGGTGTACATGTGTTCCCCATCCTGAGCCCCCCTCCCACCTCCCTCCCCATCCCATCCCTCAGGGTCATCCCAGTGCACCAGCCCTGAGCACCCTGTCTCATGCATCGAACCTGGACTGGCGATCTATTTCACATGTGGTAATATACATGTTTCAATGCTATTCTCTCAAATCATCCCACCCTCGCCTTCTCCCACAAAGTCCAGATGGAATGGATAAAAAAGCTGTGGTACATATACACAATGGAATATTACTCAGCTATTAAAAAGAATGCATTTGAATCAATTCTAATGAGGTGGATGAAACTGGAGCCTATTATACAGAATGAAGTAAGTCAGAAAGAAAAACACCAATACAGTATATTAACGCATATGTATGGAATTTAGAAAGATGGTAGCGATGACCCTATATGCGAGACAGCAAAAGAGACACAGATCTCCCAGATTTTTAGAGGCACCTGTTTGCTACCTGTCCCTCCCTTTGGAACACACTGTTGTATTCTTGGTGTTTTTTATATGTGACTATCTTAGCTCCTCAAGTGCACTAGAAGCCTCTTGAGAGTGGAGACCATGTCATCTGTTCATGAAAAAGTTTGTGTACCCATGTAAATATTCAGTGCATGTATGCATGCTAAGTTGCTTCAGTTGTGTCCAACTCTGTGCGACCCCATGGACTGTAGCCCACCAGGCTCCTCTGTCCATGGGATTCTCTTGGCAAGAACACTGGAGTGGGTCGCCATGCCCTCCTCCAGGGGATCTTCCCGACCCAGGGATCAAACCTGTGTCTGTTATGTCTCCTGCATTTGCAGGCGGGTTCTTTACCACTAGCGCCACCTGGGAAGCCCCTACCTTAAATGCACTATATTAAATATTTGCAGTTAGACCCCCAGTGTGGTGATTTAGTTGCTAAGTTGTGTCTGACTCTCTGCAACCCCATGGACTGTAGCCTGCCAGGCTCCTCTGTCCATGGGATTCTCCAGGCAAGAATACTGGAGTGGGTTGCCATTTCCTTCTCCAATAAGTATCTTTAATTGATTTGAGAACGTCCGGCGCTCTCTGCTTTATCAAGTACAGTCGCCGTAAGACCACGCTGTACCTACCGTCAGTCATCCGTGTTTTTGAAGGATCCTGAGTGTCTGAGTCAGGACTGGTGATGCTACTTAAGCCTCTGCCGAGGAACCAGTCACATGCCCAGCGAAGCCTCTGCCCACACCTCATCCACCAAGGAAGTCACCTCTGCGATATTCTATATGATGTTTGTAGATCATTACTGTAACACCGAAGCTGTTATTCAAAGGAGCAAGAGGCAGAGGAGAAGGAGCGCGAATTATGTCTGCAGGAGATGCTGGCATTCGTCTCTCCATCAGAGACTGGCCCAGGAGACAGCAGAGTGCCTTGACTTCGCGTCAGCCTCAACTCTTTGTTTCTGAGTTCAGGCTAACGCGTATCCATCAGAAACTCGTCTTCTTACTAGTAGGACCACAGAGGGAGCTTGTGCTTGTGGTTTTGGTAGGTCAGTTACGCTCCTTTGCATGGCCATTCGGTAATAGTCTGCAGCTGAGGCTGGAACACACTCCATCGGGGTCTGGAAAACTGAGCAAAGGCAACCGCTGCTAAAGGGACCCAGCCTGGGGGCCTCACGTTGCTGGTCTCATGTGCTAACGAGGTGAGCTGGCTTCCCTTTAAAGGGAAAAATTTAAGGATTTTTAAAAAAATTTGTTTCCAGTGGTTATTTTATTATAATAGTTGAGAGGCAGACTCTAAGGCCTCCTGCCCCAGGTTCAGATCTAGCCTCTGCCACTTAATCAGTTGTGGAAGCTTGAAGAAGGCAGTTAATCTTTTTTTTTTTTAAATGGTGATTATAGAGACTTCCCTGGTGGTCCAGTGGTTAAGACTCCCAAGCTTCTAATGCAAGGGTCACGGGTTTGATCTCTGATTCAGGAAGTGAGATTCCACATGCCTCAAGATGAGGCCAAAATTTTTTTTTTTAAGAATGCACTAGAAAATAAACTTTAAAGAATGTCGATAACAACAATACTTAACTTCCCCAAAAAGGGATTTACGTATATGTATGGCTGATTCACTCTGCTACATAGCAAAAACTAACATGACATTGTAAAGCACTATATGCCAATAAAAAAGGTGGAAAGTATTATTTAAAAGATTAATAAAGATTCACAATCTAAATTAAAAAAAAATAACAGTACTTACCTTATTGGGTCCTTGTAAAGTTTGGATGAATATCTGTACACGGGCAGAGTAGGCCCACATAGAGATGGAAATATACATGTTTGGTATTAGAAAATCTGAATATATTTTTAGTTATAATTTTCTGTCCCTTTTCTTTGAACATTTGTTGTTGTTGTTGTTTCTTTATGCATTTATTCAACCTTGTCTGTGTCATAGAGGAAACTTGAGTTTTTAGCTGTCAAGAGGTGGTCCAGTGTCTTGAACTTCTTCCCAAGATGCTCTTAAATGGCCAGAGGTCACGGTATCTCAATTTAGATCTTAACTTTTACTTAGTACATCATCGCTGTCTTAAGTGCAGGGTTTATTTATTAGGCATGGCTTTGGGCTTTATGGGCTTGCCTGGTGACTTAGACAGTAGAGAATCTGCCTAAAATTTGGGAGACCTAGATTTGATCCCTGGGTCAGGAAGATCCCCTGGAGAAGGGAATGGCAACCCACTACAATATTCTTGTCTGGAGAATCTCATGGACCGAGGAGCCTGGTGGGCTACAGTCCTTGGGGTCACAGAGTTGGACACGACTAAGTGACTAACACACACTTTTGGACCTTATAGTGATCAGACTGCACCTAAGAGGAATGGGCTGAGTTAGATGGATTTTGGTGGATTTGTAATGACCACCAGCAGAACCAAGCTCAGAGACAGTTGAGTAAAGGTGACCTGCCTTGGTGGTGGTGGGCTGCAGGCTGTCATTGTCACGGATGGAGCCCAGGGCACATGTCCAATGAGGGGAATTAATACCTCCTGGAAGGGAAAATTGCGATGAGACCATTTCTGATGTCTAAGGCATCATTGATGAGGTTTTCTTTTCTTTTCTTTTTTAAATTGGATCAATGAGACCTCATTTAATCACAGATAATGTAGAAAAGTTCTCTGGGGTTTGACAGTGTGACAACAGCCAAAAGCCTGCCACTGTCTCAGACCAAGTGTATATAGAGTTCAGAGTGGGGAAATTGAGGGTGCCATGGGGAGGCATATCTAAAGTCTACCTGAGTCTTCATACAGTTTTACAGGGAAATTGATATGCCCGAGTGGGAGCAAAGGCAGGAGCCATGAGGGCAGAGAGTTTGCAAAGGATCCGCTGGAAGAAGGAGCTGAAGAAGCTTTGTTTAACCATGTTGAGATCACAAGTACCAGTGGATCCATAAATGCACATAGACTGTGTGTACTTACCTGTGGTGTCCCAGACGCTGGGCAGTGAGCAAGGAGATGGCTTGGAACGTAGGGACGGGATGATTATTGTAGCCATTGGATGAGTTGTCAGACAGATTTCTACACTGTTTAGTTTTCTGAGAGCAGGATGGGAACTGCTGTGTGGGGTTACAGAACTCCGTGGGGAAAGCCTTCACCAGAGGATGTGAATGACTTGGACGGGGCCTGAGCTCTGTGGAAAGGGGTCCTTGAAGATGGGCTGGGTGATTCCCTGGTGGTCCAGTGGTTAGGACTCTGCGCTTCCACTGCAGGAGTGTGGGTTCCATCCCACACTACGATCCCGCATGCCATAGAGCCGAGCCAAAATATAAACAAATAAATAGAAAATTTAAAGACAGGCTAAATCACAGGAGTGAAGAGATGACGTGATACTGTTGAGGCTTTAGCCTGGTGATCTTGCTAACTCGGAGCTGCGGGATAGTCTTACTGAGAGATGCATGACATTTTTGTGCTTCCCAACTCCAGTCTCGTCCTGTGCTTCATCCTTATGGTCGGTTAGCTACTGGAGAGGATGGGGGAGAATTTGTGGTGCAGGCATCCTTGGCTACCCAAATCTACTTCCATTCCTAGTAGGGGATAATTTATCTTTATCAGCATCTCTTTGGTTTCTGAGCGGAGCTAGTGAGAGGTGCCTGCCTGGGTATTATTTTGTTTGGAGAAATTAACACACCGTCATTCACGTCGCTCTTAATTATTCCGTCCCTCTTGGACTCCATTTTTCTCTGGTTTTAACGTGATGGTCAGCGTTCCTCTCCTCCGGTCTCTTCCTCTCCCCCCCCCCCCCCCCCCCACCCTCTTTGCGTCTCCAGCCATCTCTGTGTCGTTTCTTGTAAATAGAGATGAATCATTCTTCTCCACGGTCCTGTCTAAATGACTTCCTCCGCGTGTGTGTGTGTCTGTGGGTGTGTAAATACAGTGTGCACACGTGCCAGTGCCCTAGGGGCTCGGCGTGGGGCTCATCCGCGCGTGTGGTGCGGTGCAGACCGTGCAGTGAAAACTATATGTTTTGGCACAGATCAGGAAGGGATCGTGTGTGTGTGTGTGTGTGTGTGTGTGCGCGCGCGCGCGGGCGCGCGCGTGCACTTGAGCCTTCCTGATCTGAGGCACAGCGATTCTTAAAAAGGAAAAGAGAAAAGCAGAGGGAGCAGCGCTGTAAAAGAAATCGTATGCACTCATCCCACCCCGTGCAATTCCGGTGGCGGTGGGAGCCCGGGGGCTCCGCACGCCGAGAAGGAGCTCTTGACACAGTGACCTCATTCCCCACGCCGCCCTCCTGGCAGCGGAAGCCGCGCTGGCTCCCCGGCCGCCTCTGCTGCAAGGCCGCCGGCGCCGCGTCCGGAATGATGTGACCCGGGCTTGCGAGGACTTGCCCGGCAACTGGAATTTATGACAAAAGAGCTAACAGCAGCTAAACTCTGATCCAGGGTACGGGGTCGCACCGCCTGTTACATACAGGAGGGAGACGCGTCCTTCTCTGCCATGAAAAGCCAGTCTTAAGAAAAAAAAAAAAAAAAAGGAACCAAAAAAAAAAAAAAAGCGCATGTGTCAGGTTTATAATTACGAACTGGTGAGTATACGTTGCTAGATCAATGTTCATGTGTGCGTGTTTTTTCTCCAAGTCCGGAGGCATGTGCCCTTTTTTCTGTTTTTATGATGAAAAGATCTGCTTTGGGGCTCAGTGCGTGGGAGGGGGCCTGGGCCACCCTGGAGAGGACCACATGCCCCTGGCGGCCCCCAGCCCCCCAGGGGTGGGGCGGGGGGTGCGATCCCAGCCCCAAAGTCTCTGCACGGCACAGACAAAGGAGCCCATACTGACAGTCGGAGGCTGTAGCTTTTCTTGGAGTGATGACTCATTTCAGCTCACAAAGGATTCTGGGCAGGGTAATGAAGAGTCAGGTTGGCTGATCCGTGCCTATGACTTCACTTTGCAGAGAACAGGCAGCAAAGGAGTGACACTGCGGATTCCCAAGGCACTGCAGTGGGCTGTCGGCTCAGGGCCCCCAGGGGCCGGTGATGGCCAGGGCGTGGGCATGGGCTGGGATGCCAGCTGTTCCCGGCAAACCGGAGCCGGGAAGGAAAAAGAAGATGATTTTTCCCCCCTAAAATCGTGACCAGTAAAGTCCATTCACAAAGCCTTTTCAAGGTGCTTTTTGTGCCAAGCTTTTGAACTGAATTTGTGCCAGGATCTCAAGACCTGAATTGTCAGAAGAGCTGAGAGTTCTGGAACTTATTTATTTTTTTCAAGTAGATGTACTCAGGTAAAGTACCAGATCCCTGTGGGGTCCATGGGCCCTCAGTAGCCCTTCTGAAATGCTCATTTAGAATATTATGACTGGAAAGTTTACTCTCTCTTCTTATTCCAGATTCTAGGACGTCCGTTTCTGTTACTGGCTCCTTCTTGTGCCTGAATGCTACCCCCTAGCATGCACCAGGCTTTAGCGCCAAAGCTACCTGGGGGATGGAGCCAGTCCAGAAAGGGTCAGGTAGGTCTCCCCTCGTTTTCTTTCAAGAGTTGTTGTGTGCAAAGAAATACGGTCAAATGTCTGCAGCCCCTTGGATAAGGGTGTCCTGTCCCCTGAAACGTGAGCTTGCTGCAACAATCCCTCTGCAGTCTCAGTCTTAGGCAGGAGAGGTGCCCCGTGGAGGTGACCCCGAGATGCCACCTCCGCAGCCTGATTCATCCCAGCCTCACATCAGAAACCAGAGTCAACTGTAGGATATGTGAGTTGGAAATAATTAAACAGCTCCACATTTCCATCAGCTATAATAGATCTCTTTCACCCCCTCTGATGGAGGCATTCAGTAAACATTATTTGCAAACTTTTTCTTCTCCATGTTGTCCCTAAATAACATTCGTGTGTTATTTGGCCTGTTAACCTATATGCGATGCACTGAAGTCCCAGAAAGCCTGATTTATATGCTCAGGGGCTGTTTCCAGCACTAACATCAGACACAGGTTGCTATTAACTGCTCAGGAAGTAAGCATATCTCATCATCATCTGTTTTAGGATCCAGGTGATTAGAGGGCTGTTTTCTTACAACATCCATGGACTTTTCACACAAAAGCTCTTTTTAAAAAACAAAAAACAGTGAGACTGTAAAATTTGGTTCTCAAGGGTACATTACATGCTCCAAAGTGAAACTTAGCAAATCTGGAAGCATGGTTTTACCATCTCATCAAATTGATGGTTTTAGCACTTTCTAGTAAAAAAATATTTCTGAGGGTCTTAAATGCAATTTGTGATAACTAGAACATTTTAAAATAGTACAAACCATACATTGGGCAGGCCCCTTGAACATCTCTTTGCTCTCATATCCACCCCCATAGTTCACCCTTTCACTGAAGGAAAGAATGCTTGTTTTCTTTCTTCATTGTGAAGTTGTGTCTTCCTTGTGACTAATACTTGGCATCTTCAAAGCAAAGTTGAGGATGTTGAGTCAGTTTCAAAGGATGTTTGGTCACGTCATACCATATTGAGAACATAATGTCCCCACACCCATCAATTCTGCTCATTCTTAAAGACCTTATTCAAAATCTGCCTCCCACAGAAGGGTTTCTCTGATTGTAGGAGGTCATTTCTTAGTCCTATTATAGAATTAACTTCTCTAGATAGATAGATGGATAGATATAATTAGGCCAGATTCCTATTATAGGAATTAATCTGCTAGCCATTCAAGTATTTTCATCTTATATCTCTTCTAAGCATGTGTGAAACAGTAATTTGAACATATTATAATTGCTTGTATTTTTACACATTTATATCATGTTTCCCCATATAAATTGTAAGCCCACTGAAGGCAAAGATCAAGATTTGTGCCTTCCTCTGTGGTTCATTTCTCCTAGCAGTTGCCTACACGTGGAAAGCAGGCAGTAAGTAGTTGATTAAGAACAGAGATAATTAAGCATTAGTTTATCATAGAGGGTGAGAATGCTATTTGTTCATTTTAACAGTCTTCCCTGGGAGAGTTTAATGCTGAGGTAGACCTCAGGAGTTAAGTATGTAACTCTGGAAATGATGATTGTTCTTACCTTGAGGTGTGTTTACAGACAGCGCCTTACACCGCTGGTGAAGGACTGTTGTTGTTAAGACCAGACGTGAAGGTGCGTCCCTTAAACACGGACACTGGTTATAATTTACTTGAATAAGAAGAAGAATATTATCGGACAGACTGTTCTTAAGTAGGGAGCTTAAGCTTCCATGGCGGCTCAGATGGTAAAGAATCTGCCCGCAATCCAGGAGACCCGTGTTGGATCCCTGGTTCGGGAAGATCCCCTGGAGAAGGAAATGGCAAACCACTCCGGTGTTCTTGCCTGGAGAATTCCATGGACGGAGGAGCCTGGCAGGCTAAGGTCCGTGGGGTCAGAGAGAGTCAGGTACAACTGAGTGACTATCACTCATCATGCTAAATTCTGATGTTTTGTATGGAAGTCACTTTTTTGAATTCTATAGGATGTTTTCCTTAGAGGAAATGATCATGGTGACTCTTTGCATCCCAGGTTCCATTAGAAATTATTTAACTCCTAGCATCACTGATCTTCAGCACATAAGGGTACTGACGTGCTGAGTTTCCTTTCCCTTTCTTAGGTAAAAGATTGGCCCAGCCGAAAATCTTAAAATAGGCCAATTTTCTCTATATCCCTGTGACTCTGTCCAAACAATTTCCCGTCTTTTAGTGTTTTTCTGTTTCCACAATCCCTGTGTAATGCATATTTCCCAATCCTTTCCAGCCCAACAATACATCCTAAATGCTATATATTATAATATGTTGTATCTTAACTTTTCTGCCTCCCTCACTCTGTGCCCATGCTCACAGGTGAGAATCAAGAGGTGAGCAATCTTATCAGTCTTAATTCATGCCAGAATGAGAAAGACTACTGCCCTCTCTCTTTCCCACTGATGCCTTAGATTATTTCTTAAAAACTTTTTTTAAAGGATCAAATTATTTTTCATTAGTAGAAATTCAAACATCATAAAAAGAGTAAATTGAATAAATTTCGGTGGGCTTGGGGATGATCATTTTAATACTAACTGCTACTTATTAAATATCTGTTAGGTCTCAAGGACCATGTCCGCACTCAGCATCCATCATCTCATTTAATTCCCTCCGTAACTCTGTGAGGTGAGCATCACAGTGTATACCTAAGGCAAGAAGACAGTGAGACTCAGAAAAATGAATTAATTTGCCCCAAATGACACAGCTAGTGAGGAACAGAAGTGGGCTCTGACTTAAAGTTTTGGCTAACAAAGTCCATGGCCTCCACCACTGTCTTGTAATGCCATACTTTTGAAAGAAAAGTTACTTCTGGTGCAGTGAGTTGGGAGTTTCCTCTGCGTGTGTGCGTGTGTGTCTGGCTTTTTGCACTCTTGTCCCTGTGTACCTGTCTATAGTTCTTTCAATAACAGTTGGAAAGGGTGATAGATGTGCAGTCGTTGGGGAGTCGGTAGCAGCCATTCTGCACGGTTTGATTTTAATTTGGGAATTATCAACATATATTTTGAGACTGTATTTTAATTGTTCCATTATGATTTTATAGAATTTGGTCTGTTTTATAGAAGTTGGTCACAGTGTAGTTAGGACCTAAACAGATGAAGCAAAGACTGCAAAGGTTGAGAATTAGCTGTGGTGATTCTAACTTACGAAGAATGAAAGAGAGTGACTCTGGAAATTTTAGATTGATTTATATTGAATTATAGTTGAACAGTAGCATTCATGGATTTTGGAGCATATCCTATGTATCTATTGTCAGGCTAGGTTCCCATACAGAATGGAGATGGAAGAGAGTAGCTTAAAATAGGAATTTAGATGCTCTCCTATGTGATGTGCTTATAATGAAGAAAAGGAAAACACACATATTACACAGGACTCTGGTTAGCCAAGTGCCTTACAGAATTGCAGCTTCCCTGATAGCTCAGTTGGTAAAGAATCCGCCTGCAATGCAGGAAACCCCGGTTCAATTCCTGGGTTGGGAAGATCCCCTGGAGAAAGGGGTAGGCTACCCGCTCCAGTATTCCTGGGCTTCCATCGTGGTTCAGCTGGTAAAGAATCCGCCTGCAATGCGAGAGACCTGGGTTTGATCCCTGGATTGGGAAAATCCCCTGGAGAAGAGAAAGGCTACCCACTCCAGTCTTCTGGCCTGGAGAATTCCACGGGCGGTATAGTCCATGGGGTCACAAAGAGTCAGACACGACTGAGCAACTTTCGCTTACAGAATTGTGTGACGTCTGAGAGCTCATTACCTGTGGTTATCCAGGACTGGCATTTCGTTGTGATTTTATTGCTGGTGGCAAACGGCCTTAACTTAGCTCTGGACGAGGGACTAGAGAGCGAGGAGATGCTGATGGAAAACATCTCAGTGGTTTGTTGTCATTGTTTAGTTGCTAAGTCGTGTCCAACTCTTTGAGACCCTGTGAACTGTAACCCTCCAGGCTCCTCTGTCCATGGGATTGCCCAGGCAAAAATACTGGAGTGGGTTGCTATTTCCTTGCCCAATCTCGGTGGCTAGAGGGGCCTTACCTTGCCTCATCTATATATGTAGTACCTATTTGCTCGACAGCATTTGAGTGCCCGACGTGTCAATAGGTTTATTCTGTAGTGCCTAAACATACACAACATGTGGGTTATGATGTGGAGACTTCTTAGCAAAGGTTTGTGAATTACAGAAACAGATAAATTGGCCCAGTGGCTCTTATTTCCATCCTGACTTTGCAGCTCGCAATCTACTGCGGTAGTGGCATGGTCCAGACGTGTTCTTTGCGATCAGAGATGTCAGTCATCATCCTTGCTGATGGTGAAGACAGCTCCTGAGCCAGGGGGCTCTCGCTCTCCCTGATCCATCAATTGCCTTCTCTATCTGATTCTCCACCCTTTTGTGGTTTGTCCATCTCTGCTTATCCTCAGACAGTTTTTTTTTTTTTTTAATCAATAGTCCAATCTCAGTAACGAGAGTGATAGCTAATATGACTAATGGAAGCTTGTAGCTTGGGGAAGATAACAGGTTTCTTCTGTAAACCAGTGAAGCAATTGATTTGTCATTAGACCTACCTAGTGCATCTTGGCATTAGATGGACTGCTAAGTAGGTGATAATGGTGGACACTAACCCATCTGTATTTTTGCAGATGTGCCGTCTGCCACTGTGACCACTCTTGTTTAACTCTCATTAGAAGTTTCTTAGTAAGTCATAGCTGATCGACACCATTAATGAGAGTATCCTATTTACATTTTCTTTTGAATTAAAACAAGTTATTCAAGTAATAGCTTAGGAATTAGACCTTTTTTACGAGAACTTCATCAGGACTTGAAATAAAAGTACCATGGAGCTTTCAAAAACAATTTAGAGAATTTCTAAATATTAAAAAAATTTTATTGTCAATGCCATTGATGATTGCAACTGAGATTCAACCTTAAATTTCTGAGATTGGTGGCATTAAGCCAGACATGCAGTAAACTGGTAAAAGAGCCTTTTCCAGTGCCAGTTTCCTTTTAGGTTTCTGATACAGACGTTTGAAAGTCAAGTACCGTAATTTGATTTCTAGGGAAAGCTGCTTAAAATGAAGCATCACGTAAGTTGATGATGCTTATGTGTTCTGCCCTCCTGAAAGGGTATTTCTGTCTGCAGGAGGGTGTATAGGAAGGGGCTGTGTGTGTTTTTTTAGAATGGCTTAAAAAAAAAAAAAAGAACTATCTGTTAAAAGACCCCCAAACAACATGTATACATAAAATCAGGGTTAATAAATTAAACTAAATTGTAAAACACTAAGATTTGTGTGATGTTTTGCTTCTGAGAAGCTGTTCACTTAACCTCAGAGAGCTTATGATTTCCTCAGGCCCAAGGGTATGGAAGATAAACCTTGGCACATTCGTCGTCCTCTGAACAGCTTGTTAAAGGAATAGACTTATATTATCGCTGTACCCACCATACGTTTTACAGGCATGTTTGACTGTTTTTATGAGTCATGGTATCTACTGCATGTGGTAATTTTATTGGCATCTATAATTTTAACTTTAGTGTTAATTTTGGCAATCCAGAGAACAAAAACAGGCACACTTTGGTTCTAAGGAGCAAGACTTTGAATTAGGAAAGAGTAAATTCTGAAGTCTTTATTACAAGGGGAAAATTCAGAGCCAATCTATTTTTCTGTCCTTTTCTAAAATTAAATCCTACTTTTTCATGTTGGATGGGCATTAAAATCATTTTTTCCAGCAAGATGGAAATAGAGGTAGCCAGCAGTATTATATTATGCTTTTATACCAGAATTCTGCTGCTTTGATGGAGAATCAAAGAACTTGAGTCTGAAGTTTGAAACCGTGTCATCCAAACCCTCATCTTACAGATGAGGAAACAGACACAGAGTGGATAATTGCGTTTTGTTATAAGAGCCTGGGCACTTAACAGTACCTCCTGAATGCCTTTTTTATTGGCAATTTCCCAATGATAAATTAGTACAGTTTCAGAACTACATTTACAAGGAGGTTGCTTTGTTTCTTGAACTTCACTAGGGTCAAAGGTAACTTTTCAATCCTAAGTACAGAATGAATTGACATTTACAAGGGAGAACAGAATTTAAAAATAAACAGGAAAACAGGATAATTCCAAGGGAATGCTAGTATTGGGGGTGGGGTGGGCAGAGATTATTTAAAGAAGGCTAAGATAGAAGATGAACTTCAGGGTACTTGCAAGGTTATAGTTCATTGTGATGTGAGCCACCTGGAAAAATTATGGCTTTCCTTTTCATGTACAGTTGGGTGAATATGGGTACTTTAAGATGAAAGGAAATAGATTTATGTTTGCTTTTCTGGTAGGTATCTTTTGGAAAGCTGTGGGTGTCATGTGGGAAGGGACAAATGTAAGTTGCCATAGAAGTCACATCTTCTTAGCTGTGTCCCCACTATAGGCAAAGGTTGTGGAGCACAGGGAACCTCAATTAGCAACTGGGGGGAAAATGGCATTCACAGAGAACGGAGCTTTATTATAGTTCTTTTTTTCCCCTACAAAAAAGAACCAAGATAGGAACAATTTTCGAACCCCAGAGGTTTGGGGTATCTGAAATAGATTTCTTGAAAGGATAAATTATGTGAGAGAGGATTTTTTGAAATAATTCCAGCTACAGTAACTGGCCTGAAGTTGGAAGGGAGAATAGATAAGAGTTAAATAGTAAGAATGCATGTGCATTTTCCCTTATATTTCTGGGGTATAAGTCACCAGTTGAAGAAGAAAGAGGAAGTTGGCATATGGGTGATTTCTGCCTGTTGTCCCAGACCCTCTTTGTCAATTTCTCAGTGACGGTAATGCAACCCACAGTTGCACCAGAGTTGACATGTCATGGGTAGATAATTCCTCTGGGTAAATATCAGAGTTCCCATCAGCATCAGGGGTAAAGTCTCAGCCTTCTGATCACCCAGGATCTGGCTTCTGTGTTTCTCTCCATCTCAACCCCCAGCCTGCTCCAGCCGGGCCAGAGGACACCCCCAGCTCCCCAGCTCAGCCTTGCGCATGCTCACTCCCGCCTCTGGTCCCTTGGCTTCATCCTTCCCTCCTCCCATCACCACGGACGCGTTTATCTCCGCCCTCATGCTTCTCAGCTGACCTTACATGAAAACAGTGACCACATATTCACGGAGATATTTGAAATTGAATGTGAAATGCTTTTAAAATCGAAGACGTGTACTTAGAATTGTAATGTTGCCACGCCTTCTCACATTTTAAATTCATTTCACACAAGTTTGCTCAGCGCTCACTCAGTCGAAGGCACTGTGCTTGGCTTGATCTGAACGATCCTGGATTTGACAAATGTCCCCTGAGGACTGTACTTAAATGGATGTTTGTAAGAAAATAAAGCTGAAATAAAACCTATCTATCCCCAGTTTCTAGAACAATAGTAGGACAGCATTATAGCAGTTTAGAAAGAATTGGCTAGCCCACATAGTAGCTATGAGCTTTTACAGGAGTTGTCTTTATGAATATGTTCAGAACTAATTCTGGCAGTAGAAAAATCCATCCTATAAATTAGACAAGTAACAATTCATCATTTATGCAAAAGGTGGTTGTTTCTGTAGATTATGGTGACCAGTAACATTATAGCAGTAATTATATTTCCTTGTTTTCTTCTTTGACCATAAATGTGGTCCAACTATTGGAAGAATTTTCTAGTAGCATGTTTAAGAATGACTAGTTGGCTCCTTAAGTAGGTTTGACCTAAGAGCCGAAGGAAATCATGGTAACCTTGAATAATGTGTTATGTTGTGTTGATCGATACCTATAATTCCTTCTATTCCTTAAATGCATGTCTTAATCCTCACATAATATATAGTTATTTTTCTGTGGTAACTGCTGTGTTTTGGGGGAGAAATTGACAGGGAGAATCTAAGAAATTGCATGGTCAAGTACATTTGGGCTCTCACTAAGTTTTGTGTTTGTTTTGCAAATTATTCAGCAAAATATATGACTAAAATCATAACCCTTTAAGTACCCTGAGCATTTCCTCAGATTTTGTTGTAAATGGAAATTCATTCATTCATCAGAAATGTCCTGGGTGTCTGGTGTGGGCTCTGCTTTATTCTAGGCACCGTGAGCATGGTGGGAGTGAGGGGTTCACCTTGCCTTCTGCCACGGAGCTTGTGTTCTAGTGGGTGAGACAGACAGTAAACCAGTACACAAAAGCGCACATGCACACATTCAGAGGGTGAAGACAGGGACTTGGTAAGACCCTCGTACCAATTCCTGTGTGTGTGTGTGTTGCGGGGGGCGGGGGGGGCTTCCACTCTACCAGCAAGTCTGTGACACCAGCTGAGTATCCTACAGTTCACCGCAATTCCAACACCATCTGTCTGAAATAATCAGATCCCATGGGTTCAGGCCTCGGTCCACAGACTGCCCTCACCCCAGCTCACCCCAACCCCGACTTCAGATGCCAGTGGCAAGTCCAGATTGTGGCCTGTGCTTCTGAAAGACCAGGCAGTAGATGGGAGGCATCCACGACCCCCTCCTTGGGTTCAGTTACTTTGCTGGAGCAGCCTACAGGGAGAAACCTTTCAGTTACTAGAGTAAGCAAGAAGATTGTAAAAGAATGCACTTTGGGAAGAGCCAGATGGGAGAGACGCACAGTGCAGGGTGTAAAGACAGGACACGGAGCTCTGTGCCTCCCTGGGTTCACCGCCCCCCCAGTTGCCACGTGTTTAGCAATCTCAGAAGCTCTCTGAACCCCATCCTTTGGGTTTTCACGGAGGCTTGGTAACATAAGCATGCTTGATTAAGTCATTGGCCACTGGGGATTGATTCAACCTTTAGCGCCTGTCTTCTCCATGGAGGTTGGGGGTGGGGCTGAAAGTTCCAGCTCTCTAAGCACGTGGTTGGGCTTCCAGGTGGTGCTAGTGGTAAAGAACCCGCCTGCCAATGCAAGAGACATAAAGAGACGCGGGTTCGATCCCTGGGTTGGGAAGAGCCCCTGGAGAAGGGAATGGCAACCCACTCCAGTATTCTTGCCTGGAGAATCCCATGGACCGAGGAGACTGGTGGGCTATACTCCATAGGGTTGCAAAGAATCTTGGACACGACTGAAGCGACTTAGCACGCACATACAACCACGTGGTTGGTTCTCCAACAAAGATACCTTGGTCTCTCTCATCACTTAGGAAATTCCACGGGTTTTAGCAGCTCTGTGCCAGACTTAGGGACAAAGACCAAACATGTATTTCTTAATATAAACTGCAGTATCTGGTAACATGAGAGGGAGCATGCTGTGGTTTTAGGATAGTATTAGATCTGGTGCCCTGGGCAGGGCTCCCCAAGGAGGCCCTGTTTAAAAGGAGACCCAGAGAAGGAGAAGCAGCCCGTCTGGAGAGAAGTGCCAGGAGCCCCCGGACGGGGGCTCAACAAAGACAGAGGCTGTGAGTAGGGGGAAGGTTGGTGATTCAAAGAACAACAGATGGGGTGAGCCCGTTGCAGGGCAGAGGTAGGGAGGGGCTGGGGGATGCTTGCGGAGGTGGGTGCACAGTCTCGGGCCAGTGTAGACCTGGCAGGAGTCCCCACCTCTTAGGCACAGCAGGCAGGCAGTGGAGAATTTCAGGCAGGGAAGCGGTGTGTTTTAGGTTTTTCTAAGAAGACCTGGCTGCTCTGCAGAGAAGGGAGTGTGTGGTAGGAGGGAGGGCTAGGAAGCATCAAGCTATTGTGATGGACCAGGTGAGGGGGCAGAGAGGCCTGGGGTAGGGGTCACACTGGAGATGGATGGGAGAGAAGAGAAACTCGTGGGCACAGTGGGTATAGGATGGTTGATGGGGCTGGGGGTGGGACCGGAGTGGGGCATGCTTTATCTTAGTGCAGTATAAAAACAAAGATGATGTGGAAGAGTCATTCAGGGCATCCACATTTCATTTGGTTCTCTATCCTGAGTTTAAAGTCATTCCACATATTCAGACTTATCGTGAAACTGAGCTTTTTCAATATAAATGCGTTTCAGAGACACTTAAGGCTCCCTTGCCTCTTACAGTTTGGCTGCAAAGAAATTAACTGAGAAGACTGCTAAACATTTGACCTTTGCTAGTTAAACTAAGTAATTTCTGCTAAAAGCATAAGGACTAGCATGACCTAAACTAGTTGGTTTTGCTAGTGGTTACTCCTTTTTTTACAGAAAGCTCAAGTTCCCTTTTACCTATGCAAAATCAGAAAATAGACCCGCATTTAAAAGAATATATGTAGTATTTTTGGATCTTTAGTCTTCTGTGAAGTCCTTAATTATGATAGGCAAATTCTGGGAGGGGTTAACCTCCCAAGCGATACACCGATACACTTGGAAGGCGCTTTGATCTCCCCACCCTTTGTCAGCTGACCCCATTGTCGTATTCATCTGACTTATCAAATCACCCCATGTGGCCAGCCTAGCAAATCATCAAGAAACCTGCCTCACTGCCCTCATCCTCCTCTGTGGAAGGTGGAAAGAGAGAGAAGAATGCACAGGAGAGATCATTAGAGTATCTACGACTGAGGTATGGGGCCAGGGGTTTAAACATCAGTCACTCCAAACGCCGCCGCCCGCCCCCCACAACTCCACTGCATCTCACCACCACCCGTCATTCATCCCTCACACAGAAGCATTCAGAATAAGGTTGTGTTTGAATGAAGGGTACAACAGTCTTTTGAAGACTTAAATACAGTCTTCTAGGCAGTGGCAAGCTTGCCCACGGAGATGGTCCCGGCCCACACGATTCTGTCATTTTTGAGTCATTGATATGAACTCAGCTTCACTAGCCGGTGAGTGAAACTCACATTCTGAGTAACAGCCCGAAACTCCATCTCCCAGCTTCTGCCCACCGCTACCCGGCCAGATATTAGCAAGAATCTCTCCGAGGTCTGTCTGTCCGTCTGTGAGCCTTACATGCCACAGGCCCTGGCAGTTCATGGGTTCAGTTCCTGGTTTCTGCTGGTTTTTATCTCCGCTGGCCACCTGCGGTTCTGGACCTGGGCACTCCCCCTCTGGTTGTAGGGGAAATGTCTCCCTCTTCTCAGACTGGTCTCTCAAAGAGTGGAGCCACAGCAGAGCTGATTGGAGCCCCGAGGGATGCTGGGGAGAGGGGGGCACTGGGCCAAGCTGGGCTTGGGGACGAGGTGGGGGGGGTGGTCAGGCTTCAGCCTTTGACCCTGGGGTCCCACCACTCCATCTGGTGCACCTGTTAGACTTACCCTCTCACCTGCTGGTTTTCATCCCCAGGCGCTGTTGCCTGGTTTCATCCATCAAACCATCCGGTCCATCAAAGCAGGGTTCACATTCTTTCCCAAAGGCCCTCGAGACTCCTCCCCCCGCCGGTCAAGCTAGAGGTCATGTCTGGACACAGGAGGGGTTCACCCCAGAGGCCCCAGACACCGCCGGGCAGTGGAGGGGGTTTGCTCCTTGGCACAGGGTGGCCTGAGTCCAGTTTTGGCTCGTCAGGGTGATTCATAACAAGGGTGAAATCCTACTTGGAAGCAGAGGAGAGATTATGTAAATCCATGTGAGAAAGGAGCTTCAGAGCTCACAGATACACTGCTGAGAGCCTCACCCCCTTTCTGAACGGCCTTTCTCAAGCGAGACCTTAGAGAACCCCAGGTAGGAACAGGTGGCCCCCAGATGTCAGGAGGGATTTCCCTGCCCCCCACCTCTCCCTCTGTGGGGGGCTCCCCTGCCTGCCCCCAGAAGCCTCTCTGGGGAACGCTGGGGATCCTTTCTCGGAGCACGACTTGAAAACCACACTGTGATGAAAGATTGCAGCAAGGGAGGCAGTTACATGCCCCGAATGTTCCCACCTCCCCGAGAGCCACGTGGGGCCCCTCGCTGCTGGCTCTGCACCCTGCCCCGCCTGCTCTTCCAGATCCAAATGTGTGCGGGAGGCCACAGGCCCTGCTGGATGGTAGGCCCATCCTCCACGTGGCCACCGGCGTGTCTTCCTGAAATTCACATCTGACTCTCTCACTCCTTGAATTCCCTCGTAGGACGAAGCCCTTGGGCACTCAGTTCTTTGCTCATGGTTGTCCCTCCATACCTGTCCCCCTTCTCTGCAGCTCCCCAGAAAATAGTCTTGCACCTTGCAGGCTGCTGGCACCCTCCCACTTCAGCCCCAGATTCAGGCTGCACGACCTCGGGAAAACCTCTCACTTCCTGCTTCTCAGTCCCATCCTCACCTCCAGGGGTGTACGTCACCCTCCCCCTCTGCCCCAGATTATCGTTCAGCCTTCTGCATAGGGAACTTTCTGTCTGTCTGTCTCCTCCACTTAAATAGAAACTCCTTGAGGGCAGAGATGTTGGTGGGAGAGGGCTTATTCACTCTCCCAGGTGCATCTCAAGCCCCCTGAAGATGCTAATGTGCAGAGGGCACCCAGAGTTTGAATGAATGAATCTTCAAGGTACCACAAGTGCCCTTATTGAGATGTGAATGACAGTTATTAAACAAATCAGCTCCAAGTTAAAAAAAAAAACAAAACAGATCATTGGAAAAAAGCTTCCCAGTTGCACGCCTTTCAGTAGTAAGTCTATTCCAACGAGAGCTCAGGTTTTAAAGGCAAGTTTTCTTTGTGGAGGCAGCTGAAGCTTCCTCTGTTCTGTGCAAGTCTTTCCACCTGAGTGCCCGTGGCTGTGGCAGTAACACATTTCAGGGTTGAGGGTTGATTGTATTCTCGGCACGGAATAGGTGAGAGTCACGGGAGGGGTGTGTGTGGGTGCGGGTGTGAAGGTGTGTGTGTGTATGTGTGTGACAAGTGGCTGGGTCTTAACGAACTGCTTACTTGGAAATTGTCTTTCTACAGGTGATGTATCACCAATCAGTATGTCTCCCATCAGTCAATCTCAGTTTATCCCACTCGGGGAAATCCTTTGCTTGGCCATTTCTGCAATGAACTCAGCCAGAAAACCTGTCACCCAAGAAGCACTGATGGAGCACCTGACCACCTGTTTCCCAGGTAACGGGAAAAGGGTGATGTACTTTTCAAATGGATGCACACTCTGGCCGCCCTGGGGCTTAATTCAGTAGGAAAAAAAGTCTTTGCCAAAACTGACCAGTAACTTTTCTTAGCTCTGCAATTAAAAATCAAGGCATCAGTGTTACTTCAAAAGTAATTTGCCACCTTCGACTGTAATAATTTTTCATTGGCACCGAGGACAAGAAACGAAATCAGAATCTGCAAAGAATTCTGTGAAAACTACCATAGTTCCATTTAACCTTTACAGCTCAACCTTCCTAAAGTACGGGAGCATCTTGATTCATGGCAAGTTTTATTTCCTGCCTGCTTTCCTTCTTTTCTTCCTTTCTTATCTCCCTTCTTTTTTCTTTTCTTCCTTTGATTTTCTGCTTTTCTTTTGGTGTCATTTAAGCTACTTTAGAACGAACAATTTAAAAAGCTTAATACTCTTCAAATTCTATTGAAAAATGCATTTCAATGACAGTTCTACAACTTTGGAGGGATTTAACTATCATATTTATATTTTTGTTTTTTTAAAGCTAAGACTATTTACTTTTTCATAGTTTACTATTTGAGAATATAAAGTTTTGAAGTCTAACTGAATATTATTAAAATATTCAAACTTTTATTTTTAATGCATATGTTATAAGTAGAAAAAGTAGTCTAGATTTTGACCTCTATTCCTGTTTTGGACATTCACATTCTAAATAGCTTTTAGTAAGAAGTCTTCTAGTGAAAATATCTATAGGCTGATATTTAAGCCGTTTTATCATGCTTCTGTATTGCTTGAATTTTTGAAAACAACTTTTATATACCAGTTCGCATTACAGAAATATGGATAGTTTTAAAAAGATCTGAAAAGAATAATTATTGCTCTTCATCTTTCTAAATAGGTCTGCATACTATTATATGTAGGATGAGTAAACAACAAAGTCATACTATATAGCACCAGAAACTATTCAGTCTCCTATGATAAACCATAATGGGAGTGAATATAAAAGAGAATATAAAAAACTATATATATATATATTTTTTTTAACTAAATCACTTTGCCATAGAGCAGGAATTAATGCAACATTGTAAATCAGCCAGACTTTAATTAAGAATAAGTAAATAGGTCTTCATCCCTCCAGAATGATCAGTTAAATTGGACCAGTACATGTTAAGTTGTTATACATGAATCTTCCTGGGAGGAAAGTGACCTTCAGGGGAATAAAATTAGACCTATTAACACTGCTTATGGACTTGAAGTTGACTTTGGAGTTTGCTGGAGACTGTTGACGTTATCTATACTGTATTCTGTCTCCAATTCATCCCCTTAAAATGCTTCCTACTGAATTCTCCCTCAGCCAGTGCCCGTCACAAACACAAAGAAATCATCCCAAGAAACCCATTAAGTTTTCAGTCTAAAATTCTTACCGTACAGAACGTGAGCATGCGTGCTCTGTTCCAACAGTCGTCAGATTTGCAAGATTAAAGCAGTATATGTCTAAATAACCTCCCATTGGCATGCGGTATATTTAAGTAGCTATTTTTGCTTTGGGAGATGGAAAGATATGGACAAGGAGAAAGGTCAGATTCCAGCCCTATTTTAATATAGAGCTTACCTTTGCTCTTTACACCAGCAGAATCTGAACTCATGATGAACTTTGGGACTGGAATCTGGACGTGATGGAATATGCAAACCTTGACAGTCTCCATCACAGCCATCCCTTTACAAGTGAGCCCTACAGATTTCTAGTGGAACCCTGAACTTCATAGATAATTGGAAATATCTGTCATTATACTGGGCTTTAATAGTAACATAAAAATCATAGATACCAGTGACTTTCAGCTAAAGCTTTGAAAACTCCCAGTTAAAGGTATAGAAAACGGATTGGGAATGTTTCTACTTGATTTTTTCCAATTAAACATTATTTGATTGATGTACTTGAAAATCCACATCAAAACTTTAGCTGTAAATTATCTCTGGAAACTCTTCTTATTCCTTCATTTGTGAACAATCAGAAAGCGTGTTCTTCCTGGTGAGTAGACATGATTACATTGTAGTCATGATTCCGTGTAGTTTCCTGAGTTTTCTAAGATCAGCACTTGGAAGGCCTCCAATCAGCAGATTCTATAATACAATGAAATTTTTGTCTTATAGCTATAATAGCTATAGCTATTTTTGTTATAATAGCTGTTTTTATGAATGACCCTTCAGCTTTCCTTTATTGTAATAGTGTAATAAACTTGTCAATCATGAATTCTTCTAAATGAGGCTTACCGTTTTTTGAAAAACTTCTGTTAACAATGTTGGTCAAAAGTACGCTACCATGTAGGACAGAGTCAGTTTCAAATATGAGTTTGT
Source organism: Cervus canadensis (assembly GCF_019320065.1). Lineage (NCBI taxonomy): Eukaryota > Metazoa > Chordata > Mammalia > Artiodactyla > Cervidae > Cervus > Cervus canadensis. Next base: position 13,430,239 of record NC_057416.1, read on the forward strand.
CATCTGGGTGCTGTGGTTCACAGCTCTAGTGGTCGTCATTTGTGAGACTCTAATGTGAATAATGTCTTATCCTGAAAGTTGTATTCTATGTGGCTAATGCCCCCTGAAGTTGTTCAGCAGAACTAAAATAGTTCGTAGGGCTACTCACAGGGCATATAAGCCAAGTTGTTCCGCTTCTGTGCAAGCATTTTCTGTTGTGTGTTGGCTCTCACAAATTGCAAATATATGGCTTGGGTTACAACCCAATTCAGTTGCAACTCATTCTTGTTTTGAACAGAAACTATCATACAGTGTTTTAAAAATTTTTTGTTATTCTATCAGCCTTAATAACCAACATACATTTGCATAAAAATCAGCATACATTTCTCAAGAGGAGAGCCTTAAACAAAAAGGAAACCATGTTGCTCAAAAATTAAATGCTTATGTTAAACAATACATCATTCAGAAGTAGTGTTAACCTTTTCTGCCTTGGTCATGAAGGGTGCCTTCTGAAGCATGCGTGTGTACTAAGTCGCTTTAGTCATCTCCAGCTCTTTGCCACCCCATGAACTGTAGCCCGCCAGGCTCCTCTGTCCGTGAGATTCTCCACTGGAATGGGTAGCCACTCCCTTCTCCAGGGGGTCTTCCTGACCCAGAGATGGAACTTGGAACTGTTATGTCTCTGAGTATGTAGGTTCCATCGTACATGGACTCTCTCCCCTTGAGAACTGCAGGCCATTTCTAGTGTTTTTGTATTTTACTTTCATAGTTTTGGAAGGACTGGGGAAGTCTAAACTTCTCAGCTTACCCAGTTATTCTTGGCAGTTACACAGTGTTCTTTGGTGGTAATCGGAGTTTCCATGGGTCCTGACCCAAAGTTGAGACTACTGATAGCTAATATTTGTGAGCACTCCCTATGTCAGGCACTATTCTACATACATTAAACTCATTTAAACTCACAGCCTCCCTCTGAAGATAGGTACTGTTGCTGTCCTGCTTGCCTGGTGGCTCAGACAGCAAAGAATCTGCCTGCAGTGCGGGAGACCTGGGTTCTATTCCTGGGTCAGGAAGATCCCTGGAGAAGGGAAAGGCTACCCACTCCAGTATTCTTGCCTGGAGAATCCCATGGACAGAGGAGCCTGGTGGGCTGTCGTGCATGGGGTTGCAAAGAGTTGGACGTGACTGAGCAACTAGGCACGCACAGACTATTATTGTCCACATTTTGATGACAGTAAGTCAAGGGTCAGAGTGGTTAAGCAAGCCGCCTCAGCTGTAGCAGTTCTCTAGAGCAGTCTTAACAAAGTACAGACATCTGTTGTCTTACAATTCTGGATGCTACAATTCCAAGATCAACATATCGGCAGGGTTGGTTGGTGTCTTCTGAGGGCTGTGAGAGAAGAATCTGTCCCAGCCTCAAACTGGGACTAGTAGTTATCTGCCTTCTACCAGTTCCTCTCCTTGTGATATCTCTGTGTCCACATTTCCCCTTTGTAGAAGGACACCAGACATAGTGCGCCGGGGCTCACTCTAACAACCTCATTTTAACTTGGATATCTCTATAAAGACCCCATGTCCAAATAATGTAACATTCTAGGATACTGGGGATTAGGACTTAGGGATTAGGACTTAGATATGAATATGGCGGGCAGGAGGACTCACAGTTAATTCAGCCAGTAACATCAGCTACCAGTGGCGAAGCTGGAGTTTGGATCCTTGCAGTCTGACCCAAGAGCGTGAGCTTTCAGTCTCCCCTGAAATTGCCATTTTTGTGGGTCAGACACAGTTGAATATTGCCAGGATGATTCCACCTGACCTATTTCCAAATGATATCATTCAGGTCAGTCTTAGAAATATGATCACCCTTGATTTGTCTGGCACTGAGGAAGGGAGAACATTAAAGAAATTAAGTAAACATGCTACAGGCTGGAGAATTTATACTCTCTTAAGAACGTATATTCTTAATTGTCTCTTAAGGTAGTCAGCACTTAAATGTGCACACAAAACTCTGAAAACAGTCACTGTTCAAAAGAGTATCTGTGATTTTCTTCTGGAAAATCTCACTGTTCAAAAGAGTATCTGTGATTTTCTTCTGGAAAATCTTTTCTAACGAATACAGCAGTTTGAGACTCAGTGGTCAGATGGATGTAAGAGCCTCTAAGCTTTCACTGGTGTGTTTATGAGAGCTCTCTGGCTATGAATTTGAAAAATTCATTTTGTTGCCACCTTCCTTTTGCTGGCTTATGACAAGAAGGAGGAAGGTCTCACCTAAATATCACCAGTGCTGTAATCACATTCAAATTTGAAGATGATGATTTCAAAATTGGAGAGTACATCCTAAACAATGGTCAAGTCTAGTTGCCCTTTTATATAATTTATAAAATTAAGTTTATTAAATAAGCTTAATCTTGGAATGAGAGTATGGAGCAGCTTCAAGTGTATGTGGTAGCCTCTACATATTTTAGATTTCTTTTTAATACCAAGATGGCACTCTTAACCCTGATTTCCTGGTTGCTTTTATTCAAAGTCTTTTCTGTAAACTTATACTGAAAATGTTTTTTTCTTCATTTAAGGATATTCTGTCTTTGGGACATCCCTGGCAGTCCAGTAGTTAGGACTCTGCACGTCCACTGCAGGGGGTCTTGGGTTCGATCCCCAGTAGGCGAACTAAAATCCCTCATGCCATGCAGAGCAGCCAAAAAAAAAATTCTGTCTTGAACAATTCAGTTCAGTAAAGGTTTATAACAACAGTAGCCACCTAACTCCATCTAGCATCCATTTCTCTCTTCCCAGCTTTTGTCTTTTCCTGTTCTGTTGGTAGTACAATTCCCTAAGAATTATCAGAGAAAACCAGGATTCATGTTAAACTTGATGAACACCTTTGAATCCTATTTAGTTGCTGTATGATGATACTTAGAAGCTGGACAAAATTAACAGGATTCTGTCTTAGTCCATGTGGACTGCTATAACAAAATACCATGGACTGGGCAGCTGAAACAACAGACATTTATGTCTCACAATTCTGGGACTGGAAAATCCAAGATAAAAGGCACCTGCAGATTTGGTGTCTGGTGAGAGCCTCCATCCTGATTTGCAGACAGCCATACCCTCACATCACGGGGAGAGAGCTCTAGTTTCTTCCTGTCCTTATAAAGGCACATCATGGAGGCTGCAAGTTTATTACCTCATCTGAACCTAATCACCTCCCCCAAACTCCCACCTCTTAGTAGCATCGCCCTGGGGATTAGGGCTTGAACATGGGGATCAGTTTGGGGGGGGGGCACCATTCAGTCCATAAGCAGACTCAAAACACTCCAGAATCAACTGCACCCCGCTCCTTCCATTCTCATGAGTGTGTGCTTTGGTTTCAGGTGTTCCCACCCCAAGCCAAGAAATTCTCCGGCACACGCTGAACACGCTGGTCCGGGAGAGGAAGATCTACCCGACTCCTGATGGCTACTTCATCGTCACCCCACAGACTTATTTCATAACTCCTTCCCTCATAAGAACTAACAGTAAATGGTACCATCTGGACGAGAGGATACCTGACAGGTCTCAGTGTACCTCTCCCCAGCCGGGGACCCTCACGCCCTCTGCCTCAGGCTGCGTCAGGGAAAGAACGTTGCCCAGGAACCACTGCGACTCCTGCCACTGCTGCAGGGAAGACGTGCATGGCATGCACGCGGCCACCCTGCAGAGGAAGCCCGCCAAGGACTGCAAAGACCCTTACTGCCCTCCTTCCTTCTGCCAGGTGCCAGCCACTGAAAAGAGCAAAAGTACTGTCAACTTCTCCTACAAAACGGAAACCCTGTCCAAACCGAAGGACAGCGAAAAGCAGTCCAAGAAATTCGGGCTCAAGTTATTCCGGCTCAGCTTTAAGAAGGACAAGACCAAGCAGCTAGCCAACTTCTCCGCCCAGTTTCCTCCCGAAGAGTGGCCCCTGCGAGACGAGGACACGCCGACCACCATCCCTCGGGAGGTGGAGATGGAGATCATCAGGCGTATTAACCCGGACTTGACCGTGGAAAACGTCATGCGGCACACTGCGCTGATGAAGAAACTTGAAGAAGAGAAGGCGCACCGGAGTAAAGCCGGGTCCTCCGCCCATCACAGTGGAAGAAGTAAAAAGAGCCGGACTCACCGCAAGTCCCACGGAAAGTCTCGGTCGCACAGCAAGACGCGAGTGTCCAAGGGAGACCCATCCGATGGTTCCCATCTGGATATCCCGGGTGACAGGGAGTATGATTTTTGTGACCCTCTTACCAGGGCCCCCCGGGAGGGCTGCTTCATCATTGAACACAAAGGGGATAACTTCATCATGCATAGCAACCCGAACGTGATCGAGTCTCATTTCCCCATGACCCCGGAATGGGACGTGTCTGGGGAACTGGCCAAAAGGAGGACTGAGATGCCTTTTCCTGAACCTTCCAGGGGAAGCTCCCACTCAAAAGTGCACCGAAGCCACAGCCATACCCAGGACCGAAGGTCCAGGAACGAGAGATCCAACAAAGCCAAGGAGAGGTCCAGATCGATGGATAACTCCAAAGGCCCTCTGGGTGCTTCTTCTCTGGGGACGCCTGAAGACCTGGCCGAAGGCTGTAGCCAAGATGACCAGACCCCCAGCCAATCCTACATTGATGACAGTACTTTAAGGCCTGCACAGACTGTCGGTCATCAAAGGGCTCACATTTCCTCCGCAAGCTATAAAGAGGTGTGTATTCCAGAAATAGTCAGTGGCAGCAAGGAACCGCCCAGCGCTTGTAGCCTCTTGGAGCCAGGCAAAGCGCCCGAGAGTTTGCCATCCTTTGGTGAACTCAACTCTTGTCCAACAAAGACGGCTGCAGATGACTATTTCCAGTGCAACACCTCCAGCGAAACGGTGCTCACGGCGCCGTCACCTCTGGGAAAGAACAAAGAGGACCATGACACTCTGACCCTGGCGGAAGGAGTGAAAAAGCTGCCGCTGTCGGACAGGCAGGCCCCTCATTCCTCCAGGGAGCCTGCGGGGCACAAGGAGGAGTCGCCAAAGGGGTCGGGCGGGGGCCCAGTCACTCCAGGCGCCGTAGTCGAAGGTCTTGCCAACGGACGCCTCATCCAGCATCACGGCGCCGAGCCCAGCACCCTGGACAAGAGGAAAGAGATATTCAGCAAAGACACACTGTTCAAACCTCTTCACAGCACCTTGTCTGTAAACAGCTATCACAAATCAACCCTGTCCCTCCTCAAATCGCACCCGAAGACCCCTGCCGACACACTGCCAGGCCGATGCGAGAAACCCGAGCCGTCCCTGGGGACCTCAGCCGCCCCCACCCTGCCGGCTTCCCAGCGTCAGCCGGAGTCCGTGGGGAACCAGGAGGCCTCTTTCGACTATTACAACGTGTCTGATGACGATGAGTCTGAGGAAGGGGCCAACAAGAACGCGGAGGAGGAGAAAAACAGAGACGATGTAGGGACCATGCAGTGGCTCCTGGAGAGGGAGAAGGAAAGAGACTTGCAGAGGAAATTTGAGAAGAACCTCACCCTGCTCGCCCCAAAGGAAGCCGACAGCAGCAGCAACCAGAGGGCCACCCACTCGGCACGTCTAGACAGCATGGACAGCAGCAGCATCACGGTGGATAGTGGATTCAACTCCCCACGGTAGGGAGAGGCGTCTGTGTGCACACGCATACATCCACCGGGGCCTGGGGCTTTATGCAGATTAACTCAAAGAGTTTCTAATTTCAGTCTCAGTTCTGTGAAAGAGGGTGAAGAGTTGTGTGAGTTGTGTTGTTAACAGCCTGTTTCTGACTTCTTTTTCAGGAATTGAAACAAATGTTTCTGCAGCTGTAGAGATCACCAATCTGGACTGGTGGGTTGGCTCCTTCCCGTCCAATCTAAGACCAACATTTCCCAAGTATTTCGATGTTGATATTGCCACCACGCTGATAAAGGAAGGGTTGTTGGTTTTTTTTTTTCTTTAAGTCCTTCAAAAAATAGTCGCTTTTTGAGTAAAATGAGTAGTCAGTGTGAGGGTGGGAGGTAGGAGTTGGGAATAACTTGATTGACTCAGAGATAGGGAATCCATCTAGTGAGAATATAATAGCTCATCTCACAACCTCTGCAGCGGATCTAGAAGCTTGTTATCCTCTCAACCCTGACTTTCTGTGCAGCCTGCACCTCTTGCTGTCATACACCTTCCTCTCACCACTCAAAAGTCTGCAGGCACGTGGAACTGGTCCTGTCCCAGGAAGACTGGGGGCCTGTGCTCCGTTAGACCGAAGTGCATGCCGGCACTTTCTTTTCTCCTCCTGCAGAATGGGCACTGTGTAGGCATGCCGATCGTGGTGCCTTCTTTTTGGGAGGTGCTGGTAATTCAGCAGAGGGCTAACAGCTGAGTATGTAGTGCCCAGTGGCCACAGCCAGGGCACTGAAGTGGTTCAGGGGGTTAGGAAGCAAAAGGGAGTCTATGCCACTTTCCTTTTTTTCTCCTTAATTCTTCCTTCTCTTCCACGAGCGACTTGGGACCTGACTCTCCTTCTCAATTCTACTCCAGATTGGTGACTCTGAGATGCAGAAATACTGTTGAGAGATTGACATCTCCCATTAGTTGTGATTCCCAACTTTTTATAGTATTTTGTATTTGAACGAGTCCAAGATACGAATATGTATTTCTTATATTTATTTTAATTATTAAGAATTAAAATTAGTTGCATTGTAATCCTTTGACTCTGTCTCTGGATAATTTGGAGACAGAGCATCCCAAAACCAGAACTGGGAATCATTCACCTGTATTGTCCCGTATCAGACCTTGGTTATTTCTTAAAGGGCTAGTTCTTTATTACCATTATTATTATTGTCAAGTAACATTTCTTTTCCAAGTTAACATGTGTGGAAGTCTGATATCTAAACAAACCACAGAGATGGCACCCTGGTTAACGTGGAAGCCAGGAGCTCCATGTCTGCTCTGCCTACCCTCGGGGACCTTAAAACCTGAGGGGGCCATGACACTCAGTCTGCAGACTACTGGCCTGTTAAATGACTTTGCTAAGAAATAATTTTTGCTAAATGTTTTGTTATCCCGAATGAAATCTTAATTTATATACCAGTTGTTTTATATATTCTTTTCTCTCTGCTCCCCTCTTCTACTTTCATTTTTCCTCTTGATTTCCTAGTAGGGGATAGCCGATAAGCATAACTAAAAGTCTGCCATTGGTGGTAGACGTTCACTACCATTGCTTATGGAAGGTGTGGGTTATTGGCCTGGACCTCCTGCTCTGCTGTTTCTTATTCTATGGGCTCTCCCTGCTCGATGCCTCTCCACACCAGTTTCCAGCTCTTCACGGGGCACTCTTGGCCGCTAGACCTCCACGGAGGGAAAACCACAGTGCTCCAGAGATAGTTGCAAGGGGGACATTGAGAGTTGAGTGGGTTCTGACTCAAAACCTGACCACTGCATAATATTGAGAGTTTTTTTGTATGGGGGCAGGTTAACAGAAATGTTCATGTAATTGTTGAACCAGTCTCTCCACAGAATATATTTTATTATCTCTAAATTAGGAGTACAGATTATGGAATTGATGAATGGGATCATTTCTTGAACAAAGCTTATTTGCATTGCTTTAATAGTGTACTCAGGGTCAAATGTGCTGTCCTGATAGGTTATCCTAAGGAGACAGTCTTCAGTCAGGAGCTATCTGCCCTCTGTTACTAGGTAGAATTTTCTTTATGGGAATATGGAGATCACCCATAAATGTCATGCAGTTAGAGAATCTACAGAACAATTCCTGATCACACCCCTTTTGATTTTCATATCCTTTGGTTAGAACCTGGGTGACAAACTTATTTTTGATATTAACTTTTAAATTATATTTCCCCTCTACTTCGATAAATCTACTCAGTTACCTTTCCGATGCGTGAGGATTGTCTGTGAAGGAGAATATTTGAGTTACAGGAAGTTTTACTCTCCAGCGTAAGGAGTCTTTGAGCCAAATAGCACTGTCATGCTGACAAGGCTCCACCGTTACAGATACGGGAATCTGCAGGGGGCCATTTATTCAGATCTTTCAGGGAACGAGCTCAGTGAGCAACAGAGGTCCAACCTGCACCACCAGCCCACTCCCCCTTGCAAAAAAAAGGCGATCTCCACACTGTCGAGTCTTCAGTGCTGACTCAGAAGTCGTGTTCGGCCACATTTCCAAAATTCTTTAGTCCCCTTTAGTCAGGAAGATCCCCTGGAGAAGGGAATGGCAGCCCACTCCAGTATTCTCGCCTGGGAAATCTCACGGACAGGGGATCCTGCCGGGCTACAGCCCGTGGGGTCGCAAAGAGTCGGACAAGACTGAGCGACTAACACTTTCACTTCAAAGTGCTTTGAGAGAAGGAAACTAGGTAGAAATTTAAACTCTGCCGTGAGATCGAATATTGCAAATGAAGAATCCTGTCATGAAAAGCCTGCTGTTCCAGAGTTGAGGCTGAAAACCTGTTGATAAACACAATATGAGAATCAGAGGGCTCCAGGCCGCCCAGCACGTGTCTGATGTGTCCTGTGCTGTCCAAGTGCGGGCCCAAGGGGAGCGCGTGCAGGACACGGAACAGCAGGGCCTCTTGGTTCAGTTCTGCTGCCTATAAAATTCTGAGATTTTATTTTTAAGGTTGCACTCCATTAGCTCTCTTTTTAAAAAAATGTGACATTTTAAATGTGAGGACTGTTGTTACTGCTCACCCTCCATCTCCATGAGTTGTCTCATCATCATATCCACAGCCTTCCATTTGACTGTCAAACACTGTACTCAGTGTCGCAGTAGTAATGAGATATATCCTTTGGAGACACTGGAATGCCCCATTGTGTTTATCACTATTAACATGTTGGCCGTGGTCAAAGGTAGTCCGAGGAATCTTAGAGCACATGTAGCTCCCACCTTAGGCCATCTGTTGCAATGATGTGTGTTGACGGTACCTGACATGCAGTACTGACTTGATAAGTTAACTTCCCACCTCAAAAACTGGTTTAGAAGTGGATTCCTGGGACCTCAAAATGCAGTTTCCCATAGGGGGGAAAAAAAGTCACTAGTAATACATAGATTCCCAAGCCTCCCCACGGAGACTGATTTTTTTTCATGAGATGCCAGACGTACGACAGAAATAACTCCCCGCATTTGTCTAGCTTTTGCGTGTACAGATCTTTCCTGGTTGCTTATTTCTTCTTCTGAGTCACTCACTGAGTAGGTACAGCACGTAACTCACCCTGCTCTAAAGATGAGGAAGCCAAATGCCCTAAAAAGTTACTACTGTGATTACAAATGAAACCGAAGGAGCGTGTCACGACCTCTCTGGGGTTCTGCATGTTTATTGTCCTTTTTCCTCCCTCCACCTGACTCTCAGTTGTAGTCCTGGAAAAACACTGATGGATTTTCTTAGAGGAGGTATAAGGCAGGTAAGTAGGTAAGTCTAGAGTTTTCCATCACTTCAGTGATGATATTTTGGAGTATTCCTTAGATATGCCCAGATTGACCATAAGCATCATGAAAGAACTTGATTTACTTCTATGAAGATATGAACCCTCTGGAGGTACCCTCTGCAGTCAGGAAGAGGCATCCAGTTGTCTTTTTGGTAGTCGGTGAACAGACTCCCTTTTAAACAACTAACTCTTGGCTTTTTGTTGAGAAGCAAGCTTAAGGCCACAAAGGGTCAGGATGAAATGCCCTGTCAGGCATGGCTGCCAAGGTATAATGCTCAGACAGACTCACTGTGAGTATTGGATGAGGATGAAAGCCAGGTGGTGAGGATCGTTTGACTTTAAATCAGTGATGGGGACCAACATGTAAGAATATTTCATAAACCTTGAATCTATCCAATAGGGTGGATGTTTTGAGCATCATTATGCTTCCTTCTACCTCTTTGTGAGCTGGTAAGTTTTGTATCACCGTTTTGAGGACCTGGAACACAAAAACTCGCTCAGTTCCCATCAGTCAGGCCAAGTCATCTTATTTCTGTCACCGTCCTACACATTTGACATGTTAAATGTTATACACCTCTTGGGACAATAAAATAGATTTAAGTATTTCTAAATTAGAAAAAAGAGAAATCAAAATACTAGAAGCTTTTAAATCACCTCTAAAGATTCCTTTAAAAAATTAAACATTTCTACCAAAGTGGAAGAAGGGAGGAAATAAATGTAAATAGAGAAAACCTTAGATTCATTATCTGGAAATAGAATATACATAAACTAAAGTGTTATGTATTTGAAACAGAGTATGACGTCATTATGTATTTGAAACAGAGGTATGACGTCTTTAAAAAACAATGTTATTCCCATCACTGCTGCAAATTGGCTAGTGTCCTACTTGAAGTTCACCTCCAGAGTCAAAAATCTACTAAGCAAGAATGAAAACAGAATCATTAGGATAAAAGTATGCAGTTGATTCAGGAGCAATTCTCTCCATGAATTTTGAGCCTGAAATGAAATCATTACCTATGTATAATTTACAAAGACTAGTCTTTTTAAAAAAGGAACATGAGAGCCATCTATCACATCAGATTTTGAAGGCGTTTCCTTGAATATGAAAGTCTAGGGAAGACATATATTTAGCTGTATGAAAACCCTTTGCTCAGCGTGCTGCTGATGATAACATGTCTTGTGAAAAGCTTCTGGAGTCCAAGTTGCTGGAGCATATGTGAATAATCAGTATGAGATGCTATATACATGACATGATAAACCGCCAGAGGAAATCCATTAACTCCATCATTTGCTCTTCCTCTAGGGCTCAATATATAATTATTTATGTTAAAAACCAAACCAAACAAAACCTTTTTACTCTTGTAGCACTCGGGAGAGCCTGGCTTCCAACACATCAAGCATTGTTGAAAGTAACCGTCGTCAGAACCCTACCTGGAGCCCGGCCCACGGTGGAGCTGGCCCGGCCTTCAGTTTCCGAGCAAGTACGGACCCCCCCACCAACGAAGCTGAGAAATTACAGAAACCTTCCAACTGCTTGCAAGCTTCTGTTACTAGTGTGTGATAGTCATCCTGCCTCCGATCTCCCGTCTCATTCGATACAGCCAAGTTTACGACACTGTGGCTGGTGTTTACATCTTTGGAAAGACAAGCATCTCAATGGCAGTTTTTGTGTTGACTTAAACTGTGCTGCTAAGTAGGCTAGGGCAAAAAACAACAACCGAAAAAATCTTTATTTCAGAGTATTGCTTTTCACATTTATGGCTCTGTAGCAACAAGAATAGCAGTAGGGTGATATGTACACTTTTGCTTCACTAATTGTAACTGAGCACACATATGGAAGTCTAGACACTGTAAGTGTAATATGCATTTTCGATGTCTTGCAGTTGCCAAGTCCATTCTAAAATGCCACAGATGCGTGTTGCTCCCAGTCTGTGACCAGATGGTGCCACAGAACTGATCCTTGACACTTCCAAAAGAAAAAAAAAAAAAGATAACTAAGCCACCACAAAATGTCAAATGCAAGGGTCTACCTTGAGGGAAATTGATGCCAAAATGACTAAAAGGGACCCCAGCCCTTTGTGTGTGAATCATTGAGGCCCCAGTCATTTTGCACTGTGAGTTTTTTTGACACGATTTTGTATAGGAGCCCACGGAAGTGTGTCAGAAGGGGTCGTGATCCAAATACTGGGAGTGTTTGTTTTCGGGATTTTGTTTTTTAAGTGTCACAGATGCTTGTCTGATATGTTTAACCTTCCATCATCACAAACAGGAATATAGGCCTTTGATTCTGAAATGGACAAAGGAAGGGTCCCCCCAGCCTGGCTGAGGCACAGCGCTGAGCAATGGGAGAGGTAATGCGGACTTTTAAAAAGGTGTTCATCAGATAGTGAAGGAAGAGCATTTCTTCCTTGTGAGACTTAAGGGTGATGCTACCTTACTATCAGAGATAAATGGTAATTAGTTTGTTTAAAAGCAAAATGTTCTTTGTGATACAAATGAAGACTATGGCCTGGGGACGTTATTCTTTCTAATGGAAGGACATAAATCTATTTTATGTAGTTTTAAATAGAATGCCTAAATTAGGCTGTGGGAGATAATTTTTAGTGGTTATAGGAAAGAGCAAATTTAGGGAGAGTTGAACTTCAGGCCTTTTATTCCTGGGAAGATATCTATAGAGAAAACTTTAAAATACTTTTTCATTAGAAATATACATGTGCCCATGTAATTAACAACAGAATGTGATCATTCTGCAAGTGTGGTGGAACCCTAACTGTACACCCCCTAAATTTATCAGAATAACAATTATGCACACATGAACTATGCCAGAGTAATGTTTACAGATACTTTGTAACCAATTTCAGGAGGCATTTTTAGGTGGATGTATAGTATAGTTTTTAGCCCAACTTATTTCAGGATGGTTTGTTAATTACATTTTGCTTTGGTTTACAGTGTCATGATGACTACAGAGAAGGTTCTCAGCAACAAAGGGATTACAAATAATCAAGATTCAGTTCTCTAGGGAAGAGATGTCTCAAAAGTTCCCATGTCTCATCTTAGGAGAACCATGGAATAAATCTGTAGATAATGGAAATTTATTCACAAAAGGATTTCATTTGATACCAGTAAATGGTCTGACCAAAAGTTTTATTTAGCTGAGTGGCATGTGATGTTTGGAGCCATATACCACAAAATAAATACCCCAAAATAAATCTAAAATATTTTCACCTCGGATTTCAGGAATTGGCATAAATTGGCGAAACACTCCTGCTTCAGTATTAGGTTGAGTCACTAGCCATCTGTTTAAAGAGTAGAGTCTTTAAATAGACACAGTTGGGCTGTTTCTTGAAACATTTAGAGACTCTCTCATGCTTTTTCAGATAGCTGGAAGTTTCGTTGGGTCCAACTGGACTCGTCAAGTTTAGTATAGTTTCCTTTCTTTGTGCTTATAGTGAAACGTGAGCACGTTTCTTGGCAAACTCCCACACCTTTAAAATGCTTCTGTCGTTGGCTTTCAGTCTCCTGCTTAATTTCCTCCAAGGCATGCCTTGATTGCTCAGAAATGCACTCTTGTCTCACTGCTTAAATTTGTCCAGAAGGAATGATGACGTATCCAATAGACTATACACAGAGTCTGTGTCCTTGGGGAGTTGTATACCACACAGTTACTAAATTTTTCTGTCTAAATTCTCTTTTTCTCACCCCTAAACCTACCCTCCAGCGTGAATCATACAATCAGTTCATAAATAATAGAACCATTGAAACAATACATCAGCCTCTAGTTGATCCTCCTAAAGTAGCCATTAGAATAATCAAATACTGTGTGAACAGGAAAGAAAAGCATTACCTTTAAAGAGAAGCTTTAAAATATGAATTTATCAATATTTCACAAGAAATAGGTTTACAGAAGACATTTGAATAAAATGTGTACACTCTTTGCCCGATGCTATGGGGTACATGATTTAGGGAAGAAAAAAAAAACAAACTCCCTTAGACCAGCAGCCATTAGCATAGAAACGATGGACTTCAAGGAGGATATGGTGTGAGCAGACGTTCCATGCAGATACATGCCCGTCTGAATCGAATTGGGATGCCTGAATGAATGGGGGAGAAGAGGGAGCTGGAAGCACGTCACGAGTGTGACCCCAGATGGTCTGCGGTGATGTTCTCAGTAACCCGCTCCAAGCTTTGCCAGCTTCCTTTTCCTCTGGTGAAACGATCGCTTTGTGGCCACGGCTGCTTACCTAGACTTCACTTAGAGTTTATCAACTAAAAGGTTTACAAAACTGAATCTGGTTGAATCTCTGTGTAGTGAGTGTTCAACTTTAAAGGGTCAACCCATCTGTCGGCATTTTGCACACTTATGTATTATTATGATACAGCATATTACTTTATGGTAATTTTTATTTTTACATATAACTACCTCCATAAATTTGATGAAGCGGCCGCAGTGCGTTCAAGTGTATTGTTCGGAAAAGCAAAGTTGACAACGTTCTTAACCATTAGGCCATGGCATTCTCTGTGTGTGTCAGTGGTTGCCTATGTGGACTCGTGACTGTCTCATTGCCATGGTTTTTCTTTGATGGCATTATCTCACTCTCAGCTGTAAACCCCGTCTCTCTTCTTTCCCACAGAAAGCACTTGATTTTGTTATGAATGAAAAGTTTAAATTTCTTGTCTCCCCCGCCCCTGCCCCCACCTCATTCCTGCTAAGAGCTCTCTCTGGCCAAGAGCCAGTTGGTAAACATAATTTAGCAAGCTATTTACTCCTATGAAAATCTGATTTGAATTCTAGGTTTTCGGTCATAAGACACACCAGAAATTTGGACTGTCGACTTTGAAGCACTTTGGGCCTCTCTGCCTTCACTTGCATGCTACCGTGTCGAGCCCAGACTTCATTGGAATTAAAAGAGCTGTGCTTTGTTATCCACAACTTCCGTTCCATAATTTGTATTTCATTTTATATATTTTGCACATCTCAGGGGACCTTCATAAGCATGTGAAAGGGGGGGGGGTTCCATCAAATAGAGAAAACGGGAAAAGCTGAAAGAGGACTCGCTGGTGAAAGTAATAAATGACTGCTTCTCTGATGTTGTGACGTTCAAGTTCAGGAAGCATCCAGTGAAAGTTAATCTGGAATCACAACTATCTGAACACCAGCTGTTCCTCAGTCTCCCTTTTTCATAATCCAACCAGCATTTCTAAAATGTAAGTTTAAATTATATTGCAGTCACTATGGGGAGGGAAAAAAAAAAAGAAACCTGTTCAGCAGCAATGAAAGCATGTTTGTTTTTTAGGTTGGCACAGCTTTGTAAAATTCTACCCAGGACAAACCACTTATCACCACAAAGTGTACTTGAAAATAAAGTTTTTAACTTAAATGATAGGCGTATTGCTCACCATACAGTAGTGATCTTGATTTGAAAAGCCTCACAATTTATAACATGGGCAGTGTTTGGAGCTTGATTAAAAACCAACAACCTGTGAGCACTTCGCACATTCATTTGGGGATCTCAAAGTGCTTCCAAAGCATTCGGATTCACAGTTCACAACGCAGGTCCTATCTGTAATACGCGTACTTGAACAAACAGGAGTGACATAAGGTTACCCAGAAACACAGTGGCAGCTATCAGTGATCTATTTTCTATCTGTTTGATAGACCATCATGAGAAATCACGAAATACAATGCTATTTTTCTGATGTGTGCTAATAAAGTCAAAGAAAACAAATACAACTTGACACCTTTGTCCATTTTCATTCAAAAAGTTCAGGGTGTTGGGAATTTGACAAAAAACAAAAAAAGCCGCCCAGATGCCCTTGGGGTCCGAAGTAGATCTGGATTGCACAAGATTGTTTACAGTTTCCTATTGGGCTTCTCTAAATCCCGTGCTAAAATACCATCTTTCAGGAACATGACTGCCCCTGGTAGTGGGAGGTGCTGACACAGAAACTTTCACTAAAAAAAAAACTTTTATCGAGTCCTCTCCACAGTGCGTCTCAGCACAACTGAAATTCAGTATACTGAGCCCTAATCCGAAGAATCCGGAGTTGCCAGGGAAGCTGATCTAGTTCCAAGTGGGTTTTTTTTGTTTTTTTTTTAATCTCAAATTAGGAGATAAAAGATCCTGGTCGAGGACCTTCTCCGTTTATCACAGGCCAGTCACAGAACCAGCTCGCAGTGCGCCGTTGGGCGACAGTGGTCCCCGCAGAAGTGATCCTTTCCTTCCCCGCTCCGACTCTCCACCACCCACCCCAGGTCTCTTATCACCCCACCATCCTCAAATTTCTGCACACACTGAGGGCTTGAGGAAGCTAGGACACAGGAAAAATGGAGGCAAGAGCCATGGAAGACATTGCTTTGCTCTGGGTTAGTAAAATACGGACAGGAAAGAGATTATCATCAGTCTGATCTTTGCCAAGTAAGATAAAGGAATCAGCCATCACTCTGTCAACTCTCCCAGAAGGTTTTACAGTATTCCGGATACATCCAATCTTTTCCCATAGATTTCTTTTATTCGGGAGAGGTTTCATGAATTAGATCTATGAGAAAACGCATTACTCTATTTCCTGGGGTGTTAGAAATAGACACTGGCGTCTCCCCGATGGAGTTCATCTCTGCGTCTTTTACAGCACCATCCCAGCCATGGCTCCTCTCACGCTGGACTGTGTTTTTACAGTTGTTCTAGGACTTAGAGTGGCTGGTTTGCAAGGTTCAGAATTCTACAAGGCTCGAGGGGGACTAAACCTTCTTCTGATGATTGTATATTACCAGTTACAGGGCTTTCTTTGCTCCTTGCTGTCCTCAAACGTGAACATACGCACACACACGTCCTGCCAGTGAGGAAAGGGATGGTTTCCCAGGTGAGGTGGCCATGACCCTGGAAGCCAGGGTAAGGCTAGAAGCTTGTTTGGTCCACATACAGCTGCCTCCCTCCTTGCCCAGAGCCTGGTTTTGACATGCCTGTTCCCTTGCGCCCTGCCTCCCCAAAGAGGTACCAAACCCGAGATCTGAGGTCTCCAGCACGAATCCTCTGCAGTTATACAGAATCCATCCTGGCGTATACACACGCAGCTCCTCACCTGCCTTTCCTCCCGGTCCGCCCTTCCTGCCTCCTCCCCACTTAGATCCCGACACACCTCCAGGGTCTCCACATCGGAAGGGAAAAGCAGTGTGTGGTACTGCGCGTACAAGGACGGGTTAGGCATAGAGCTGCCCTAGGGTCAGCTTCATGTAAGTATTGACAGCTACAAATTAAGGTCCTTAGAGTAGTTGACATAGATACAACTGTCTAGAGGAGAATTAAATTTCAACGTTCAGTTTAAAGGGATCACAATTCTGCAGGTATCTTTCTCCGAGTGACTGAATGTGACTATTGCATTAGGATAAATGAATTAAGAAGTGCAAGTGGGATTTACTGTATGTTAGAAAGGAATTTTGCAGCCAAGACTGCCTTGAATAAAATGTGTTTGCACTGAAAAAAAAATTTTAAATTACTTGGTCTCTGGTTGCTGTAAAGGTCATCCAAGATGGATGTTCTGTTTATATTGTATAGTATTTCATATGAAATAATTACAGTTCATGAAATGTCTTCCCTAATGTTACTGATTTATAACAGCACATTTGTAACATGGTTTTTATCGTGTCAGTGTACCATATTGTAAATGATGATTACTTGTCATGCTTAGTATAATAACTTAAAAGAAAAAAAAGCACAGGGATTTTTGTAAGTCTATATTTGAAAGTCCCTCCATATGGTAATATTGTGTTCATGTTGTTTATGTAGTGTTGTGTGAAATATCCATTTTGGATTGTGTTACTTTTTAAGATATTAAATAACATTTGGTTATATGTCTAAGTGGATTTTTTTTTTTTTTTGGTACTTGAGAAAAAAATACCTTACGTGAGACCACTTTATTTCTCTCCTCAATTAATATCACATCATAACAAAATTTTATTGCACAATCTTGGTTATTAGAGCTTTTGAATTAAAACAACTGAAAATGGAAATTCCTGATCAACATCTTTTCCAGGAATGTTTAAAAAGATCCCATTTTTAGCCAGCTACTCAAATTTAAAACCAAGTGAGGCTTACAGAGGCATATAATTAAGTTTTCTAAATGAAATTATAAAGTAATGTGGTCAGTTTGTTTTGTTATCACTTGTATCATAGCTTCCACCCCCGAATGAGTGTGGTTCCCCTATCCAGCACACACTCGGAAGCTATCCACATACTCCAGGGAGGCCTTTTTGTGCCGGTTTCGAATGCCTCCGTATTTAACTGCCTTCAGAATCTATTATCCATTTCTCTGACTCTCCCCAGTGGTGACAAAACTTTGTCCTGGGAGAACGGAACTCCTTTTTTCAAACCAAAAGTGACCTGCTGTCAAGCAAATGATGGAGCTGGGAAACAACGTTATTAGTCAAAAACAATATGGAGCTGTAAAGTCTAGCCTAATTTTCTTGTGAAGGCGATACCCAAAGCAGACTTCCCAAAAGTGTTCTGAACAATGACAGAGCCATTTGGGCAAGTGTGGAAAACCTAAGGGGACTCCTTTGAAGGACAAGCCTTATTTTTAGTTGTATAAGTTTGTCTATACAGACGCTTCATTTTTCAAGCATGTAATAGGGGAAACAAGAATACCAGAAGTACATTGTGAATTTTATGCTAGGAGCAAAAACCTCTGTGCTGGAGGAAAGGTAATTTGTTGCTTTCAGAACCTTCCAGTGAACTGGACACAGGAGGAAATGTAGTGACTTACCAAGAAGGTGGAGGCAGGATTCTGACTCCTCTGAGAGAACGGTCGCAGTTCATAAAAATCTGTTCTTTCGGAAGGAAATGGTATGGTTTTAACTTATTTTTAAGTGTTTAGAGTGGTGTGTTTTTCCCTCCATAAGGAAAATCCAGAGTCCTCGATATTTGTCATCTCCGCTCTTGCAGCTGTGAAATCAAGAGCCGCTGAATAATAAAAAGAAGTTATTCACCTGACTTTCATAATTTATTTAACTGTGAAACCTTACCCCTACTGTGGGAATACCTGGATTTAGTGACATTCCCCCTCTTGGAGCTCCGTGGCTCCAGACTCTTCCTGTAAAGCAAATAGCTAGTCATCTAACCCATGGGGTAAGTGTGTGTGATGAATGTTCACACAGCGTAACACACTGCGCGGGAATTGCAAGAAAAAACAAGTCACCTGCTTGCACGATCGCCTGGGTGAGGTCTGGGGTAAATCTTCTCAAAAGCAGTGCATTAGAAGTATGATGGTCAAAGGGGGAAGAGAGATGCAGTGTGTCAAAAGAGAAATAAGACCGGAGACGTTAGCTTGGAATTCAAAGGGCAAGACTGAACGACTGATGTTCAGTGAAGACCGGAATTGTCTTCCTGAGTCAGAGCTAGGGCTTGTGTCTGTGGCTCACGCGGAAGGAACGTGTCAGCCTGGGCGTGTCTGGCTGACGGTGTCCGTGGGTTACTTAGGCAGCCCCCAAAGTCCATCCAACACGTGCCTCCAGGCCAGCTTCCCTCACGGCCCCTTGTTTCTCCTCCTTGCTGTGAAGTTCCAGGCATCGTTTTTCTTTTCTGTTAACATGGGGTTTATTTCGTTTTATTACTGTTTTCTCTATATAAAACTAAGAACTTTTTTGTTACGCTTTCTAGTCTATTAATGCTTGGACTCTTTCCTAATCTCAAGTGTATATCTGTAATAATGTAGTATATAATAATACAGAATAGGATATAACACTAATTAGTAATAATAATACAGGGAAGCCTAGTGTGCTGCAGTTCATGGGGTCACAGAATCAAACACGATGTAGTGACTGAACAACAACAGAATTATGTTAATGACATTATAATACAATATAAAATATAATAAAATTAATATAATGTATATTACTTTATACTTGTATATAATTGAGATACATATACATTGTATATATTTCTATTGTATTATATGTAATAATAACATGATAAGTTATATACATAGTTATTTTGTATATAACTACAATTGATTACTAGCACTTTATTTTTTTTTTATTACTAGCACTTTAAATTTCACATTTATAGTCTTACACTCCTTGTATCCAAAGCCCACTATCAAAAAAAAAAAAAACAAAAAACAAAGCCCACTGTCTTTGCTTAATCTCATTTCCACTCACCTTTGCACTGACAGTCTGTTGTTCTCCAGCACTGGGATATGAATTTATCACCAGCTATCAAAGGCCTGAGAAATCACTAGAAACTTTCATATATATAGATGGATGATGATAGATAGATGATTACATAGATATTTCATTAGACCAAAGATCTCTGTATTTTTTAATAGTCTGTAAATGACAACAAAACAAGAGTGTGTCTCTGTTTTAATGATGTATTGAAAATTTGTTATCTTGGGGAATTGGTTTGGAACCCTCTTGTGTCCATGCTTCAAGCCAGCATCTGCTGTTCCTTACTGTATCCTATATTGTAGCGAAAAAATCCCCCTGAAACGCACCTCGTTCAATGTCAACAACAGCTCAGTGGTTCTAGCATTTAAAATCTCTTTCTTGAGTTTCTCCCGCAATCATGAGATTTCCCCTGTTGCCATCTATCCCATCTGATTGCAAAGGTAGCAGTGGGTCTCCCCACTGGTGCAGCTTCTTGCTGCTTGCCATTGTTGACAGGACATGTGACAGACTAGCAAATCTTAAATGGATTGGAAAAGACAAAGGTGGTTCTTTCTATTCCTTCCCTTCATATGTGTTTGATGGCAGTTATGGGACATCTGTGTCAATTGTCAAGAGATCGACATTCAGGCTGGGAACGTTTCAGGATTCTCAGTGGGAGAGACCCTTGGAAATTGGCGATGCCATTTCCACAGCTGTATTGCTTCCATGTTTTCTGTCTGTAAAAGGGATCCAATGAGATGGACCAGGGGCTCCATCTGGCCCTATAAGAAGCCAGGCAAATGGGCATAATAGAGCTTATTTTTTACAGCTGACCTTTGCTCTAGCCAATTGATAGAACTACCAGTGCTTTGAGAGACTGCCCTTAAGATTTCAGCAGTCAGAATATTTTGTAGATGGCTTATTGAGAACAAAGCACTTGCACTGCATTTTTAGATTTTTTTTGGCTGCTCTGCATGACTTGTGGGATCTTAGTTCTTCCACCCGGGATTGAGCCCGTGCCCCCTGCAGGGGAAGCACGGAGTCCTAACCACTGGGCCACCAGGGTAGTCCCCCCACTGCATTTTTAGACAAACATTTTACTACAGTTTTAAAATTATAGAATTACTGTGACTGCTGTACTGAGAATGCCTACACCCCATCACCTATTATTAACATAATAGGTGGGAATAGTTTCCCCTATTATTAACACCTTGCTTTAGTATGGTACATTGGTCATAATTAATGAACCAATATGGACACATTATGAACTAAAGCAATACTTTATTCAGATTTCCTTAGTTTGTCTCAGCTGTCATTTTTCTGTTCCAGGAGGCAGTCTGGAACACCACATTATTATGTGGCCTTAGTCTCCTGTGGTCTGAGTTTCTTAGACTTTGTTTTTGATGACTTGGTGGTTTTGAGGAGTACTGCTCAGGAATTTTGTATAATAGTCCTCAATCTGGGTGTTTCATGCTTTTCTGAAAATTAGGCTGGGCGTATAGGTTATGAGGGGGTCACAGAGGTCAAGTATCATTGGCATCAAGAATGCATATGAACAATATGACTCATCACTGTTGATGGAAACCTCAATCGCCTGGCTTAAAGATAACGTGAGGTCTCTTCACTGCCAAGTTACGCTTTTTTCCTCAGTTCCAGCTGTCCTTTTTGGAAGAAAGTCACTAAACTCAGCTCACACTGGAGTCAGGATTTACCCTCCATCTCTTGAAGGGTGGAGAATTTAAATAGATTATTTGAAATTCTGCAAGGGAGATTTCTCTCTTCCTCCCCATTTATTTTTATATAACTGAGTCACATCAGTATCTGCTCACAGTGTATACGCACTTGTTTTATGTGTTGGGTTGTAGTCCTTTACTACTTTATGTGTTATGCCTCAGTTTTTCCAGCTTCTGCTCTTGTTTGCTCCTCTGGTGGGCTCCCATATCCCTTTGACCTACCCCCGTCATCATGGTGATTTGTTCGTTTCTTTGTGAGCATGTCCTAATTTCCTGGCATTATAGGAGGCTCTAGGCTCATTTTGTATATCCCACTCCAATCTCTGAATCGGTCACTTCTCTACAGAGCACCTAGTTTCTTATCTTGAAAGATGACAGTAGAAACCAAGATCTAGGAGACAGCCATGCCCACTCACCAGTATTGGAGAGCCATAATTCTTAAGTTTCTTCAGCTGATAGAGCAAGGATATACCTGTGTGTGTAATAACCTGTGTACATACATGTCAATAAATATCTCTGTGTGGAACATCGGTATCTCTCATAAGCTAAATGTGAATTCATACTGATGTATCCAACTCTGATCCATTGCTATACAGATCCTTCTGCCTCCTCCCTCTGCTTATCTGTAACTTCCCACCCTAGCCGTGAGAAGAATCCCAGCTCCCACCATCCGCCATCCATCATCCATTTACTTAATCAATTACAGGGTACACGTGTAGTAGCTCATCCTATGCATTTTATAAAACTGATTAGATAAATATGGATAAACATGGAAGTGAAAAAATGGAACATCTTCAACTTATTCTTCCTTAATATGGAAGTACTGTGAAGATCGTAAACCTTGGGCTTGTTAGTTCCTAATGGGATTGCTCTAAAGAATTTTAAGGTTCAAAGGGTAAAAGGACACGATTTAATATTATTTAATGTGCTCCTTCCCTTATGTTACACTGTTAGTACTTGGAAAGAAAGTGGTATGTTGACTTAAGAGCAATATCCATATGTTTGATAAGACCTTACTTTTCTCTCCCCACTCCAGTTTCTGCAAATCTGAATTGTAACCATATTTCAAGGTCCAGATCAAATGCCTTCCCCATCACAAGGCCTCCCTGAATATCCCTTCCCACTTCTGTGTCCTGACAAGAGAATGGCCTCTTGCCCACTCCTGCAATAAATGTGCTGTTTCCAACTCTGTGTTCCCGATTTTCGTTTTAAAGCCAGGACTTCGGACTCCCACCTGAAACCACGACATTGTCCAAACAACGTATTCCACTTTTATACTGTACTGGATTTCCTAGGGTGGGGCGAATCTCCCCTTGTGACGGTTTCTTAGTGGTCCTTATGAGCTTGGAAAGTTCAGGTGGGCTGGGCTGTACAAGAAATGGGCTCAGTGAGATGGCTTCTAGCAGGATTTCAACAACCTTAGGGGCTTATTAAAGGCAGAATGGGAGGCTTTAGTCCCTTCTTGCAAGGTCATCCCCATCCTTCACTCCTGGGCTGTTACTCAGGAGCCACTGAATGAGCCGCTGTCTAACATGTGACAGGAACAGACCTCACCCACTGAATATGGGGAGTCCTTTTGTTGGGGGGGGGTAAGAGACTGTGGGTGTGGAGAGGGTCTCCCCAAAGTGGGGGGGTGTTGATGACCATGGACACAGTATGTTTCTTTTTAACCGTATCTTAAATGTAAAGACAGCTGACTATTTAGGCAAGTGTTCCATAAAAGTGTAATGAAAAGTTTACTTTCTCGATTTCAGGGGTTTTTTTTTTTTTTTTGGTCTATCTTAACCACATGTTTTTCTATTTCTTGTCATTTCTTTTCCCAACCTCCAACCTCTTTTTTTTTTTTAACATCTGTGAGATTTTGATGAAAACTCACTTTTAATATGCTCATCCCTCTCCCCTCCCCCATGTCACACTTTTAAAACAAGTCCTTGATTTTTGCTTCTTGATCATTGTTGTCACATCTGCCTATGACGTTGTCCCCAGCTGTGACTACTCATTTTGCAGCAGTGACTATTTTAAAAGCTTAACCAGGTAGTAGCAAAATTCCTTGCTATTACTCCCAAATACTCAAATTAGCTTAAAAAAAAAAGTTTTAAACTTTGCTCTGGGTTGACTGTATACCAGATCCCGTCCCTTCAAGCTCTAGATCAGCTGTGGTGTTGGCAGTTGGCCTATTCAGTAGGTAAGCTGGAACAGCGTTATCCTCTGTGGCCCCAGGGTTCAGAAATGGTGATGCGGTTCCTCCCCTGGGGTGTGGTTTCAGGTCAGGATGAGGCAATAATGACACAGTCTAGTTCCCTCTGGGTGATGTTTTAGGTAACTCAAATAGTCTTCTAATTCCACTCTTCTTAACAGTCATGCCTCTATGAAATCCACATCTTAATTTTAGTTTTTCACCTATTCCAATTTTTCTACAGTAAGCACATATTATTTTAAAGTCAGAATACTGTGTATGAAAATATAAAACATTTAAGAATACAATAAGCCAAAGAAGGGTGATAAATTGTGAGTGAGGTGCATCTTGTGTTTTAATCCTCCCTGGGCAGCCAAGTCCTTCCTTTCCTCACAGCACTTTCTGGCCACTTCACTTCTGATGGGGACTACACCCTGGACCTTGGAGATTTCTCCTGAGTATAAGAAACCTTCTTAATTTTTCAAGTTGCAGATCTATGTATTTCCTGCTTTCCAGAGCATAAACAGTCTCCTGGTCTCAATAAAAGGCAATCCAGAATTTCCTCGGATGAGGTAGGATTAAGAGGGGGAAAAAAAACAGGATTAAAGGTAAGGTTTACTCTTCTTTTAGGGGCAGAGTAAAAGCCATCACGTCAGGGGGACAATGAATCATTCAGAGCCCGGATAAGCTGGTGCTTGATTCATTTTCCTTAGTCGTTACTTTAGTAATTGAACATTCTTCCCAAATGATTTATCACAGCTAACTTGTTTGCCCTCAGAATCCAGTTGAGAGGACTTCCCTGTCAGTCAGTCCAGTGGTCAACACTCCAAGCTTCTGATGCAGGGGGCGTGGTTTCAATCCCTGGTCAGGGAACTAAGATCCCACATGCTATGTGGCTTGGCCAAAAAAATAAATATGAAAAAAGAGAATGATTTTTTTTTAAAGAATCTAAGTAAGGATCTTTAGATACTTCTTACCGCATCTGGAATCTAGTATTTGTCAATTCATGTTGTACTTAATCAATTCTTATCATAATTTCTAATAAATATATCTCAATCATAGACATTAAAAAGTATCACCCCAAAAAGATAGTCCATTAAGCAGATGCAGTTTAAAAATTCAGGGCCCTGTAGGCGTAGACTAGATTTTTGCAAAACTAGAAAAGTAAATGAGGTCTAAATTGTTCCAGTTTCATTGAGTTATAATTGACATACAGCACTATGTAAGTTTAAGGTTTATACGTATTACATAATGGACTTCCCAGGAGGCACTAGTGGTAAAGAATCTGCCTGCCAATGCAGGAGATTCAAGAGATGCAGTTTCAATCCCTGAGTCGGGAAGATCCCCTGGAGTAGGAAATGGCAACCCACTCCAATAACTCTTGCCTGGAGAATCCCGTGAACAGAGGAGCCTGGCGGGCTACAGTCCATGGGGACGCACAGAGTCGGACATAACTGAGCACACACAGACACAGCACACAGTTTTGCAGATTATACTCCATCGTAGGTTATTAGCCGATAATGGCTATAGTTCCCCGTCCTGCACGATATATCCTTGTTGCCTATCTATCTTCATAGAGGAGTCTGGATCTGTCACTCCCTTACCCTCAATCTGCCCTCTGCCGTTCCCGCTCCCTGTTCATAACCACAAAATAATACAAATGAATGTTTAAGCAAAACAGAATCCAACATAGTTCTAAAAAGCCAAACACGAGGGTATGTCACTTGCCAAGCTGAAGCACATTCTATGGAGACATTCTTTACAGCCACTAACACTTTCCAAGGACAGGAAATCCTTTAAAACATTCCTTCCTACCATTACAAGAATCCTGTTTAAACTGAAAGCCTCATCCTTAAGACAATCTGGAGATGTTAAGGTTTCTACTAGAAGTGAATAATGTGCCAGCTGTTGGCACATCCTCTAAGCACCACAGACCCCTGGAGCCATTGCTCCTGGGTTCAATGTCACATTCACCCTTTAAGGATGCTCTGTAGAAGACAGCGCCGTACCCAAGGCTGCCCCTGGGTGGACCTGAGGAACAGGTGAATCTCTCTTGGGCCTCATCCTGGTCTCTGCTCATCAGTTCTTTCCTACAGCCTTGTCTCTCAGATACAGGAGGAAAGCCAACAGCTATCTAGAAAAGTTCTCTTCTCCAAAGGGGTTCATGTTATAAAAGAACCTACAAGAGGAGGATCCTAGGGGGCACAACCTTCCACTTCAACTCACGAGAGTCTATTTATGTGTCTTTCTGTCCCGTCAGTCTGTAAGGAACTTCTGGAGGGGAAGGGCTGTGCCTTAAGGCATCGATGTTTTTCCTGTGCAGACACAGACCTCGATGTTTATGAAGGAATGAATGAACACACGTGCGAACCAAGGAAGGCATGCGGGAGAGAGGCCGACGGAATGTGGGCACCGAGCGTAAGATGACCTGCGACAGAGACTCAGATCCATGATAACCACCTGGAACTCATTTCATTCTGCTTTTAAAGTGCGGCTAACTAGATGAAGAGACTGTGAAATAAAGGTCCGTTCTTCCAAGAAGCCTCTAAGAAAAACCATGTGGCTCTGATTCTGATATCTATGCAGGGGCGGGGGGTGGCATTCTTATCAACGTGCCTAGCGAGGCATGATTATCAGGAACTTTTAAAACAGAAACCGATACTTGCAATATATTTGAGATAGCACATATTTATGTGGTTGAACAACAACTTGAGTAAAATTAGAATTAGGCTTACAATATGAATCCCTCCTGAACCCTTGTACCACGTGACCACTGCACTGCATGTGGCTGGAGAGATTCCAACACACACATATGTATTCACGCATGCAAACAATAGCAGGGCAGTATCACACAAGTAGTGTGAGGACTGGGAAAGCCATTCATAGGTGGGGACCAAACATTGAGAATGTCTGGTCTATGTGTTATGCCTCACTGATATTAATTTTTTCGTTTGTTAAAAACAAATATATGTTTGTTACAGGAAATCTGAAAATTACAAGAAAGCAGAAAAGAAGCAAACAAGAATTATACATTGTCATATCTCCCAAGATGATCACAAGTATTATACGGTATGTATTTCTTGTTAACGTTCTTACATATTTTAAAACAAAATTGGGGCCACCTAGTCCAAACTATTTTGCAAACTGCTTTTCCCCCATAGTTTTCATGAACATTTCTCATGACTTTAAGCATTCTTAAATATTCTTCTGCCATGTTCCTCTCAATGGTTGCACAACAGGTCTTTCCTTGAATCATTTTCCTTCTGTTTCTCATTGTTGAACTTTTCTTTAAACGTTTTCCTGACGCTGGAATTTTTAGGCTGCGGCGAACATCCTTAAAGAAATCTGAATGTTTTCTGAAATTAGAATTCCTGGGTCAAAATCTGCATGCATGTTTAAGACTTTTAAAATATATTGTCCCATTACCTTTCCCAATTTGTTGTGTCCATTTATCCTCCTGCCAGAAGTTATGATAAGATTTATTTTTTAAAGTATTTAAAGGTCAGTTTTACTTTGGTATGTTTATAACTGTATCCATTCCTTTGTCAGTTGTATTCAAGGGTTAGATTATGGTGTCTAATCTGCAGAATTATTCAGTCTGTTGATTGAACCTTTAGCAGGAAAGATATTAATATCACACATCTCCTAATGAAGCTTCAACAAAATAGTATTAGGATAACAGATTTTTTTGACTTTTTCACCTTTAGAAGTACACCGTGGGAAAATGAATCAGTCATGTCTTGTCATAAATATGTTGAGAGAAAGGAACTTTTTTGCTTATGTATCTTTTTCACGTGGATGGCCAGCAACGGTATTCCAGTTCAGAGTTGTTCCCCACTTTGTTGTCTCAAGTTGGAAGCACAGTATAAGTATGATTAAGTCTCCAGCTTGGCAGCAAAACATTTACAGTGTAACCCAGATAGGCTCACCCTGTGTGTACAGGTTGAGTGAAAGCATCTCTAATTCCCTTGAGGATGCAACCTCTTATGTTTTTCATTTGAGTCCAGAGTGAAAGCTGCATGGAAACTCCTTGACAGTATTCTTCTCTATCGGGAACATTAGATTCCCAAGATGCAACTTGTTTTCAGATTTATTATTCTCCTATAATGAAGAAACTCAAGGATACTTCAACCTGGAGGAGCTTTTTATCTGACATCTTTCTTTCAAGGTAACAGCTCTGCAGCGATTTTTTTTCGTATGCACCCGCTTATTAGTGGTAGCTTTTGGTGAAAACATGCTTATCAAAAAAGGATGATATATAGTGAAGAGCAGCTGCTCCAAATCACAAACTATTCATAAATAGCTTCCCACCCCCACCCTGAATGAGGCCCTCTATTCTCCAGTTAGAACAGTCAGCAGAAAATGAAAACCCTGTAGGGTGATAAATAGTTGAAAAAATATGTCTCCCTAGTGTTTCGAATGTTGTCTTATAATGCACTGCACTTTCACTGAACCAGAAATTGTCTGTAATAAAAGAATATTGAGGGGGAAATGTTTAGATTCTCATTGAATGCTAGAACTTAGAAGACATGCTCTGCTTTCACTGACAGAGGTTAATAGCCGAGTATATGTCATCAGCATCAATAAAATGAGAGGTTTTGGTCCTGAGCCCCTAATAAACAATTGCAATTTTTAACATGTAAAAGCTGGAGACCTTTTCCCCCCTAATTTAAAATAACAGTCCAATTAACAATAAGCAAATGATCACTTTTTAAAAATTCTATAAATATTTCATTTTTTTAAAGCCATCAAAAATAAAAGACCACTTCTTTCAGCTGTCTTTTGACTTAAAACCATCTTTTCCATTTATCTAAGGAACAAATACTATTGTTTCTGGAAAGTATGCTGCTTTCTTTCCTGGTTATTAGTCATCTGTTTATACGTTGTAGGGACCACACTCCTACACACACTCTTAACTTGGAGCTTCCTTCCTCATAAAAGGAATTTGGGCAACCCGGAAATCATTTCAGAATCGTCCCGAGATCTACTGAAGTGAGATCTAAATGGTCAGCTGTGATAACAAATTCACTGTCAGTTCTGGACTGTGATTTTCCTACTTGACCAACTTGATTCTGCCAGGGGTGAATTGAATGTCAGTCTTGCCTATAGGTAACTCTTTTTTCGAGCTATTTAGTACAGTAATCATGAGTATCTACTGAAGAGAACTGCAGTTGTAAACAGCTTGACTGTGTCTAAAGTGCAACTCTGTTCTTACCCTAGAGGACTAACATCTCAAAGTCCTTGAACTTTTTATTTTTTTCTTTCAAGTATGTGCACTAAACCAAGAATGTGAGCTGGTTTTCCTCAGTCTGAGTCTTCCATGGAACAGATGGGGCTTGTACTTATCTGGATGGTTGTGGGGGGTGGGGGGAGTCCTGAGGACTCCCACCTTGACATTGCAATGAAAACTTTCCCTCAAATCTCTAAATTCTCTCATCTGGCACAATAAATTAGAAAAGCCTGCTGTTCCCTTTGGTAGGCTTATGGAGTGCCCCCATGTTAGATTAATATCCAGAAATCATCTCTTCTCTAGTGGAGCAGAAGGCAGGTGATGAGTCCCAGATGTTTCTGCACGACCGTCATTCCCAGACATAATAGATGACATCAGGGAAAGAACTGTGCCTTCTCTTTTTCTTTCTTCATCTTTTTTCCCCTCCTTCACCTCCTCCTCCCCCTACTTCTTCCCTCCCCCTCACCCCTGCTTACACACACACATGCACACACACACGCATGTACACAAACACACACATCTTTTTCTTTCTTTTCTAAAGGTTTCAGAGGGTTTGAAAGTTGACTAAGTAACCTCACGTAATGGCCCAGTCAGTAAAGAATCCACCTGCGTGCAGGAGACACAGGATCGATCCTTGTGTTGGGAAGATCCCCTGGAGGAGGAAATGGCAACCCACTCTACTGTTCTTGCCTTGGAAATCCCATGGACAGAGGAGTCTGGTGGGCTGCAGTCCATGGGGTCACAAGAGTCGGACATGATTTAGCAACCAAACCACCAGCAGCAGCTTCATTTGATAGAATAACTTGCCCCACACTTCAGTAACCACAGCTGGCGCTGAGGGCAAAAGGACTTGGGATTGTCGGGAGATACCTCAGAGGTGGCAGCCTCAGCCATGGGACTTGGACATGGCGATATAGAGGGCTGTGAACAGCATCGCAGGACAGTGGGTCACTGGGTTGTCCCTCCTGCAGTTCTCCTTGCTCAGAGCTGCGGCTGAGTCCATCCTCTTTGCTTTCTCCCTTGTTGCCTTAGAATTATAGGGAGAACTGTCAGCTCCCTAGGAAATTCCAGGAAGTCTCCAGCTGCCTTAAGGAAAGTGAACTTGGTAATAATTGAACCTCCCCCATTTCTCTAGTATCATGCCGGCCCTTCTGTTAGATTAGAGACGATGACTTTCAAGAATGCATTCAGCACTCTAATTTCATAGATGAGGGGTCTAGGATTCAGGGGAGCACGTGGTCCCGACCCATGGTCCAAACACGTGAACCCAGCCTGCACATCCAGACCCGTGTGACTCTAAGGCATGTGTGCAGGACGTGTGCAGGGGCCCGAGGGAAGAACCCAGCCTGCACACCCAGAGCCGTGTGACTCTAAAGCACGTGTGCAGGGGCCCGAGGGAAGAACCCAGCCCGCACACCCAGACCCGTGTGACTCTAAAGCACGTGTGCAGGGGCCCGCGGGCGCTCAGTGCTTCCAGCTCCGCTGATTGCAGGCTCTCAGCACGACGGCATGACGCCACTGAACCCGCAGACTTGGCAGAAGCGCTCTTTCTGCCTTTAGGGGGCCCACAGTCGGGGCTCAGCGCTCACTGCCGGTGCCCCTGCAGCTCCGGATTCCTCCTCCTGACATGGGGAAGATCCTGAACAGAACAGAGACAAACCCTAGGGCTTTGCTGTGGCCATGTGCTGCGTGGTGCTTAGTCTCTCAGCCATGTCTCATTCTTTGTGACCCCATGAATTGTAGCCCACCATTCTCCTCTGTCCTTGGGATTCTCCAGGCCAGAACACTGGAGTGGGTAGCCATTCCCTTCTCCAGGGGATCTTCCCAACCCAGGAATTGAACCAGGGTCTCCTACATTGCAGTCAGATTCTTTACCAGCTGAGCTACCAGAGAAGCCCTCTTGTGGCCATGGAAGTTGATCAAAAGCTTTTCTAACTGCAGCGCTGTCTCTTTTATTGCTCTCAAGCTTCATCCACCTGGGATGAAAGGAGTTTATCTTTCTCATATTAAGGAGTTTCCCAAACTAGAGAACATACAGTGCCCTGTGATGCTTTCACCAGAGCAGACTTGCTTCATAAGCTTAAAAATCTGTAAACACTGTTTTCTTAGCCAATGGTTTCCCATCTAACTGAGAAGGGTTCATGGAGACTCATGTGCTCCTGTGTTTGGATGTGACCTCCCAGGGAATTGGTCTCCGAGGGAGAAGTGAGAAGCCTTCTTCAGCTTTCCACTCTGTGCTCTATGATTTAGTCCATCAGAGTCTGTTAAAGGTGTTAGTCACTCAGTCCTGTCCAACTTTTTGTGACCCCATGGACTGTAGCCCACCAGGCTCCTCTGTCCCTGGATTCTCCAGGCAAGAATGCTGGATTAGGTAGCCATTCCTTTCTCCAGGGGATCTTCCTGATCCAGGAACTGAACCCAGGTCTCCTGCATTGGAGGCAGATTGTTTACCATCTGAACCACCAGGGAAGAGTCTGTTGGGCAGGAGGGAAACTGAGACGTTGACTCCCTTTCTTGCTGATGAAAGCAGGCAGCATTTAAGAGCTTGGAAATGTTCAGCCATCCACACCCATCATCCACTCTCCCTTACCTCCTATGCCTGCATCAGATGTATGCAGAGCTTAGCCCTGGAAGTTAGATGGCTTACGTAACTCCCCGCTGTCAATTATTTTGATCACACTACCAGGGTAGCTTAAGTAGCTGGCATCCTCTCCTTTTCAAGAAGGGGAGGTTTGGACTCAGAGGTCCAGTCTGTTGTCCACAGTGACAAACAGCAGAGTCAGAACTCAAACCCCAGCCAGCCTCACCACAAAGCTTCATCTCAGGGATGTCAAGCTGCCTTCTGTACTTTTAGATCAACGGAAAGTATCATTTTGCCTTCTATTTATAAGACCGAGTTACTTATACAATTGGTGATTCCAGTGTTTTTGGAGTGTAGCATGCCAAACCAGGCTCGCAAAGGGTCACAGCAGAATGTGTCCACAGTCTAACCACTGTGCTGTTTACAGAAGACATACTTCAGAGCAAGAGAAATTCCGCAGAGCGTGGTGTTTCTATGAAGCCAAGCCATCAGGAAGTTTCTTTTTAAAATAGTATTTAACTTTTTTTCTGTTTATAAAAATAATACATAATCAGTAAAAAAAGAAAAAAAAAGTCTAAGCAAATAAATGGAAAAAATAAAAGCCACCTATAATGTTAACATTATGGTATACACAGTTTTAATATTACTATTTGTACGTATATATGGATACATGCATATACAGGACTTCCCAGCTGCTGCTAGTGGTAAAAGATTCTGCCTGCCAATGCAGGAGACATATAAGACAAGGGTTTGATCCCTGGGTTGGGAAGATCCCCTGGAGGAGGGCATGACAACCCACTCCAGTGTTCTGGCCTGGAGAATCCCATGGACAGAGGAGTCTGGGAGGCTACAGAATCCATGAGGTCGCAAAGAGTTGGACATGACTGAAGTGGCTGAGCACCCACGCACGTGCGTATATGTATACATCTTTTAATAAATGTATAATATATTAATATGGCTTGCATATTTAATATATTTATAAAAGTATATATTGTCTATATAAAATCTTTTAATAAAGTTAATGCTATATAGCATTAATCTAATTTTATATAATTATATGTATAATATTCATATGATGCTAGCTATATGTCTATATGGCTGGGGTTTCTTTTAAGCATGACGCTTTCTGTCACCATATGGCCAGCCGTTAGCCACGCCGTGGATCGATCCAGGGTCTTCCTGCAGGCCATCTCATCTTACAGCCACAGTGCTGCTCTGGGAGGATTTCCTGTCGTTGGCTGCCCCCAGTGGGGGGCAATGGGGCTACAATGACTGTCAGCCCACTTCGGGCTCGTGCAAGCATCTGGTAGAAGGCCATCTAAATTTGGCTTGACTTGCCATCTCTTATCACCAGTTGGTCATTGGGAATTCGCCACAAGGCCACGACGAGCATTGGCTGAGGTCACCAGTGTGGCCGGTCCCAGCGTGCTGGGGTACAACTGACTAGCTCCTGGGCTTAATCTGTGCCTTCAGGAACAGTTAGGCATCAACCTGTGTATATCATCTTTCTGCGATGGTTGAGCACTTCTTGAAATGTCCAATTTTATGGTCAAGCGGACCAGATAGCACCAGTTCATGAATGGAAAGTATGAAGTGTCTGGTCACTTGGTGGACTGTGGTGATTTGCCAATCTGCCCCTCTGCCCCACCCCCCCACCCAGGGTCTAATGGCAAGCTGGGAGCTATTACCCCCAGAAGGAGAAGAGGTATTTGTTGGAAACTAGCTTAAATTATAAATCTTAAGGTCCTGCATTTCTGATGCCCCACTGAAGCTTGAGATAGGCTCCAAATGTGTCCTGTCCATCAACTGGTGAGTGGATACGATGTGTTCAAACAAGGAAAGTTATTCAGCCACAAAAAGAATGAAATACCAATATATGCTGCAAACTGGATGGATCTTGAAAGCATTATGCCAAGTGAAAGAAGCCAGACGCAAAAACCCACATATTATATGATTCCGTTTATGTGAAATATCCAGAATAGGCAAGGCCATAGAGACAGAAAGCAGAAAAGCAGTTACTGCAGCTGGGAGAAGGTGGGAATGAGGTGGATGGGGGCATGACTGCTTAGTTAGTGGGCATGGAGTTTCCTTCTAGAGTGATATCAAAGTCCTAGAACTAGATAGACGTGATGGTTGCAAAACACTGTCAATGTACCAAACACCACTGTGTAATGGTTAAAAAGGTGAATTATGTGCATTTTACCACAATTTTTAAAAAGTCACAGAATTACATGAGATTTCTTTTTGTAAACACCCTTTTGTCTATCGGAGAAGGCGATGGCACCCCACCCCAGTATTCTTGCCTGGAAAATCCCATGGACGGAGGAGCCTGGTAGGTTGCCGTCTATGGGGTCGCACAGAGTCGGACACAACTGATGCAACTTAAGCAGAAGCAGTAGCAGCTTTTGTCTATCTGGGAGTTTTAAGTTGTTACTACTTTTTTTGCATGGCTTTTCTTTATTATGTCCTCAGACTTTTCAAATGGTCTGTAACAGTAGGTATTTCTCTTGTGCCCAATGTTTTCCAGGAAACCCATCACTCACAGCCCTGATTCTCCTCATCTAAAAATGAAAGTTGCTCAGTCGTGTCCGACTCTCTGTGACCCCATAGACTATACAGTCTATGGAATTCTCCAGGCCAGAATACTGGAGGTAGCAGTTCTCTTCTCTAGGGGATCTTCCCAGCCCAGGGATTGAACCCAGGTCTCCTTCATTGCAGGTGGATTCTTTAACAGCTTGGTTAATTTCTCTGCAGATTTGCTCCATGGAAATTCCCTTGACTTACCTGTACTTTTCCTGTACCCCTGTTTCCCCTCACCTTTTATGTTTCTGTTCTTTGCTTAATTTAAGCATATCTTCAAGTAATTGCAGATTGTCTCATCTGGAAATGTCTATAATCCACCCTTAAAACTGATTGGTTAATCGTCATGGTTAAATATACTTTGCCCTCTGCTTTTTTCTAGGCTTTAGTGTTGTTTCTGTTTTCTCATATTTTGTATGTTACTTGTTTTCTCTCCCAAGACGGTATGAGATTCTTCTTATTATCTATAGTATTATGAAATTTCATTATGATATGCTTGGATAGAAGCCTTTTTTCATGCATTCATTTGTTCACATATTCAAGTGGTCTCTTAAAATGTAAAGACTTTTATTTTTCAATTCAGAAATTTTTCTGTGTTATATCTTCACTAATTTTCACTCCTCTATTTTCTCCAGTCTCACTTCCCCAACCCTTATTTGGAAGGACATCATATGTATTTCTAAAAGATGGAAGACGTCATATATAGTTCTCTTAGTTTTTTAATAGTTTCTTTTAGGCATGTGTCTCCCAGTTTTTTTTTTTTTTAAAGAGATTTCCTTGACTCCTTCCTCCAATTACCCTATTGATTTATTTCATCTCTCTCATTTTTTAAAAAATATTTTTTATATGGGCCATTTTTAAAGTCTTTCTTGAATTTGTTACAATATTGCTTCTGTAATGTTTGGGGGTTTTGGCCATGAGGCATGTGGGTTCCCTGGCCAGGAATGAAACCTGCACCCCTGCATTGGAAAGCGAAGTCTTAACTGCTGGACCACCAAGGAAGTCCTTCTCATATTTTTAATTTGTAAGAATTTTCAACTTGTTTCATACCCATTCCTTTATCAAAACATACTGCTTTAATTTTATAGATTAAATATAATTCTTCAATCTTCGGGGGAATGCCAAAATTGTGTGTTCATTTAGTTCTTTCCCTATTTTCCACATCATTCCTTCCTTCTGGGATCACACTTTCAATCTGTTTATCATGAAGTCTCTTTTTTATACTTTATATTGATCTCAAGTTATCCATTCATATTTAAGAGTTAAGAGTCGAAAAGAAGGTTGAGAACATTATGTATTGGAATAAGGTTCTGGTTTTGTTGTTGTTGTTGTTTTGTTTTTTTAGGTCTCAGGCAGTAAGGCAGCCGTTACCATAGGAGTCCATCAAAAGCCAGAATGTGGAGGTCTTTCAAGGGGAAGGTAGTTATTTCATTTTCCAAAAAAGAAACTCTGATTCTTCAGCTTTGGAATGCTTAGGTCATAGCAATCTGCGGAATAGTCCGGGACATTGATTGCTTAATTTACCGACTTTTAAAGAAGCCACATGCTTGCAGCCTCAAATTTCACCTCCCTTTTGCCATTCCGAAGTCTGCAATTCCTACGCCCTGGAGGAATCCTGCGGGGCGCGCCCTCTCCCCCTCCCTTTGATTCAGATTCCCCCGGGTGAGTACTCACTGCTTTCTTCCTCCTCCTTGCGTAGTCCATCCATCACGCTCCCCAGGCCTTCTTCCCTTCAGAGTTTTGTGGAAATCCCTCATCTGCGGATGGGCCCTCTCCAATCTCTCTGACATGCAGGTTAATATATTTTTAATCTTTTATTATCCTTACATTATAGGGTGTCTCCAGGGAGAAGATCTTTTTTTTTTTCTCTTTTTGCTATGGACTTAACCTCTCAATTTATTAATTTCGCCCAACTACAAAATGGTCTTTTCAAAAGTTACTTATAATTTTAAAATTCTGTTATAAATCTCTTCCCTACTAGTGAGTTGACCTTATATCCTCAAAGCTTCTGCTTCACCAAGTTGCTTCAAGTCTTCCTCAGACTTAATGTTGAGTGAGTGAATAATTTAACTTTTTTCCTAAAGGGACTGATTTATTTTGACCTGCTCCACAATCTCCCTAGAGTTCTTTGAGAAGCATTAACCGTTACATGTAGTTAACAACTCCTCTCTCTCACCTGGGTCAGCCTGCACAGAGTTATTCACGTGAAAAGTATCTTGAAGGCAAGTATTTGCCCTTGTGATTTTCAGGTTAGGGCTTACATTCAAAATGTCCCGGATTTTTGTCAATGGCATCTTAACATTCATAGATGTCTCTTCTAATTTTCAGTCCTATGAGACTTTTGTTGTACTCAAGTTTCTGCTGTTCTGGACAAAGACTGTCTATCATTTTGAAGTTTGCTTTGGCACTTTCCCAAAGTGAATTTAGACCGTACCATTTATTTTGAAGTCAGATGACTCTACATTTGGTGAAAACCTGTCTGGATATGTTGTGTGATGCAGATAGAAGTTTTATTTTTGTTTTGCTCTATTTTTGTTTCTGTTTATCAATACAATTTAAAACCTAGTTAAACTAATAAAGTGTGTAACTGACAAACAAATTTCTTCATCATACAATACTATTGAGAGGAAATTCAATATTACACTTAGTTCTTATATACCAGGGACTGTTTTGGAGAATTTGTATTCATTAATGCCTTTAATCCTCAAATGATCATGTAATTTTACATTGTACAGATGAGAAAAAGGGAAGCCAGGGTATAAATTCAGGCTGTTGGGCTCCAGAAGGACATTTTTGTGGAAAGTTGTTTCTTTTCTTTTAGAAATTGTCCAGATAATTCCTTGTCCTAAGGAAGAGACATGAACCCTGGAGTTATTTTGGTGGAGAAATAAGAGGAAGAAAGTAAATATCTCAGAAATCAGAAGATGATACCCTTGTTCGTTAGGAATTATAAGTTTCATTAAGAAAAAACAGAGGAACCACAGAGCAGAATATCCAAAGAGACTAATAAGCCTTCTTGGTTTTAGAAGAAACACTCTTGTACAAATGTTTTAAAATTCTTCCATATCCTACATTCAATATCACTTTTTGATATATTATGGAAAAATATTGAAAAGAATTTTGTACCCAAATTGACTTATCTACTTACTCATTTAACAAATTTTTTAATTCACTGATATTATCTATATATATATACATACATATATACATTCTTTTTTTAATGTTCATTTCCATTATGGCTTATCATAGCTGCACTCTTCACAATAGTTAAGATACAGAAACAACCTAAATGTCCATTGGCAGAGGAATGGATAGAGAAGAGGTGGCACTTATGTACCGTGGATTACTAATCAGCTATTAAAAAAAGAACAAAATAATGCCATTTGCAGCAACATGGATGCAACTGGAGATTATAAGTGAAGTCAGTCATTCGAAGAATATTTTTTGAGCACCAGCTGAGAAGCTACCATCAGTCTAGGTGGAGAGGATGCGTTTGTGAACTAAAACTGAGCTAATCTCGAGCAGGTTGTCAGCAGGTGGGGGCAGCACCGGCAATAAACATCAGAAATGGATGATGTGGTAGAGGATGCCATGGAAGGAAGGAAGAACAGCCCGAGGTAAGGGAGATTTGGAATCCCTAAGGAGATGGGCACAGGTTACAGTTTCCAACATGGTGGCTGGGATAAGCCTTTAGAGAAGGTTAGAACGGAGCTAAGGCTTGAGGGAAGTCAACGCGTTAGCCTCGCTCCATCTAGGGGAAGACTGTTTCCAGCAGAGGGAATCGGTAAAGAGGAGCACCCCAGCATGTTGGAAAAACAGCAAGGAGGCCCCCCAGCAAAGGGAAGAGATGAACTCCGAGAGGGATTGGGGATCCAGAATGTTATGGGCTTAGTAGGTTGTTTTGGGGGCCATGACTTTTCCTCTGAGTGAAATGGAAAAGCATGATAGGGTTTGACATGGTCCAACTTCGGTTTACAAAGACTGCTCTGGCTGCTGTGTTGAGAAGAGATTGCAGAGGAACAGGAAATGGATCAAAAAGATCGCTAGGAGACCAGCACAGTAACCAGGCGGGAGGTAAAGGGGACTTGAACCATTGCAGGGGAGGAGGTGAGGAGTGTTCAGATATGAATGTATTTTGAAGTTGGAGCCAGTAGAATTTTCTTATATGGGACTTGGGTTGAGAGAAAACTCAGGATGCAGGATTGAACTCTGGTTTTTAACTTGAGCATCTGATGTCGCTTCCATGAGGACCATGGAGAAAGTTGTGGGTGGAACAGTTTTGAGGGTCTGTACCTATCGAAGCTGACATTTCAGTTAGACATCTGAGTGTCAAGCAGGCAGTTAGATGATACAAGTGAGGCGTTTGGAAGGGAAGTGTGGGCCAGAAATATAAATCACTCCCATGAATACTTGACTGCAAGCGATTCATCTAGTTTACAGTGGGGTATACTTTTAAAAGCAATCATCGGGAGCACTTAGGAATTTGTATAAAGTGAGAACCTTTAAAATCTACAAACTGTCTCAAGTAAAGAAAATATTTGTGAATTCTGAGTCTAATAATCAGATGGACATAATGTTTTATAAATATTATGGGCTGAACCGTGTCTCCCCAAAATTCCTCCGTTGAAGTTCTAACCCCCAGTATCTCAGACTGTGACTGTGTTTGGAGATGGGGCCTTTAAAGAGGTAATTAAGATAACATGAGGGCATGGGGTGGGCCTTAATCCAGTATGACTGGCGTCCTTGTAAGAGGAGGTTACGACACAGACACACGGGCAGGGAAACGCATGTGAAAACACAAGGAGAAGGTGGCCAACTGCAAGCCCAGGAGAGAGGCCTCAGGAGAAACCAACCCTGTGGATGCCCCGACCTGGGACTTCTAGCTTCCAGAAATATGAGAAAACAAGTTTCCATGATAAATGCCCAATTGTGCTACTTTGTTGTGTATTAGTACAAGGACATAACAGATAGCTAATTGAACTTGAATTAATTATATAGGTTTTGTATTTTTACAGTGGTTTTATATATATATATATATTTATATTTTTTTTCTTCTTTTTTTTTTTTTTTTTAATTTTGCAGAGTTTTGTAAGCACTGAAGTATGTGCAGTCTGGGCATTGAACCCAAGGCTGAAATGGTGCTGGGGAGGGGGCGGGGGGCAGGGGAGGCACTGTGGTCAAGACAGAGAAGGCTTTAACTGAAGGCTTGGAAGTGCAGAATTTCCTCCCGAGAGGATGAGCTCGCCTGTTTTATTTGATGTGTATCTAGAGAGACAATAACTTTGTGTTTTCTCTGTTTTCAAGTTCTGTCTTTTCACTTATTTTTTCCTGTCTGGGTGTTGCCTTTCACAGGGAGAAACAATGACTTTTTAACTCGGCTCCTTTCAGAAGAAGGCTTTATTAGCATCCTTATCTTACCGAAGGTGAGGCAAGTCACTGAAATTTAATATCATTTATTATCCAGAATCTGGTGTGCGCTGTGTGTGTGTGTCGTTTTAAATGTGTTCATGAATAAGATATTGTGAAAACGGTTGTTAGGAGATTTAACTTAGTGCAATTAATAGTCAGCAGTTGGGTGCAGCAATTCTCTGCCTGTTCATTACTCACAGCTGAGCAGATCAAGTCACTTGGTCGTGTGCTGAATATCATCATTTGCTCAGTGGTGTAGAGCCTCGAAAGAGAAGATGGTCAGCTGGGATCCATACCCGAAACTGACCTTGCAAAGATCCGGAAACCCGTCTCTGAATTGCTAGCAACACTGGATATTCCTGGAAGGGAGGAGAAAATGAAACATTCCCACTCACTCAGAGATAAGGCTTAGAAGGGAGCCAGCCGGCGGAGGTTGCCCTCACCGGTGGGAGTCTCGGCTCCCTGAGGGCCTGGTGTGAAGTACCCTGTAGTAGCTTCCGGAACATTCCCTGGGGCCCAGCACACAGAAAGCCTTGAGTATGTCGGCTAAACAAATAGATCTGATTTTTTTTCTCCCTTAGGAGTGAGTTTTGCTAGGAGGTAGCGGGGGAAGAGCCTAGAATGCAAGATCAACACTTTTTAAATAAAACAAGCGAAATTAATTTTCTAATGAAAATTCAGTAAATCCAGAGCTCAATCAAATATCCAGAATCAAAGCTTGGACCCAGAAGGAGACTCTCTAGCTCAAGAGGGCTTCCTGGGCTCCCTTCTTCACTAAGGTTTCACTTCTGCTGGG
Source organism: Cervus canadensis (assembly GCF_019320065.1). NCBI lineage: Eukaryota > Metazoa > Chordata > Mammalia > Artiodactyla > Cervidae > Cervus > Cervus canadensis. The sequence goes on from NC_057416.1 coordinate 13,470,294, forward strand.
GTTTGCTGGGCTCTGCTGACCTCAGGGGTGTCCCTACTTGGAAAGTGCTTGCTTGAGCCTGGATGCCATGGCCTTCTCCATGTTCCCTTCAGTACAGATACAGTGGGCCGGGGCCCTGCAGACAGGGTTCCAGAAGGTGGAGCAGATGGAAAAGAGGACACAGTACATGTGAGCATTGGAACAGCCCCACTTTGAAAGACTGAGCTAATTCCTTTTCACCTCCAAAGACCTGGCACAAACCGGGTCACCCCTTCTGGGTTCTTGAGTCCCACCTCTTAGTTTTGCTTCAGAAAATGTACTCGCCCATTAAGATTGTGGCCTCCGAAAACCAGGGTCCCTTTCTCTGTCCTGTCCGAGGCTTTCCCTCCAAATTCCAGGTTCAAGTTGGAGACGTGGGCTCCCTTCCCTGATGACTGACCTCCCCCCTGCCCCCGACATTACTCTTCCTCCAGTGAGTCCTCCATCCTTACTAGCAGAGAGGGACCCGGTGCTGCCCCAGGGCCACCTGAGCACCCCAAGCCAGAGGAGCCTCAGGGAGCGTCTGTCACAGGCAGCCACAGTCGGACCAGCTGCCACCCTTGCCCGTCACATGCAGACCCCAGCACATTTGGAGGGAGAGAGGAAAGAAACATCGCGAGAACAGCTCAGTGACAGACGGCCGTGGCCCCCCCGGGAACCAGCTCTGCCTGCTTTCCAGTTCCGCCCCGACCTGCTCTGCATTTATCATATTTGAGCTGGGGAATCGGAGGATTGAAGTAGAGCGACTGTGTCTTTAAAGTGGTCACAAGAATGTCAAAAACAAGCAGCAGCTCCATTTTAATGGTTTTCCTTGGGGAGTAGGCAGCCTGGCCGCCAGCACTGCCTCCTCCGTGCGTCCTTGTGTCCTGAGTCAGGGTCTCCTGGGAAGGAGAAGGATGCTCCAGAGAGCATGTGGGGCCACTTCCTTTCCCCTTGGCTGGGATTCAGGGTGTAAAACTCTCAGAACAAGGCTGGTCTCTCACATCTGTCACTCCCTCAGCCTATTTGTGGGGTTTTCTGGGCCCTTCTCTGTCATTGGCTGTGTACATGCATGCTTAGTCGCTTCAGTCATGTCTGACTCTTTGTGACCACATGGACTGTATCCCACCAGGCTCCTCTGTCCATGGGATTCTCCAGGCAAGAATACTGGAGTGGGTAGCCATGCCCTCCTCCAGGGGATCTTCCCAACTCAGGGATCGAACCTGCGTCTCTTAATCTCCTGCATTGGCAGGCGGGTTCTTTACCACTGGCGCCGCCATTAACTAACAGATGCCAAATGGTTTCATGTTCTAATCCCCCCTCCGCTAACTTTTCCATCAACACCACACCCACCCTCGTAATGGGCCTGAACTTGCTGTTGTCCAAACATTGATCTTTGCCAGGCTTTAGTTTGTCATTATGCCGCATGTAATGTTCTTAGATTAATCTTCCTTCTCACTCCCTCGGCTTGGCTTTATATTAGTCATACCGCAATCAGAAATGCTTTATTTCTTCATATTCTGAATACTGATATTTCAGATAGACATGGACAATCTCTCTGGAAGCCTCAGAGAGGCTTCATTTGACTGAGAAAGGGGTTGAGGAGAAGTATCTTGTATCATTTGTAAGATATAAAAAGGGCTTCTCTGTGTTTCTGTGTTGTTTAGGTTTTTTTAAAGGATGACCTGGGCTACACTTGAGACTTCTTGAGAGTTTGAATCCGTCTGGCACTTTTATCTTTTACTACTTCTCATCTCAGTTTTATTCAGCATGGGGCAAAAAAAAAAAAAAAAAGGTCACAAAACTTCACCACAAAAACATTAGTCAGAGGTGAACGCTTTGTTCTTTGCCAAAACCTTGGAAAAAAGGGAGGTTCAGAATTTAGATTCCACCCCCCACCCTTGTCTTTCCTAGAAAGAGCTCTTCTTTGGAAATAACTCAAGACCACAGATTCTTCCTAATCCCACCTGTCTCTGAATCTTTGTGATTTTCAGTCTAAATAAAGTAAATGTTCTTGACTTTCAGTTGGGTTTCTAAATGAGGAAACCATGTGCGAAGTCCTTCCGCAGGGCTCTTTTGGTATTTTAAACTTTAGTTCTCTCCCAAATGATGATGGTTCCTCAGTGAGTCTTGACAATAATTTCTAAATTAGCCTTGTCTGAACTTGTGCTTGGTAATCTCAGGTATTTAATTGTAAGTGTCATAGATTCCTAGCGTTTCCAACGCAGGTGTCAGATTAAAAAAGACAGTTTGACATCCTCATTGCGTGGGTCATTTTAGTCATTTTCCACACCAGGAGCAAGGTAATTAATATTGTCCCCTCACTGCAGGGCTACAGTACATGTGACACTCCCATGTATGGACTGGGATCCACACTGTACCAGCGGTTTTTCTTAGGAGACACCACAGAGGATACCATGGTCAGAAAGCCAGACCGTGAAAAGTAATGAGGTAATTCTATCAAGAAGCGGAGTAGCCAGAGCTATTGCACGGTCCTGTCTGCTGAAATGTTTATTTTACATAATTCTTGAAAAGTGAGCGGAAACCATGCTTTTAAGTTGTCTTAAGAGAGATTGTGTGATGGGGGAAATCAGATGCGCAAAGTATTCAAAGGAGGACACTTTGGAGCTTAGAGTCAGATTTGTTGTTCTTCAGCTTCTTACCAATTGCTGAGCAGAGCTCACGGCTGGTTTTGAAATCAGGCAGACTTCTGGACGAAGTAGGAAAAGAATCAAGCGTGGGGAGATGGTGATTTCTGGTACCTATTGTGATGTTGCTTCACAATCAATGTTTTTTCCGTTCTTCCCAGATATTCATCCCTTTCCAGGCATCAGAATGCTCCTCTTTAGTTGGAATTTTGCTGGAGAATTTAAATGAGCAATCAGTAGGTTGCTTGGTGAGCAAGGGATTCAGAGACAAGGGGAGTGAATTGTTTCAGGGGAGGATACCTCTAGGTGAGGGAGGGACCCATTACTAGTGCCTGCCGACAGCCTGGCCACCCCTTCTGACTCCGTCTGTGTCCATCTGTTCCCTGCTTCTCTGCATGGGTTGTACCCCAGGAATCTTCTCAGTCTCTGGTTTGGGCTTTACCTCTTTTCCCAAGTTCTGGATATGTATCCACCCATTGCCCAAGTCATGCACATGAATATACTTAAAGAGCACCTGCCTGCCGGGCTTTGGTTCCCAATTTTTCTCCAATCAAGGCATCATACAATTGATTTTGTGTCCCCTCATTAGATCACACCCCTAGTCCCTGCCTTCTGATATTGCCCCATGTTGATTTTAATAGGATTAGAGATAGTTTCAAAGTGAGTTTTGTTTAGTGAATGAAAGTTTACTGGATAATATACCATTGAAACTGAAAACATCCAGCGTCTCTTTTGGAGGAATTCAAAGGAAACCAAAGCCCGGTAAAGATGAGTAGAACAGAAAACTATTTCTAAATTCCTCAGTGGCACTGCTTACTTCATGGATTCATATCATTACTGTTATTTTATATTACAGTAAAATTTCCAGTCTGTCATATTTCCCGCTGGTGGGGGGAGGGAAATCTGTGAATGGTGTCAGTGGCTGGTACATCTTGGAAAGAATTTGAAATAGATGAGTTGTTCCTCTTCTGATCACCTGCATGTGGAGTTGATGACTGTGGGATAAGAGAAATCAGTGGCCGACTTCCAAAGATCCCAAATAATGTCCTCAAATAGAGGGATATGTAAGGATCTGATTTTTTTTTTAGTTTTTTGGAGGTATAACTGGCAAGTAAAATTGTAAGATAAGATGGACAACATGATGATTTGTCATGTTTATACAATTGTGAAACGATTCTCTCCAATGGGTCAATTAATGTGCCCATCACCCCCATATTTAAATTTATCTGTGTGTTTAAGTTCTATTCTCATAGCAAATTTCAAGTATAAGACACAGTATTATCCACTAGAGTCACTGTATTATACATTATGCTCTCAGAACTTATTCATCTTATGGCTGAAAGTCTGTTCCCTATTTCCCCCATCCCCCCGCCAGCCACTGGAAACCACTTTTCTATTTTCTGTTGCTATGAGTTTAACTTTTTTCTAAGATTCCACGTTTAAGTGATACCATGTGGTATTTGTCTTTCTCTGTCTGACTTATTTCACTTATCATAATACCCTCGAGGTTCATCCATATTATTGCAAATGATAGGATTTCCTTCCTTTTTTAAGGCAGAATAGTATTCAATTATATATGTATATCAATCACACATGTATCTCACATTTTCTCTATCCATTCACCTGTGGACATACACATAGGTTGTTTCTGTGTTTTGCCCAGGGTGAATAAGGCCACTGGGAACACAGAAGAACAAATACTTCTTTGAGATAATGATTTCCTTTCCTTTGGCTATATACCCAGATGTGAAATTGCTGAATCATATGGTAGGTCTATTTTTAATTTATCCGATGTGCTTTATATATTATATCATCTATTGTATATTTTATATATTTATATATTATATGTAATTATGTATTATATATTTACATATATGATGCCTTTGGTGCCTGCCATGCCTGTAGACCCTTCTGGGGAGCTTAGAGGAAAGAGAAAGTCAGTGAGCAGCATCTTAGATGCCGGAAGCCTTGGATGAGCAGAGGCAGGAGGAAGAGTTGGCTCTTCAGCCCTGGCCTTGGAAAGGCTGGGTTCCTGGGATGATGGAGCCATAGTGTGAGGAGCAACAGGCAGACCGCACCAAGGGGACTGACTGCAGCACCTCTAGAACTCGGCCTGCTTTTGGCTTCCCTGCCAGGGCTGGATGGAGCCTGTCTGGTCAGCGCAGGTCCCCTGGTTTCTCTGGGCTCCCGTGCATGCCCAGCCCAGATGTCTGAGGCTGAGGTCACCTGAGTGGGTCTCAGTCCTCACTGCATAAAAGAGCATATTTACCAGCAAGTGTCGGGAGCTTCGGGAGATCCAAGTCCCACGAGGTCAGGTTTGCTTGTGCTGAGCCTTGACCTGTCACCGAAACTTTGGGCTTCGCTTTCCCATCATAGGCTTCCTTGGTGGCTCAGACAGTAAAGAATCCACCTGCAATGCAGGAGACCTGGGTTTGATCCCTGGGTTGGGAAGAGCCCCTGGAGAAGGGATTGGCTACCCACTCCAGTATTATGACCTGGAGAAGTCCATGGACTGTATAGTCCATGGGGTCGCAAAGAGTCAACATGATGGAGCAACTTTCACTTTCAGCCTTCATATGTGAAGATAAGGTCTTAACTCCACCCATGCAGCACACACGTTGAGCTTTCTGTTTTTCCTTAGTAACGGTAGGAGAATTTTGCTTATTCATCTAATATTCTGGATGGGTTTCACTTGTCTTGTGCCCAACAGCTCACATTTTGCCATATTTGGCATTTAAAGAGGCACTTCCTGAGATTAAACCATGGAGATGGGTGGCCTAAGGGGAGGGGATGGAAAGACCAGGAGGGAATTTTCTCTTCCCATCCAGTGAAGGTGATATTTGTATTCCAAACAAGAAGTCGAATTCACCAACTAATGGATTAGAGGATGATTTGATAAAGAGGGAAAGAGAGAACCACTGAGTTGCCCATAATAGAGCTGTGTGTGTGTGTGTGTCTGCGTGTGTATGTTATGATATGTTCACTCAGACAAAACCTTCCAAGCCAATTCCTGTGGATGTTGGGGTCTCAGGAAACGTGTGTCAGGGTGGGGTAGTGGTGGTCCCAGGACTAAAATGCAAATGATTCTTAGGGAAGAATTATTAGTTTTATAGGTAATGGAAATGCGAATTTACTTTAAAAACAAACAAACAAACAAAAACTGGACTCAACTGCAGTTTATCTATTTATTTATGGCCGCCCCGTGTGGCATACAGGATCTTAGTTCCCGAGCAGGGATTGAACCTTCACCCCCTGCAGTATAAGCCTGGAGTCTTATCCAGTGGGCTGCTAGGGAAGTCCCCTGGAAATCTATTTTTAATTGGACAATTTTCTTTTCTTCTTTATAAACTAAAAACCTTACTTTATAATCTTAGTACAAAAGGTAACATACCTTCATTTTAGATAAACTGGAAAATACACAAAGCCCCCACACTTCCCCAGAAATAAAAATCTTGGCTTTTGTTCTTGGTCCCTTAATTGTTCATCTGAAGATCGAATGAGAAATTTCCAAGAAGGTAGAAAGCTTAAATCCAGATCTCACCTTCTCAACACTTGCTGCCCTTGAGGGGACTGTCTCTTCGCTCTCCATCAGCCTCTGCTCACCAATGGACAACCAAGCTCTGGGTGGACCTGTCTCCTCCCTCCATTGCAGGCCCTCCTGGTTTCAAATATCATCTCTTGACTCCAAAATCTGGATTTCCAATCTCGACAGTCCGTGTAATCAATCTTCTACAGAAAATGCACTGTTCACTCCACTTTCCTCGCTCCTTCTATCGCCCTAAGACATCTCTCTTACCAGATACCAAGATGATGACAACATCCTCTAAACTGCTCTCCCCCACTCCAGGGCCTTCTTCTAACCCATCCTTCATCCTGGGATTAATTTTAATTTTCTAAAGCAACGCTTTGAACGTTGCCCTTCCCCTCTGCCTCTCTGGTGCCTCTAGGGTAATGTGCTAACACTTGACCCAGGAAATCAAAATGCTTTGCAGCAAGTCTTGCCCTTATTTACTTGATCGACTCATCTTTCCCATGACAGTCCAGTTATGGCAGAAATGTTTCACTTTCACTGAAAACCTACGTGCTCCCCTGCGTTTCTCCACCTCTCTTGCTATTAGACTGGCCCAGGTGGCTGGGACCTGCCTAAAGAGAGATGGGTAGAAATAAGGTTTATCACTTCCAGGCTTGGCCACGACAGCCCCTACCTGGCTGTCTAGTCTCTCTTCAGGTTTCAGTGTCTCTAGAGGCCATGTGTTGAGAAGATGCTGCTATAATACGGTGGCACCTCCTTCAGCCTGGGACCCCGAGTGTCCATGTGGAGTAGAACACCTTGTTGACTCTTGCTGGACACGTAATATGAGAAAGAAGTAAGTTTGCCCCTGGTGGCTGGTAAAGAATCTGCCTGCAGTGTGGGAGACCTGGGTTCAATCTCCGGGTGGGGAAGATCCCTGGAAGAAGGGAACGGCATCCCACTCCAGTATTCTTGCCTGAAGAATCCCATGGACAGAGGAGACTGGCGGGCTACAGTCTATGGGATCGCAAAGATTCCCACATGACTAACACTTTCACTTTTACTTTGAGATTTTTAGGCTCAGTGTGTTACTAGACTTCTTGATTCTGAGTTAAGAGATGGGAACACTCTTGAGTGGTCACACCAAGATGTGGGTAATGAAGGGTCAGGGATCAAGGGTAGGGGAAGGCTTCTCACAACTACTAATAAGTAGCAGGGGTGGGATTTGAACCCAGGTCTTACTCTACTATCTGAGAACCACACTGCTCTTGGGACATTGAAGACTCAACTCTGCAGGGCAAGCCCACAGAGCTCCCTGCGTTTCCCAGAATGACTCTGGGGCCATCATTTGGCCCCTCTGTTGTTGACTCCCAGATCCTGGATGCTACCTCAGCTTACTTCCTTGTGCCTGGTTAGGTCTTTCTAGGCTCTTCTAGAGGTCTCTTCTCCTGGGAACATTTCCAGATCTGAAACTGAGGACTTGAGCCTTCTCCCTCTCACAGCATCCTGGATATATATCATAGTAGAGTACGTCCTGTCTGCTAATTATCCACTTCCTGTTTTCCTTGATGGAGTTGCTCTAGGCAGTGTGGACACCCTATCCCTGCATCCCACTGCCTCCTTACTTTGCCCATCCTAAACCTTTGACACATGTCTGTTCAATAAATGAATGAACACGTGTCTGAATGACCACATCTAAAAATGCCTCGCAGTTATTATGCTGTCTTGCATTAGAAGAAAGATGTGCTAAGTGTTTGAGACTTTTTTTTTTAATCATGGTTACTCTAAAAGATTGAAATTTTCTTCAGTTACCTCTGACTATAACTTATTGACGTCTTCAGCCTAAAACAGTACCTAGCAGCTTTTCACTGTGCCTGTTTGGGGAACCTCCTGAGGGCACATTTTGGGTGAATTAGAAACTCCTCTTGCTCTGTGTCTCAAATAGGTGTCCCACTTTTTTTTTTACCTTTCACGGTTGTTGAAGACAATAAAGATTTTAAACTTCACCTTCTTGACCTGAATCTGAAAATAATGGCTTTATCCTCCCAGTTCCAATTCCAGCACTTAGACGGAGTGAAGCTCTGAGTTAGATAATCACGGCCCATTCATGGGGAAGCTTTGTCTTGCTTGAGACTGGAATGATGGCTGGTTTAGTAACTCTTGTGGATGGAAACGAATCTGGGAGGGCACAAGGATCCACTGGTGGTGAGCACCTCACCTATGCGTGGTCCTGGGTGCCAGAGTCGGGAGAGAGACCTCGGGATGTTCACCTGTGTTCCTGTCTTGGGCCTCCCAGGCGGCGGTAGGTCACCTTCCCAGTGGCGTGAATCCATCCTTACTCGGCATTGCCAGAAAAAGGCATTTCGGAGCAGAGGGAGAGGAAATAGCAGCTACTTGAGCACCCTCGTCCCGCCCTATGCCTTTTACTCATAGAGGGCTTCCTTGGTTGTTCTCAAACACGGGGACGGGACGGGCGCCCTGGTTACACCCCGGCAGCAGAGTGCATGCCCCAACCTCTGGCTGCTGGAAAGGGAAGTTGCTGTTGTTGTTGAGTCGCTCAGTTGTGTATGGCTCTTTGCAACCCCATGGAATGCAGCACGCCAAGCTTCCCTGTCCATGGGATTTCCCACGCTGGAGTGGGTTGCCATTTCCTTCTCCAGGGAATCCTCCCGACCCAGTGGTTGAACCCGGGTCTCCCACATTGCAGGAAGATTCTCTACCCCTGAGCCACCTGGAAACCCCTGAAACCCCTGGAAAGGGAAGGATAGCCCCCAAACCAGGCACAAGATTCAACCACTCCCAGCTCATCCTTCTGAAGACTGCTGGACCCCAGGACCCTGATGCAAGGCCGAAGGGTTGCAAGAAACTGGTGAGACAGAGGCCCTGTCGCGGGTGAAACCACCCACAGTGTATGACCTGGCAACCTGGCTGGGTTTGCACGAGGCCAGGACACCCGGTCAGTTCAGGCTGTCGCCTGTGTCTGAGTCACCTGATGGCTGCTGCAAGGCCCCTTCCCTCCTCCCCATCACCGTTACTGACTCCCACACAACCTGATGGTCTAAAGCTTTACTGGATTTTTCTTCCTGAGAGGATCTTCTCACGTTCACCCTGTCTCTCCCAGTTTAGAGAGATAGTGAGAGCCACAAAATTCAAGTTATTCCCTGAAAGGCAGAGCCTGGGTGGGTCTCCATCCACCACATCAACAGGCCGCGTCTACCAGCCAAAATGTGGCACCCTCGCCATCCTCCCTTTCTGGTGTATAATTGCTTCCTGATTTGCTTTTTCCAAATGGAAAGGAATTTTATTTTATTTGGTCATTTAGAGTTTTACAGTAATGCAAAATTAACATTAGGAATTCTGACGAAGGCAAAAAAATAGCAGATAAACCAAAAGCACAGCATTTATGTTCTTACTATTTTTATTACTAATAGTTTGATTATCATTATTAGATTATTTTCTTTAAAATTATTTATTTTCAGATTATCATATTATTTTATCATAATTGTTTTTGATTGGTGTAAAATTGGCTTAACATTGGTGTAAAATTTGCTTAAACCATTTTCAAGGGAGTGACTCATTGACATTTGGTTAATTCACAGTATTGAGAGACCATCACTTCTACCGAATTCCAAACCATTTTCCTCAGCCCCAAAGGAGCCCCCAGACCTAATGGCAGCCCCTCCCTGTTCCTTTTTCTGTTTAGCCTCTGGTAACTATTAATCTGCTTTCTGTCTCTGTGGATTTACCTATTTTCAATATTTCGTATGAATGGAATCACACCGTATGTAATCTCTGTGCCTGACTTTTTTTTCAATGATTATTCTAAAGCACTGTTTTCTACAGTAAGAAGTAGCTAAATGGAAAACATTAAGCTTACTAGGATTATTAAGCGTTCACTCCTGAATAGACTTTCATGTTCCAGGGTGCGGTGGTGTTTTATTTAATCTTTTTTTTTTAACCATGCTTTACTTTACATGCTCAGGACTAATTTGTCTTATAACTTGAAGTTTGAACCTTTTGATCACCTTCACCCATCCCCCACTCCCTGCCTCTAGCAACCACCAATCTCTTCTCTGCACCTATGAATTTGAGATCATTCAGTATTTATCTTTGTCTGACTTATTTCCATTAACACAATCCCCTCAAGGCCCACCAAGGTCCAATAAATAGACAAATGTTTCATTTATCCTTGGTGCACCCCTCTGCCTGGGCAAGTTAGTACCACTGTCTTTTGTGCTTTATTACTACTGTTACTGGGCTTCCCTGGTAGCTCAGTCAGTAAAGAATCTGCCTGCAGTGCATGAGACCCAAGTTCAATCCCTGGGTCAGGAAGATCCCCGGAGAAAGAAAGATGGCAACCCATTACAGTCTTCTTGCCTGGAAAATCCCATGGACAGAGGAGCTTGGTGGGTTACAGTCCAGGAGGTCACAGTAGTCGGACACAACTTAGCAACTAAACCACCACTATTGTTATTACTATTAATAAAGCACAAAAGGCTTTATTAATTAATAAGGCACATTAATTAATAAAGCACCAAAACCCCCAGTGGTACTAGGGGCTTCCCTGGTAGCTCAGCTGGTAAAGAATCCGCCTGAAATGCAGGAGACCCCGGTTTGATTCCTGGATTGGGAAGATCCCCTGGAGGAGGACATGGCAACCCACTCCAGTGTTCTTGTCTGGAGAATCCCATGAACAGAGGAGTCTGGCGGGAGGCAGTCCATGGGGCTGCAAAGAGTGGGACACGACTGAGCGACTAAGCACAGCACAGCATTACTATTAATACACTTTATTTTTAGAACCGTCTTAGATTTACAGGAAAATTAAGCAGATAGTACAGAGAGTTAAAATAGAGAGTATATAGGAATGCACTACCCTCTGCCCTTCATACAATTTCCCTTATCATTAACATCCTACTTGAGTACAGTAATGAACCATTGTCACAATTAATGAGCCAGTGTCAATACATCATTATCAAAGTCCATAGTTTATTCAGATTTCCTTAGTTTTTACCTACTGTCCTCCTTCTGTTCTAGGATCCCATCCAGGACACCCCATGACAGAGTAACATCATATCCTCTTAGACTCCTCATGGCTGGGACAGTCACTGGCCACGTGATTTTGAGGACCTTGACAGTTTGAAGGAGCACTGGTCAGGTTTATTATGGGATCTCCCCTTACCAGGATTTGTCTGATGTTTTTCTCAAGACTAGACTGGCGTTGTCATGGGTTTTTGAAAGGAAGGTCACAGATGTAAAGTACCATTTTCATCATGTGTATATTAGGGGTACAGACCAACATGATGTATGACTGTTGATCTTGACCTTGGTCACTCACTAAGGCAGTGTTTGTCAGCTCTCTCCACTGCAGAGGTACTCTCATGGTCCATCCCTTCCTGACTTTTAAATTAAAAAAAATAAATAAATCTTGTTTTCAGGACTAGATTGCACTGTTTATGTAACTAAGTGGATGCTTTGTGTAGATGCAGCCTTGAAAGTCTGACTGGCCTCGCTGTCTGTTCAGCTATGCGGCCGTCTAAACAGAGGCAAACCTATTCAGGGGCTGTGTGTGCCCCAAAACTGCAGCCCCAGTGATGAACACGGGGTGCAATCCACACTGACAAGAGAAGTATGTCAAGAGAAGTGACAAGAGAAGGCTGGGACGCTGGACACTTCTCGAGAACAGTCAGCAGTTGGTTCTTTTCTGCTTGAATTCTTCTTTAAAGCTCTTCCCAGTTTTACCAGTCATGACATCACAGCTAGTGTGAGCAGGCACAGGAATGCAGGAAGAGAATCACATTTCATGTAGTCATTCAACAAACATGCCTAAAATGGGCCCAGCATTCAGCAAGGGTGCGTCATTAGGGTCACTAAGCTCCCTGTGACAAACAGGGATTGTCCCTCTGCAGTGTCACAAATGCCCCTTCACAAAGCAAGGGAATCTATTTAATACATGGCATATAATAGAAGCCCCAAAGGCATAGTCGCAAAACCTATCAAATAGTCATGCTGTTGCTTTCATGAACATTCAAGTAAATGAGAGAAGAACTCTGGGTCCTTGACACCTGGATTTAGGAATAAACTTTTTTTTTTTTCTGGTTGCCTCGGGTCTTGTGGCATGTGGGATCTTCTCTTGCAGTGCCGACCCTCTAGTTGTGGCTCTCAGGCTTAGTTGCTCCATGGCCTGTGGGATCTGAGTTCCCCAGGGGTCAAACCTTCCTCCCCTGCATTGCAAGATGGATTCTTAACCACTGGACCACCAGGGAAGTCCCTAGGAATAAACTTTTGCCTGTATGTTTTCAATTAAAGTGTAACAGGACATATTTGGATGGTGGAGACAGAACGCCCAAGGTCCTTTTCATTATACTTTGCTGATACTTTCAGAGTTCTTCAGTGAAAAACTTGAATGTCCTGTTTGCCATTAATAAAACCCTTAGAAAAGACAGGAAAATAAGCACCTCTCTTTATCAAATAAGACTGGGAGGGAACTGAATAAAGTTATCTGGGTAACTGGAGACTTTACATAATTATGTGGAAAGTAACTTTCTGGCTTCAAATTCGGGACAGCAGGTGGCTCCACTGACCTACCCTCTGGCTATGGCCCCAGAGCACGGGAAGAAGGGAGCGGGGAAGGAAGGGACAGCGCGTGGAGGAAGAGGGTGGGCTCAGCTGGGCTGGGTAGCTTGAGTCTGGGGGCGGGTGTCGTTCTGGGGCTCAGATAATGAGCAGCAGACAAAAGCCTTTGCCCAGTAAACACACTCAGAAAAGTGGACAAGCAGAAGCCCAGCTAATGGTCCATCATCACCATCACCCTGATCGTCATAGTATGGTCAACTTGCACAGGGCATTCTGCCCGCCAAGGGCTGTTCTATCCTTTTTCTCAAGAGATATTTAAGGATGGAGATATCAGATTGGTCAGTGCCTTTGAGTGAGTGACATAGCTGTTGCAGACTGAATGTTTGTGTCTCCCCTAGTTTATATGTTAAAGCCCCAACCCCCTAGTGTGGCTGGATGGGAGGTGCAGGAAGGAACTAAGGTCAAAGGAGGTCATAAGAGTGAGGCTTTGATCAAATAGGATTAGTGTTCTTATAATAAGAGACATCAGAGAGCTTGCTTTCTCTCTGTCCCTGTACAGACACGCCGAGGAAAGGCCACTTGAGGTCACAGTAGGAAGGGGGCCATCGGCAAGCCAGGAAGAAAGATCCCACCAGAACCAGAACATGGTCTAGGACTTCTGGCCTCTAGCACTGTGAGCAAACAAATGTCTGTAGTTTAAGCCACCCGGCTTGGTATTTTGTTATGTCAACTCGAGCAGACGAAGACATTTGGAGGCAGATGGAGCCTTTCAGCTGGAGCTTCAGGACTGTGCTGTACTTGCCACTGAAGGGGAGGATATAGGCTTATAGGGCTAAAACCTTCTTATATTGGGGTACTTTGCAGTCACTGCCCAAGACGTGTTTCAGTCTCTCAGGAAAGAGTGAAAGGAGCTCTGAGTCTGGTTTCAGCTATTGTCTCTGGTCCACCCGGCACGGGGCTGGCTTGTCTGAGTTTGGCAGTTTCATCACCCCAACGCCACATCGGTCACCTGCCCCCGATATCTTCATTTGAATGGCCTGGTTTATGAATAACCTGGATTTCTTTAGTCTGAAATTACCAGCTGACTTTAGGGTGGGTCTCTCCCGACTCCCGTAAGGCGATCCAGTGAGGGAGCAGGCTGCAGGACAGCTGCACTGGGAACCAAGGTCAGGTATTGGTCAGGAAACCTGAAAGCCATTATTACCATCTAGTGCCCCGGTAACACCTTTGTTCTAATCAGCTGATCACATCAACTCTGCTGAAAGCAAAATACCCCCAAAGCTGGAACTTGGGGCCAGAGAAAATTATGGCAGAAAAGTTGGAAAGCTCCTGGGTTTGTGGCTGAGTTGGGGAATTCCTGAAGAGGAGGAGTTGCTGGGAAACTGAGTTGCATCAGGGTCCCTAAGACCTGGCTTTGATAAGAGGGGGAACTAGGAAAGGGCAGGCTGATCCCATTTCTAGGGGAGTCGCCTTTGGGACTGTCAGCCGCTCCATGACTCCTACCAGCTTTGATCTCCAGGGCAGGCCAAACGGACCCCTTCGATTTCCCTGAAATGGTAGGATTTATTTATGTCTGTATCGTATCTGCAGATGTGTATGATGTGGGTTTCCTCCACTGTGTTTCTTCAGCTGCACTTTTATAATTTATTCTGCCAGGCTCGGCCTATCCTTGACATACCAAGCCATTAACTTGAAATCAGAAAAGGTCTGAGAGGCCGCTACATTCTTTCCTCTGATTATCAGGCCCTACGCTAGCTGAATATAAAGTCACCGGGCTGGAAGGGGGAAAAGAATTGGCCTCAACGGTCATGGAAAAGTCTAAACAGAAGATTTTCTTTCTCTCTCCACTGGCAATGATTTATTTTCATGGTTTTATGAGACTTTAATGAGGAAACCTTATCTCTACGCCTGGTAATTATCAACCAAATTCCCATTTCCTGTCAGAAAATCCACCATAAGTAAAAACAAAAAAGGTGGAATCGAGAGACTCTTTGACCTCTGCGAGCTGTATGTCTGAGAAATCACTCACTCTGCCACGCAGAGAATGTGACGGCGAAGCACGTGTGTGACATCCCTTGTACATTGATTGCTGCTGCAACTGGACTGATACGCAAATCAATTTAGTGCAAATCAATTTAGTGTAACTCGTGCAAGCAGACGAAGATGCCCCGGTCCTGCTGAATGCTGTCTCAAGACACAGCTGATTAGAACAAAGGGAAGTGCCATTCCCCTCTTCAGTGCTTAGTCGCTAGGTCGTGTCTGACTCTGCACGCTCACGGAGTGTAGCCCACCAGGCTCCTCTGTCCATGGGATTCTCCAGGCAGGAAGACTGGAGTGGATTGTCAGGCCCTCCTCCAGGGGATCTTCCCAACCCAGCCATCAAGCCCAGGTTTCCTGCATTGCAGGTGGATTCTTTTATTGCCTGAGCCACCAGGGAAAACCCATGAATACAGGAGTGGGTAGCCTATCCCTTCTTCAGGGGAACTTCCCGACACAGGAATCAAACTGGGTTCTCCTGCATTGCAGGCAGATTCTTTATCAGCTGAGCTACCAGGGAAGCCCCATTTCCCTCTTTATGATTTAACCTAATTTCTAGTCTGGTTCAGTTCCTTCTACTGAGTAAATGAGTTCACACCTGAAGCAAAGGCCTGACAAGATGCTATGAATTTTGCCTTTTGAAAAGTTGAGTTTGGGTTTTTTGTTGTTGTTGTTTGGGGGGGTTTCTCTGGCCACCAGTCACAGTTCTTGCTTGTACATAAAGAAGCTACAATATCGGTCACCTGGTGAAATCGCCATGATTCAAGCCACCAGGATGGATTCTTCCCAGCAGCTTGGGATTGAGGCAGAGAGCTTGTCAAGCATCCAGACCTCTAGGATGGAAGAGGAGCTCAAACAAGCTCACCAGAAAGAAGGAGGCCAGTGAGAGTGTTAGAATCTTTTTAGAATTTTAAGGCGCCATAGCACCCAGAGCAGCCAGGAAGTCAGAACACATCAAATCTTTATTTTCAGTTCCAGTTTTGTTAACAAGGTGAGAATCTCTTTTTCTTGCACTTTCCTCTAGGTGTAAAATTTGTCATGCTCCCAAATAACCTACGAATTTCTCCCTGCCTGTTCTGTCATTTAAAAAGAATTATGTTCGTGCTTCATCCTATCTTCACTGGCATCTGGGCCAGTGATAAGAGGACTGGAGTAAGAATGTAATGACTTAAATTAAAGAAATAATCTTCAAAACGGTATTTTCAAGTCACTGCAGATAGGATCGGATAGCCTTGTTTCAGGTACAACAAAGTGCACTCTGGGAGAAAGTGAGATGGCCTTCATTTGCTCTTGCCCTCACTAGAGCTGGGTACCACCTCCTTCAACCCATCACTGCATCCCTCCTGTTCTTCCCTTCCCTACAAGAGTAGGTAGGAACAGGACCCTAGATGATAGAGTTACTCTATAGCACACGAGTGGTCAACAGGTTTGACATCACTGCCATTTTTATTGTCTTTTCAGTGATTCATTTATACCCTTGACTATATACTGCAGGAGTATTCATGCCTGGCAGCCATTTTTGGACTAATCAATGAGCTGGGTCAGGCTTTCTTCTTCTCTTTTCTCTCTTGAGGAGCCATTTACAATTTAATCACCTTACTAAGATCACAATGAAGAACAGGTTCTTGACACACCAGTATTATCCAGAAGAAGCATATGACAAGAGCAAGGACTTCTATAAATTAAGACCCAGACAGTATACAGATCTAGAACAATACTATCCAAGAAAAATATAATGTGAGTCACAGAAGAAACTTAAAATTTCTGGTACCTCATTAACAAAAGAAAAAGGAAACAAATGAAATTCATTTTAACATATTTTAGTTCACAATGCATTTCTAAAACATTACTGTTTCCACATATATCAATGAAAAAATGCTAATTAAATTTTTTCTCTTTTTTGCATTAAATCTGTGAAATCTGGTTTCTTTCATACTTATATTAAATCTTGATTTGGACTTAAAATCAATTTCACATTTTAAGTTTTCAGTAGCCACATGTGGCCAATGGCTACCCAATCACACAGCCTGAATACACAGTATTTATCTGCTCCAAATAACTATATAACCTCAGTCATTTATTTACTGCTCTGGGTACATGAATGACTGTACTTAGTAATGGTGTGGAGTCTCCCTCCCCCAGAAAATTCTGCCTCCCCTGTCCTCTCCACGATCCATTCTGAAGCAGAATTTAGGGACTTCCCTGGTAGTCTAGTAGCTAAGACCCAGTTCAATCCCTGGTCAAGGAACTAGCTCCCACAATGAAGATCCTGCCTGCCAAATAAATAAATATTTTTTAGAAATAATTTAGAACAAGGGTTGGAATTCAGTTAGGCCCAGTCTATCCCTGTCTTCAGAGAATCATGCCTTAGTTCACCAGCTGGCTGTAAAATTTAGATCCCTGATTCTCAAAGGTTGGGATGAGAAGAATCAGCTTACTTAAATTCAGATTCCTGGGCAGAATTCCAAACCAACCATGAACTCCAAACCAAACTACAAACCATGATGGTTTCTTGAGGTAAAGCCTGGAAATCCGCCTCTTATTAAAATCACCAAGTGATTTTAATTCGCCCTGAAGTTTGAGAACCAAAGACCTTAAAACAACTTAGGATGGCATTTCTCTACGAACTTCCGGGTCGCTACTCGTTCAGGGATTCGTTCAACTTCCCGCGACAACTCACATCGCACAAGTCGTCCCGGGCGCGCGGAGCCTGCTGGGAAGGCTGCTGGTCAGTTTCCGCCCTACATGTCATCATCGCCTTGCTCCCAGCCAGTTGCATCCAGAGACCTATCTAACACCCACGCCAACCGAGAAACAGCCCTGGGGTGTGTTTTTAAGTCTCCAACTCTCCTTTTGAACTTTCTTCCCTCTATTTTTGTGTGTGCCAACAGAGCCAGCCATGTGCACCACCTGATGCTTACACAATCACAGTCCCGGGGGCTTTCAGGGTATTTAGAAACATCTCATTAATCTTCAGGGCACCCCTGTAAAGTAAGTGATAAGTGAAATTGTCTTCATCTGGCAGGAGGGAAACCGAGGCATCTGGTAATTGATGTGTGAAGAAAATAAGGGTCTTCACCTCCTCCCACCACCCACTTTCCATTTCCCAGCAGCAGAGGTAGGTGGGACTCAGAAGGTGTGGGAGGAAGGGAGCAGGTGACTGGAACGCCTCCTCTTCTTCCACATGCTAGGACTTGAGCATCCAGGGCTCTGAACCGCCTTCTGCTGTCTCTTTCAAGCCATAGGGAAATGACAATGCAGGCTTGTGTTAGCATCTTGTTGAAAAGTCGAATTAAGCATGGTGAAGACAGGACTCATTTATCTTTTCTTCCTTATTCCCATCTGCTGCACTTCCTAGTGTTCATGGCTAAAGAGGGGGCCTGCTGAAATGTTGAAAAAGAAACCCCTGCCCCCTGGATTCCATGTCACACATTAGTCATTTGTCAAATCCTGCTACTTTCTACAAAAGATTTCCTGCCTCTGGCTTTTACAACTTAGCACTACTGTGAGAAGCTCTGTCCAAATTTAGGTCATCTTATGACCAGAGTGTCCTAAGCTTTTCCATTCCTTCCTTCCTTCTTTCCCTCCTTCCTTCAATAGTTCATTCATTTCACCAGGCAGTTATCAACTGTTGTATGGGCAGACTTTGCTACAGATGTGGTCTGGTGACTTCAAAAATGAGAAGATACAATCCTAGCATTCTGCTTAGCTAACAGCCTTGTTGGAGAACACTTGACAACAGATTATTACAAGGCAATGTGATTTGCTCTGCAGTAAATGAAACAAGAAAAAAATGTGAGAGCCCCAAAGCCTTACAGAGAAGGCTCTGAAGGATAAATGAAAGTTTGCCAGACGGAGAGTGGGAAGGCGCATCCTGGACATGGGACCAAGGTAAGAGAGTTGACAATGGTTCGTCCGGGGCCTCAGCTGAGAAGTTTGACATGAAATATCCAAGATGTAGAGGGATGTTAATCCATAGAAATGGATGGGAGGCAGAATTTGGAGTTTAATTCCATAGGAGTGAGAGACAAGGATGGTTAGCTGATGCCTTCTTCATTGTGTTACTCCTGTTTGCTGTGAAATTCTCTCCTTGCATCGCCAACCTTGCATAGCATCTCTCCTTGCATCTCCTTGCATAGCAACCAGAACATTTCATTCTACAGAAACGAGAATTTGACTCCTCTCAAAAATGGAAGAAATGACACAGGGAACTATATTCAATATCTTATAATAAATCATAATGGAAAAGAATATGAATCTAACCAGAAACTAACAGAACACTGTAAATCAGCTGTACTTCAATAAAAAATAAAATTATTTTTTAAAAATGGGAAGAAATGAAATGACTACCTTGTAAATTCTGTGAGAACAGGAAAGATAGTTTTTCCTCTATGCATCCCCAAAAGGTAGCCCAGTACCTGGTGTGAAGGAGGAGCTCAAGAAATCTTTGATGAGCTAGATGGACTACTTTGAAAGCAGTTTGAAAGGTGTATTAATATCCTGTGGTTGCTGAAACAGATGACTAGAAACTGGGTGGCTTAAAAGAACAGAAATGTATCCTCTCATGGATCTGGAAGTGAGAAGTCTGAAATTGAGAAGCCATGCTCACTCTAAAGGCTCTAGGAGAGGACTGTTACCTGCTTCTTCTAGCTACTGGTATTGTGATGCTTGGGGTTGCATGTGGCTGGTGTAGAGAGTGTCAGCCAGCGGGGCCTGATCTGGTTCAGAGGGGTGTAAGGAAACATTGGCCTGAGTTCTCAGGGAAGGGGCACTAAGTAGGTGAGGATGGGGTACTAATCAAGGAGGAGAAAGTGACAGGATGGAAATACCCTAAGGCAAAAAGAGCTTACAGAGTGAAAGGGAGAGTGACCCGAGATCAGGTAAAAGGACACACAGGTGCCAGCCCCAGGAAGCCTGCTGCAGGAGTTAAGATGGTAGTGGGGTGGCGGGGCAGTCAGTGATGGGTTCGGGCAGGGGAGCGGCATGGTCAGCATTTGAGCAGGACCCACAAGTGGAAGAGAGGAGAACGAGCCAGAGCCAGCCTCCGGCATCTCAAGAACACCTGTCAGGAAGCTGACGCACAGTGATACGTAGATGTCCTGGCTGGGCTGCTGGTGAGAAGGGGCACGTGGGCTGTTACTGGTTTCTGGGGTGATGCCATAAGGATGCTCCGGGAGGGACTTCCCTGGTGGTCCACTGTTAAGACTTCACCTTCCAGTGCAGGGAGTGTGGGTTCGATCCCTGGTCAGGGAGTTAAGATCTCACATGCCTCATGGCCAAAAATACCAAAACATAAAGCAGAAGCAATATTGTAACAAATCAATAATGACTTTAAAAATGATTGACATTAAAAAAAAAAGAGAGAGAGATGCTCTGAGAGAGACTGAGTGTATTTGAACAGTAATGTTGGCTAGAGCCTGGACTCAGACAGTCACAGAGTTCGTGGCTATTCCATTTTCTTGAAATATCCCCAAGAGGCAAATCTGTAGAGATATAGTTTAGAGGTTGCCTGGGGGTGGGTTGGGGGGAAGGGGGGGTGAGTGCTAACATGCTCATGGATATGGAGTTTCTTTTGGGGGTGATAAAATGTTCTAGAGTTGATTGTGGAATAGTTGCACAGCTCTGTGACCATACTACTGCCATTAAATTGATACTTTAAAAGGAAGGGTTATAAGGCATGTGAACTGAATCTTGATAAAACTGTTACATTTTTTAAAAAGTAAATATGCTTAGTATATTCAAAATCTAATCTCCTTCCTTTCTTCCACCAATCTGTCAAGTTTATAAGCTTGGGATGGAATATGCTTAGTCCATGAAATGAAGTATAATTATATTGTCACTTGGGTGATAAGAAAAGATTGCAATCCAAAAAGGAAAGATTTGTTTGAAAAAGTACAGACAAAGAGAAAGACTATATGCTGTGTAAGCAAGTCTCCTCAGTTTTATTTATTCTTTTTTTGATTCAACACATTTATGGGACATTTACGAAACACGTGAGACACAATACTAGGTGCAATTTTATGATTTCAAAGCAACACATAAGCATATCTTCCATCACACAGACCCGAGACCAAGTTTCCTGTGGTTTATAACTAGGCTGTCAAGCCTACCATCTTTCTTCCTCCTCACAAGTAACTTACAAGAGCTGACTTTGGCCTATCACCAATTGCTTACAAAGATTAAACACATAATCACATTTGGAAATCTCTTGAGATTTACAGACATGTAAAACACTTTCATAGAAAATTCATAAAAGAGCTGTGTCTTGAACAACGAGTTTGTCTGATAGCACCGTTGAGGATCTTAAACTCATGGGGATTGGGTATTGAAAAGCCATTTCATCACCGGGACTTACAGATCTGCTTTGGTTTTAGAAGGGCGGGAAGCTGACCCAGCTGGGATCAGTAGCCAATGCCAGGCTGATGGCCACTGATGAAACCAGCAGATCATGAAATTGCTGTGGGAGACTCAGGTGTACCAAGGTCAAATCAGAACCCACCACTCATTAGGGCAAACCTGGACCTTAGATCCATGTGACTTAAAAGTGTTGTGGAAAGCCCCATGCCAGGTCCTCAGAACCTGCATCTCCAGAAGAGGGCCAATGATGCTGGCAATCCCAGAAGGTTTGCAAACTGCTGTCTATGACAGTTCAGATCTGCTGTGGATTTCGAAGAGCCCTTTAGAAGAGAGTTGGGACTTTGTAAGTCAGGCCTCTTGGAGGTGTGAAAGAACTCCCTGGGTCTGCTCTAATGGATGGTGAAGGCTTCAGAACGTAGTTGAGTTGGGTTCTGGTGATTCTGCATACAGGAAGGGACAGTAGCCTCTCACCTCATCTTTAACTTAAAGATCACTTCTTTCATCTGTCTTTGGTATTTGCAGGTCACTCCAATGACCTTCCTCCTGGAATTAGCGATGAAGTGGTAAAGTAGGAGGAAAGTTGTGTGTATGGTCCTAGCAAATGTTACTCTGATGGAACAAAATGCATTTAGAGAAAATAGAATTTTCCTTGGGAAAAGAACATAGCTTAGAACAAAAATCAGAAGAAAAAAATTCTAGCTAAACAGTTGAGCCACTAAAACATATGTGTTGCTTTAGGTTTACGGTTTTGCTTCCACTCAGTGTCTGAATTTTCTTATTATTCACCAATATTTATGACTCCAAACATGTCTTATTGTCATTTTTGTTGTTGTTGTTGTTCAGTTGCTCAGTTGTGTCCAACTCTTCTCAACCCCATGGACTGCAGCATGCTAGGCTTCCCAGTCCTTCACCATCTCCCAGAGTTTGCTCAAACTCATGTCCGTTGAGTCGGTGATGCCATTAAACCATCTCGTTGTCTGTCATCCCCTTCTTCTTCCTTCAATCTTTCCCAGCATCAGGGTCTTTTCTGCAGAGTCGGCTCTTCGTATCAGGTGCGCAAAGTACTGGAGCTTCAAAACGACTTACAGAGTAACTACGCCTTGCCAGGCAGATGTCTGAAATTTGATTATGTAACTTGAAGATTTTAGGAATGAGTGAGGGGAAAAATTGGTAGACCAGAGTGGGAAGAACAAACTCAAGATGGTGTATCTGTTCGTACCCCTCTAGACTTGGATAATCCACTTTTAATTGAATCAGTGGGTTTCTTTTAGGTCTCCTCTCTTCACATGGGAGCACAATGAGCTCCACCAAATTCGTTAGAACACAGTCCTTTACAGAGAGAGAAAACTTCAAACAATAGATGTTGTTTCAATAACCACCACAATGGTCCCAAAGCACTAATTGGCTTCAGACAGATAACAAAGGCTGATTTGCCTTTCCTATTGACTTGATGGTTTGCTAGCGCTTTAAAAACACATTACATAAAACCTTAGAAATCTTTTGTGAAGATAAATGTGATATTTTTAAGCAGTGATCCTTCGCTCTTATGATTCAAGGTCTAGAGATGGCTCCCAGACTTCTTGAATCAGGGTGAGCGTAGATTTTCATTTTTCAAGGTAAACAGCACATAAGGGGCTTTATTGTCCTGCCGAGACCTGATCTGTTGTCTTTTCTTGATGAAATGTCTCATCTGCAGGTGGAATTCATTTAGCACAAACTCGTTTTTAAGGCAGTGATACATGTCTATGACTCTGATCATACAGAAGTGCAAGTATCCCTTGTTTTGCAACAATATATCTCCTATAGCAGACTTACAAGACTAAAAACATTTCAACCAAGGCTCAGAGCCTCTTCTTTGGGGTTTCTTAAAAACCAAGGTCTCTGAGGTGTCACTTTGCCCAAACTGTTACCTAATCAAATGGCTGAATGGTTAGTGACTGGGATTCAGTTGCATCACGCTAACTCTGTTCCCTGCGCTCCACCATTTTTCTTGGAATTCTGGGTGACTCAAGGATCCACTTTGCTGTGGCTGTTAAAGAAACCTTGCTCTCAGGGACACGGGTGCATCAAACCTATGCTCAGTACGTCACCATTTCAAGCAATGGAGTGAGATTTCTGCAAGTATGTCCACACTGTCATCAGCCAGACATCCCTTTCCCCACCCGTGATGACAGATGATATGTCAGGTGTTGCTGGAGTTTACCGTGGCACTAGTGGTAACAAACCCACCTGCCCGTGCAGAAGGTGTAGGAGACCTGGGTTTGATCCCTGGGTTGGGAAGATTCCCTAGAGTAGGAAATGGCAACCCACTCTAGTATTCTAGCCTGGAGAATCCCATGGACAGAGGAGCCTGGGGGCCCCAGTCCATGGGGTTGCACAGAGTCAGACATGATTGAAGTGACTGAGCATGCACTCACATTCCATATAGGATCCTCTAAGTCAGCCTCCCCACAGGCAGATGGGCAGACAGGCAAGGCAGCTCCTGGCGTGTGTGTGTGTGTTCACACCGCGAATACGCTAGGAGAAGGCTCGTAGGAGCCTGTATCTATGGTAAATTCTTCTGCTCCTCAACGCGGGGAGAAGATTTTGTGCACCCAGACTTTGGGAAGGAACCCATATCTTTCATTTTGTTCTCTGAAATTCTGCAGTTCTTAGTGAGTTTGACTGATGGGTGAGCCAAGCTAAGATAAGCCCTTTCTGGGACTTTGTATGAGGTGAAGAAACCCCACGAGCTGGGTCAGAAATAGACAGCAGCTATTGCTTTCACACGAGCCTCCTTTATCCCCCGATGGAAGGAGCTGTGCAGGATGGCTCCCAGGTGTAGACAGACCTCAGACCAGGGCCTATTTTGTGCAAAACAGAGGGGCCAGGACTCCATAGAACACCCACCTGGGGTCTGGTCACTAGAGCGGGAGGCCCTGTTCAGACAATTCATCTGAGTACATGAAAAAAAAAAAAGAAAGAAAATAACCTCTAGTTGAACAAATGAAAAGCTAGAACTTTCCTTACCTCTAGAAAAAACAACAACGATTCTAAAGAAGTAGGGACTCTTGTGTATGGAATCATCCAAGAATAGATTAATAGTTGTATGGCCTTGCATGAATCAAGGAGGTGGTTAATTCACCCACTGTGCCGAGTGTTGGGGACACGGCGCACGCAGCTAGGCCAGCATCACCAGCAGTACCACCAGGACGGTGACCAGTGCAGAGGCGCTGGGCGGGGCGCCCGGGGCCGAGCTGGCCGGGTCCTTCAGCATGCACATCACCCGGGACCAGGACCCGTTGTTGGGCAGGGGGGTGACGCCTGTCACTCTGCACATGAGGTTGTAGATATCCACGACTCTGATGGGAGCGGCTCTGAAGTCAGACTTGAAATCTGCAAGGGAAAGGCAAGGAAGTAAGTGGTCAAGGCCACTCCTGGGCTGGGCAGGGCAGAGAGGGGTGGGTCACGCAGTGGAGGGGTTACGCTTGGCATTTCAGCAGCTCTAGAACTGGTAGATCCCCCTTGTCCATGGAGCCTGGCCAAGGGATTGTGACCCTGGAAGGAGATCTGGAAGGTTCTAGGTTGTGAAAGGAAGTCGCTTTTTATGGTTTACAGAGATGTGAGTGTGCGCTAAGTCGCTTTAGTGTGTCCCACTCTTTGAGACCACATGGACTGTAGCCCGCCAGACTCCTCTGTCCATGGGATTCTCCAGGCAAGAATACTGGAGTGAGTTGCCATTTCCTTCTCCAGGGGAATCTTCCTTACTCAGGGATTGAACCTGCATCTCTTATGTCTGCTGCATCTGCAGGTGGGATCTTTACCACTTAGCGCCATGTTTCTTTGAAAGACAAATCAGACAGCAAACTGATTTGTGCATAAGTGTGCTTCCATTGTAACAACAGAGCTTTCCCTGAGGACCCAAAGGCCACTTGAAGCTGCTCATTTCTGCAAGCCTCATCTTGCTCAGCTCCCCAAACCCAATTCGGTTGCAGAGGTCTCTACCAGGCACCTATCTAGCAGGGAGTGGTTAGCCTGGGTGCCCCCAGCTCAAGAATATTTCCCATTTTTCTGCCACGTGGAGGTCCCAGGACTGGACAGAACTGGCAGTGTGGCTAGTGCACAAGCCACAGAGATGGTCTCCTAAGTATGTCTGGAAGATCAGTTGAACATTCCTTGGGAGCTTTTCCCTAGCAGATAAAGTAACTTAGCTGTGGGGAAGATAAAGAAGCTGGTATTGGAGTTGGGGACCCGAATGAAGGCTGGAAGCCATCTCATGAAGGAGAGTGCTTCCACCCAGATGCTGCTCCAGACTCTACGTGGACACAGGCCACCGGGGGCAGGGCTGGCTGCTCACAGCATAGCAAGTAAGGGCACTGAAGGGACCGTCTCTTTCTCCATAGGAGGCAGGAAAGGTGCTGAATGAACATCATCAACTCAATGGACATGAGTTTGAGTAAACTTTGGGAGACAGTGGAGGACAGGGAAGCCGGGTTAGCTACAGTCCATGGGGTTGCAGAGTCGGACAAGACTAAGTGATTGAACAACAAAGAGTGAATACAAGACTTTAGTGATATTCATAAGCCACTTCACATTTAGGTTCCAAACCAGCGCTTCCAACAAAATACCCAAAACTATTGAAGTTGAATTTAGGAGGGACTTTTATCCATCAATAGTGGCTTCCCTGGTGGCTCAGTCGGTAAAGAGTCTGCCTGCAATGTGGGAGAACTGGGTTCTGCCCCTGGGTCCAGAAGATCCCCTGGAGAAGGGAATGGCTACCCACTCCAGTATTCTTGCCTGGAGAATTCCATGGACAGAGGAACCTGGTGGGCTACAGTCCATAGGGTCACAAAGAGCTGGACTTGACTGAGTGACTAACTTTCACTTGGATTATCCATCAATAAAGGCCCAGGCATGTGCTCTTTCAGTCCCTCCATAACTTTTTTAAAAGGTAGATTGGGGGCTGTGAGGACAAGTTTCTATCTTAGAAAATAATCTTTATAATTGCTTTGCTGAAACGATCACATATCCTTGATTTAAAAAGCAAACATCAACGGCGACAGCGATGTGACCCAGAAGTGTCCACACCAAATGCCGCTCTTACGTTAACCCTGAAATTACAAACACAGGAGCAACAGCGAGAACTCTGCCACAGAGTGTGTTAGATCCAGAGCAACGCCTCAAGTGATAGGGTTTGCTCATTTTGAGGTATAAAAGTAGAATTCCATATAAAGAAGTTCACAGGCTTTACAGAGCAGCCTGCAGCCACTCACCAGCTGGATAACCTCAGGGAATGGGCACAGAGATGCAGTTGCAGGCTAGTTGCAGGCTCATGTCTGTGCTCAATAGATGGGAGCTGTTGATATTAATAGAATAAGTGCCCAGCAGGGGAAAGTTCGCATTGAAAATACTTACCCCATAGCTTATGTGAAGTGTTCACTTACTTTTAGGGTATGGAGGGTAAGGATCTGCATTGCCTCAGGGTAACACTAATATCAAACAAATCCAGAGCCACCCTGGGAAGGAGAATGCAGAGCCTGGAGTGCCAGCCCTTCTCATATGAAGGAAAACATTGCAATTAGCTGAGGATGGTGGTTACGCCTCCCCAGAGAAGAATCAGCCTCAGCTAGGAGTCAGTGGCGAGGTGGTCCAATGACACGGAAGACTTATCTCCCTGACTTGCTGTGGATGTGAGGTCATCCTGCCACACACATCACGCGGTGGCCGTGTCTTGTCACATGTGCAGGTGGAGGTCAATAGCAAATCCCCAGCCTTTCAGACGTCTCTTTCTTTAACATTTGGCAAGAAAAATTGAGGTCAGGCTCTTCTGACCAAAAAAAGAAAGTTAGTGGATGGACTTAGGGATTATCATACTGAGTGAAGTAAGTCAGGCAGAAAAGGAGAAATATCATATGTGCTTTGTCACTCCATTGTGTCCAATTCTTTGCGACCTCATGGACTGTAGCCCTCCACGCTCCTCTGTCCATGGGATTCTCCAAGCAAGAATACTGGAGTGGGTCATGCCCTCCTCCAAGGAATCTTCCCGACCCAGGGATCAACCTCGCATCTTCTGCATTGCAGGCGAATTCTTTACCATCTGAGCCCCTAGGCCACCTAGAAATAATGTATGATATCCCTTATAGGTGGATTCTAAAAGGAAACGCTATAAATGAACTTCCTTACAAAACAGAAGGAAGACTTACAGACTTAGGGCAAGGTTAGATTGTTCCAATTAGGAACTGGGGTTAACCAGAGAGAGCCTGTCTTCCAGAATGATTTCCCTTTCGCTTAGCTGGACCAGACTTCCTGACTTCTAAAGCTGTATCTGGGCAGCCGTAGCAATGCTCAGCATCCTGTATAAGTGAGAATCACCTCCAATTAATCAGGAGGGCAGTACGTTTATCTCAAAGTGCAGCTAGATTGTTATTAAAGACCTCGCTCTTAAATTTTCTTCTGCATAAACAGTCAGTGTGTAGAGCTGTTCAATCTTGCATGAGAAGTGAAGCCAGAAACGTGATGGTTTGCGGGAGGCTGTATCTGCCTGGAAACAGTTTTGCAATTAGCCCAGTCCATTTTCATCTGGGGTCGTCTTTCTGTCTATAAAAGACTTGGGCTTTTAGTTTTAAAGGAGCGTATGATGGAGGCCTTTGTTAATGGATAAAAAGCTCCCCGCTGAATTTCAGCTGTTGTAGCTCTGGGTGCTTGGTTTAAAATTTTGGTTTGAGGCTAGATTCGTTTCTGTTTTAAATTCTGCCCAAGATGCTTACTCATAAACACTCCAGCTGACAACTGTTTTGCATTCATGATCTGATTCCTCTCTTTTGGGGAAGGAGGAGGCGATGCCTTTGAATGAAAGCACCCCTGTCTCATGTTCCTCTGTGTAAAGGCCATGGCCTGGGAAGTCTCCACCCTGATCTAGCGGTTGACCTCACAGCATCCTCAAGGCTCCATCCTGAACTGAGTTGGCTTCTGAGCTCCGCAGATCTAACCTGGGGCTTGGCTAACAGGTAGCTGTTACCGGTTGACGGTATCATGAGGGAGCATCCTCTGAATTCTCTGAGGCCAATGTCGTGAACCCAGCTGTGCCCTAGAAATGCTTGCAGCTACTGGTCCTGTTGCTTACTTAAGGACATGAGGACTTGGATGATGTGCGGACAATGATGTGGGCCCACGTGTGTTCCCTGGGCTCAGGCTCCCAGAGGCACCCATGGCGGGGGCAGAAGTTGACGCCTTGTAGCTCTCAGCAGGTTTTTCTCGTGGTTGAGAAAGTGACCCAAGGTGGATGGAATGAAGGAGGGCTCACAAGCATCTCTGTCCAGTATGTTGCGGAGGAGGGCAGGGCTTCCAGGTGTGACCTCTAACCTATCACCTGATAGGAAAGCATGGGCTTTTGTGGGCTGAAACATTTTGATCAAAACATCCAGAAAAAGGAACCTGGACTGTGGATATCAGGGTAAGCTTATTATGTTTAATAAGGAGCGTGGACAACAGGAAGGAAGACGAAGAGCTCGTGATCTGGTCAGCTGACTCTTGATGGTGGTTGACTGCTTTTCACTCTTTTTTTTAAAGGGAGTGTACAGGTAGTAGCATGATTGTTAGAGCGTTTGATAAACTTTTCCAAAATGTGAATTTTACAGTGCTGTATTAATTAAAGCAAATGACCAAATGGGCCCCCCTCTGCCCCACCTCTCTTTCAGACCCAGGAAGACATCGGGTCCAAAAGGGCAAAGTCAATTCGCTCTCATCCTAGACACTGCAAAAGTCATTCTGGCTCATCCTCAGAGTCAGTCGCAAAACCGTTTCCTAGCCTGCCGTGAGCACATCCCAGCTTCTGGTGGGCCCTGGACTGGATGACCCGCACCGGGGTGGCCGCTCTAGACAGAGAGGAAGTGTGGAAGTGTCAGACCCCGTGAAGCGAGCACGTCGACTTTGGGACTTGTGGCTGTCAGCAACCTGGTGCCTGATAAGCTTCCCTGGACATAAGATGACTGTGAAGGGATGTTTTGATGAATTAAGTAAAAAATGAATCACAAACATGTGGAATACATTTTCCTCACCGCGCTTGAGATTTAAAACTTACAGGGAGAAGTATTTGGCCACGTTTGCCAAACCCAAGAAGCATTTGAAAGCAAGCCAGCCAAAGACATTTCGTGGAGACCGGCTGGCTTTGCTCAGCTTTGCTCATAAAGAGGATCCGTAAAGAAATCACTCCAGCCTTTCCGAGCACCGTCAGCCCCTGATGCCTAGGGGAAGGAATGACTAAGATCATGCCTACCGGGTCCGAAGGCCAGGAAGATGCCCCTCATGGTTCTGAGCTCGTTGTCATATCCGTGCCAGCCCCATTGCCAGCCTTCTGCCTTGCGGGTGATGGTGCTGTTCATCCAGAATGGAAGCGACTCTCGATTCTGAAATCAACAAAGCATTAACATCACCCGGTGACCAGGCCAGGGGGTGAGCAAGCATCAGGTTCAAACTACCACCCACCCAGCGCAGGGCTTTCCTGCTCAGGGATCTCAGCCAGGGTTGTCCGACCTTAGCCGGATCACTTCCCACTCCAGGTAGCTCGGACCTTTGGGGGTGGCCCGTTAAATTGCCAAAGAGCCCTAGTTCTGAAGGTCTCTCCTTACACTGGGCTGAACTGTGCCTCATAATCAGTTTCAGAGCCACTAAACATAGCGTGTCAGAGACAGAAGGGATGTGAAAGTGTACCTGTGGTATAATAAAAAATAGAGTTGGCCTTTGTCCCAGGTTCCCTGGCCCAGAGCACCTAAATCCTTGGAATTTCCTGAGTGCTGGGGGTGTTTTGTTATTCATGATGAGTCCTTAGTTCCCATACCTGAGTTTATGCTAATAGGATGGGATGATCTTTGGGCTGGGGGGCTAGATAGCTTCAGGATGGGGGGCTGGTCA
The DNA here is from genome assembly GCF_019320065.1 of Cervus canadensis. Taxonomy (NCBI): domain Eukaryota; kingdom Metazoa; phylum Chordata; class Mammalia; order Artiodactyla; family Cervidae; genus Cervus; species Cervus canadensis. Next base: position 13,500,306 of record NC_057416.1, read on the forward strand.
CCAGAAGAAGCAAGCGTACAAGGAGAGAATTAGAACTTTCAGCCCTCATCTCTGATCTCTAAGACTGAGTTCAACCGTGTGGGTAATGATTTTGTTACCTGGGCCAACCCAGTGAGACCCCACGTAAACTCCCAGGAACAGCAGGGTCCGGGGAGCCATCTGGATTAATGAATAGTGATGGGAGGCTGGTGCACCCGACCTGGGTTCTCTGCACCCCTCGCCACCACACTGTGCCCTGTGCATCTCTTCCATTTGCCTGCCCCTGCGTAGCATCCTTTATAAGATTGCAGTCGTAAGTGTGGCACCTTTCTGAGTTCTGCGATTCATCTCAGTGAATTATCAAAGCCGAAGGCGGGTGGTGAGAACCCTCAGATTTGTGGCCAAGTCAGACACAAGTGTGGGCAGCCGGGGGACCCGGGACTTGGGACAAGCATTCAGATGTGTGGGCCGTCTTGTGGCATGGAGCCTTTAAAGTATGGGTCTGCTCTAACCTGGGATGGTGTCAGAATTGAATTGACATGGTAGGACACCCGATTGCTGTGGGAGAAATGTCGCTGGCAAACACAGCGGCTAATGGAATCGCTTCATTTTTCTAGCCCAGCCTCGGAAGCCCAGAGGCAGCAGGCCTGCACCACCCCAGGAGCCCCTCCACTGGAGGACCACCCCTGTCCTCTGTTTATCCAGCTTCACCCCGAGGAGCAACTCCAAGCACAGAAGTCCTCCTCCTCTCCATTGAGTTAGCCTTTGAAGATGGCCCCATGTTCCTCTCCTCCACGCCTTGTGGATCTTCATGTCCTTTGACCATTCTTCATTCAGGATGGCTTCCAGACCTGTTGCTGCCCTGTCACCCTTCTTTCCTTCAGAACTAAATTTCCCTAGACTATAGTAGCTTACTTGAGAGACAACAAAGCTCACAGGAGGTTTTGCAAATCCCGAGGAGACTAGCCAGCTGGACACAAACCGAGCTCTTCGAGGTGAACTGAGATTTCATTCCTGATAGTCCGTCATCTTCTGGCTCAGCAGGGTTTAATATGACAAGTTTTCCAAATGAAGGAGGTAGAACTGACTGGTCGTGATGAATGCGTGGAAGCAGCACAGCTCAAGGACCAGGGATTTACAGGTCAGCTTCCCTGGTAGCTCAGACAATAAAGAATCTGCCTTCAATGCAGGAGACCTGGGTTTGATTCCTGGGTCAGGAAGATCCCCTGGAGAAAGGAATGGCAACCCACTCCAGTATTCTTGCCTGGAGAATCCCATGGACAGAGGAGCCTGGCAGGCTACAGTCCGTGGGGTCACAGAGACCGACACGACAGAGGGACTAACCCTTTTGCAAGACTTGTAACAGCACATGTATGCCGTTTTGTGTACGGTTCACCAAGAGCCTCCCCCGACATCCACTGGCGTCAACACCTGCTGCGGACGGTATTTTTTTTTTTTTCCCATTTTGGCACAGAGAGGTTAAGTGACACTCTTAAAGTCACGCAACTGTTGGGAGGCAGGGCTGGGCTTGGAAGCCAGGGCGTCAGTCTCCTGGTCTTGGTATACCTTCCAGGACCCCACAGCCAGAGGTCACTGCAGGGCTCCTGTAGCCTGTCCCTTGCCTCTTCATTCACAGAGTGGCAGCCAGTATGGAGATGAAATTTTGAATAGGATGTGGGTTCAATTCCAGTTTGTTGCTTTCCAACTCTGTGATGCTGGGCAAGCTGCATAACTTGTCTGAGCTTCAGCTTCCTTGCTGAATGTGACAACACCTGCCTCAGAGACTCTGAGGGATAACCTGATTGTGTGCTAAGCCCTACACACAGTAGGTGCTCAATAAACAGCCAGGGGCAGTCGCCAGATGCCACCGGCTGCAGGGTGAGGTGCTCGGGGCTTGTGCAGCAGGGTTGAACCCTCCTTTGCTTCTTTAGCTGTCATATCACATTGCACGCCCGTCCCGTCTCACCCCATAAATCGCTCCCTGGCATTACTGCTTTCCAAATCGCACTGTTTCATTGACTCTCTGTTTCCTCAATTTCCATCCCTCCTTCTCCAGCTGTAGCTTGTATTTTTCCATGGGAATATATTTATTAACTTACTGCCTTTCTGGCTTATACCCTCTTTTGTTCTTTGTGGTCATGCTCACGATACATGCCAGCTTAGCTTCGTTTGCTAATTTCACGTGCTGCTCCCCTCCCCATCCCAGTCTACAAGGCAGTGATTCCCAAAGAACTAGGTAGGACATGTCACTGGCGGTGTCACTAATCATGAACCCCATGGGACACACATGTCCCATGGGGGAGGGACAGGTGGAAGGGAGACGAAGACTGCCTGATTTGAAAATTCCAGTCTAACTTCCACATGCAAACATACAGCAACGAGGCATCTCAGCCCTGAAGATGACGGGAGATCTGGATGATTGCAGGTAAAGCCACTGATATTTTTATTAACACGACAATTTGCTCTCGTGAAACAACTGTTCTTGCATTTTTTGTTTTTTGAAACAACTATGTTTACTGATTTCAAAAAGTAATAATAACCTGGCTAGTTATGTGAGAGGCTAAGTGACTGATTACGTGACATAATCAGACTGAGTGGATTACATGACATAATCTAATTACATGACTTAATGAACCTCAAGAAGGAGTTGATGAATTTTCCCCTTGTCCTTCCTGGTGGCTTTCACTGATTCACTTGGTCCTGTGTGCCCCCCCCCCACCCCCCAAAACACACACATTATCACACCAGTGCGGGCCCGTGCAGCCGTGTAATGCACACCTCACACGTGCAGCCCTGCTGGTGAGGCGCTCCAAACCTCCCGCGTCCCCAGGCTGGGGGGTCCTCAGGTTACTGGTTGAGGAGCCTCCATCCCTCCTGAACCTTCCGGGTCCAGGGACCTCCACACAGCGCCACCTAGCGACATCCTGGGGAGGTGCCCGGGCCCTCCAGATGAAAGCGTGCGTGCGTGCGTGCGTGCGTGCGTGCGTGTGTGTGTCTGACTTGGGGCAGTGCGGACACAGAGGAGTCCCTGCAAGGCCAGGGGATCTTGCGTAGTGACTGCATGTGGGAAGCGCATGAGAAGGAAGCACCGTGAGGACGCTGGAAGGAGTGAGGCGGTTTCTCTACGAGGTTGTGCCAGTCAGAGGGGCTGACCAACCGCCCTGGTTGGCCCAGGACTGAGGAGTTCCAGGGATGCAAAAAAAAACAAGACAAAAAAACAAAAAATAGGACTGACCTGGGCAAGCCGGGACAAGTTGGTGACTCTGTCATGAACACTTTCTTGGCAATTCAAATAAAATCTGTGCTGAGTGTCATTTGTCCAGCACCTTCCAGGACCCCACCTCTGTACGGGGTGGATAGCAGTGCCAGGACCCGCCCCCCATTTATGAACCCCTAAACTCGTTCATCGTTTCTAACAGGAAGGACCTGGAAACAGTTCCCCAGGAGGAACACTGTGAGGAACGGCTGTTCCTGTGTTTATAGATGTATGTTCTAGTATTTGGTGCCTGCCTTGTATTTTTGAAGCCTCACTCCACTACTAGCCCCACCAAACGCCTGCCAGCAGCTTGCTGAACTGGGGAAGCCAGGCGATTACCTGTGAGATGCATGTTTTGGTTTCTAGACTAGACCTTTATCTCATTCATCCTTGGCATTAACAACAGCAAAAAGTAGCCTTCACTCTACCCCCAAGATCGGCAAACCAGTTAATGAAGTTTGTTCAGCACTTGCCGGGACCCATCTCTTTGACTCGGCATTTTTGGATTCCTTTCTAGAGCTGAGCTGAGCTGTCGGGGGTGGGGTGGGGGCACAGTCAGAAATGGGGCTGGCGCTGGGAAGGAGGGTCGGGGTGACAGGAGTGATGGAAGGCCGGGGAGGAGCAGAGGGCGGCCTGGACAGTCTGCAGTCACTGCTGTCTGTCTGACTTGCAGTCACTTGCTTTGGTGAACTGTCCGGCATTTACTCACTTCGCACTGTTGCATTTGGAGACTATATTAGCACATGCTGTTCTCACCGGCTCCTTTCAAGTTCCCCTGGGTGCAGATCAGAAAATAGTAGCTAAGCCACAGAGAAAATTATTCCTGAGGAGGCAGGAGGGTCACCAGGTCTGGGAAAACATCTGGACACCAGCTCTCGCCTCACACCCCAAAATGACTTCTCCTCTGACAGCCAAGGAGGTGGAAATCCGTCCTCCGGGGGTTCTGTCCCCTGACCACAGGCGCTGGTGGCTTGTCTGCCTGGCCCTGCCCTGCCCTGCCCAAGCGACCTTCTCTTCCGTCTTTCCCTGGAAACACACTGCCTACACTGCTGGATCCCAAGCCTGGCTGTGCACACAGCACCCTGATTTTATCCCAAGTCTCACTTTGGGTGTTTGGATTTGCAGGTGGGTTAAAGCGGCAACTCTGGCTATTTAATAGTCATCCCCTGGGTGGCTGGGATGCAGCGTCCGGCCTGATAACCACTGGGAGTCTTTCACCTGGCGTTTGTCCTGGGCTGTGTTCAACGATTATCTGTCCATTCCTGAGAATGTTTTGTCTTACGCTGGTTGCCACGCCGAGTCTGTGTTTCAGCTGCTGTGGGTGCAGAGTCAGGCTCGGAGTCGCTCACATGGGCTGCTTTCCAAAGAGGCATCGTGGCAGCCGACTGGCTTTTCCCAGGATTGTTGGCCGGCACCAGGTTCACCGATGGTTACACATCTTGACCGCCATCCCTCACGTCAGCCCCTGACAGTGCAATTCCTGCTGAGAAGTGGGGTCAGGGACCCGGGTGTCCCCTCCTTCTCTCTGGATGAGGCCTCTCACCCCTTGTCTAGGGTGCTGGGGAACAAAGGTGCAATCAGGTCCAATTAAAATCAGTAAGTAAAATGTGAACCCCTGTCTGAGGTTTGTGACGGGCCTAATACAAATGCAATCGACCCTATTCCCCCAGGTCAGGGTTGTAACAGGAGCTTCCCCTGCCCTCCACAGTTCAATAAACTCACAGCATCTCAGGCTGGAAAAGGCACCCCGTGATGTCTTGGAAGAGGCCTCAGTCAGGACTCTTGCGGAAGGAAGCACGGTTTGGTTGACTCCGGGGTTTTGCTGCCAGGGTTAAGGTCGAGCTAGGTGACAAAGCGCCGTGTCTCATCACCATTTTAAACCCTCCTCCCGAGAGGCTTCCTGTGGGGCTGCCGGCAGCGGTGGTCACAGACCCTCAGATGTGTGTTTGCCACACACTGCTGCGAAGACAAGTCCCCCCAACTGTTTCTCCGTCTTAGAAGGCCACCTCTTTCTAGAACAGAATGTAATGTCTTAGGCCCCAGACCCTGGTCTCACCCTGCCAAGCCTACTGCCACATGCGACCTCGTTCTGGAAATTGCGAAATGCCAGACAGCAGGAGCAGCAGGGTCCAGAGGCGGCAGAATTCCTCAGAGAAGAGAGAAGAGCTGGAGCAGGGCGCCCAGCGGGTGAGCTGGCTTTTACTTCTTCTTTCTCCCAAGATCGTGTTTGCTGAAGTGCGCCGAGGGTGAGGAGGGCATCGCGTGCCCTCCAACGGCTTACAGTGACGACCCTGGTCTCCGCCAGAAGGCAAGCGGCTTCCAGCCCCCGACACAGGCATCCTGGACCTCCGGCACCCCGGGCCCGCAGGAAACCACTCCGGCTGCCACTAAAACTCAGGAGCCACGCTCTCCAGCTTGTCTTGATTTCCCCAAGTATTTTGGGCCCGGGCCTAACTGCCACTCAATCCCAGGCCTGAGAATTGAGCCTGGCATTTCATATCCTTTGCTGGTTTTTGAAATAAATCTTTCCTCAGGAGACTAATATGGGCCTTTTTTTGGAATCTGAAGCCTGCATTTGCTGCATTTCTCTCCACACAGATGAGAGTCCGGAGGATCCACAATGAAGCTCCATTGGGTGAAAGTCTCACGATCTTTCACCAGCTTCTGGCCACCATTTGGCCGCCTTTCTGAGCATGGTGTCAGGAGGGGACACTGTCCAGTAGAGGCCGTGGGAATCAGCCCCTGAAGCTGAGTGGGGACCAGGGACAGCTGAGGTATCCGCCCGCCCCTGGACTCCAGCTGGGGGCTAGCTGGGCCAGGACAATGGCCACTGGGGGTCTCAACACCTTTTCTCTGTTGAAATCTCTTCTAGGGCTACTAAAAATTAGTCCAGGTGAGAGGCCTGACTTAGCTTTCCTTTCTGGGTACTTAGTCACTGATTTATTAGCCTACAAAGTAAACAATCTGTCAAAAAGATCTTGATGCTGGAAAAGATTGAGGGCAGGAGGATAAAGGGGTGACACAGGATGAGATGGTTGGATGGCATGACTGACTCAATGGACGTGAGTCTGAGCAAACTCTGGGAGGTAATGAAGGACAGGGAAACCCGGCGTGCTGCAGTCCATGGGGTTGCAAATAGTCGGACAGGACTGAGCAACTGAACAATAACAACAAGTAATCAAGAGCCAGCTGTCTCTATTTACGAATTCATTTCTTAATTTCGTATTCCACAAACATGTACTGAGTCTCTGCCATGTACCAGGTTCCACAGAGGAACACTCCGGTCAAGATGCCACAGACCTGTCCTCAAGGAGCTTCCCCCCGAGGAAGCATCACTGGGCCTGCCTCCTGAGGATGTTTGGACCACCCTAGACATTGTGACAACTCCAGTGGCTCAGAGGGTGAAGCATCTGCCTGCAGTGCAGGAGACACAGGAGACATGGGTTCGATCCCAGGGTCGGGAAGACCCCCTGGAGGAGGGAACTGGCAGCTCACTCTGGTATTTCTGCCTGGAGAACCCAATAGACAGAGGACCCTGGTGGGCTACAGTCCAAAGGGTCTAAAAGAGTCAGACACGACTGAGGGACCATGCCCTCAGTGACGCTTATCCCCTGACAAGGACATGCAAAGAGACGGTTTACAGAGGATGGTGACCAGGTCTTAGGGGGACAGAGGGGTGGAGGCACCATTTCGGAAGCCCTGTTTCCATGCTTGAAGAAAGGAGCTTGGCAGGTGTGACAGGCTGGGGCTTAACCTAGGCAGGTGACCTGGGTTTTTTGTTTTTGTTTTTTTCCTGCTGCTTCATGGTTAGTCTTCTGGGAAAATGAACACACTCAGCTTCCTGCCCCTGTAGGAGAGGAGGCCAGAGAAGGTACTGGCACTAGTTGGGAATCCAGTCTGTATATTAACTCTCACGATGAAAAACAGTCTGTGGGAGCCACTGGGCAGCGGGCCTTGCTTTTATGACGTCAGCAGTCACGCCGGATAATGGTGCCATTCCAGGTGACAAAGTCAATCTGTTTCCCTGCCTTTATCTTTTTCAGGGACAGCTCTCCAAGCAACCATTTAAAAAAAATAAAAAACAGAAAGTGCTCCATGGCATCTTCCTGTTGGAGCAGCTGCCTAAGAGCCTGCAGAACTTAAGTTGGTGTTTATATGGGAAGGGCATTTTTGCCAAGGAAACCAAATCTTGCATGTTTATGGGCTAGCGGTTATAGGGAAAAAGGAAGGAAAGATGGGATTCTGTTTTATTGGCCCCAAACAGCAGCAATTTGTCCTGACTCAGCTGTTTTCATATTTAAGCCAGAAAGAAAAAAAAGGCTCCTCTGCTAGCCAAACCTAGACTCAGAGCAGCTGCTTTTAAAGCTGAGAAACCGTCCCGCTGCAGATGCAAAGTGAGATCCCTCGCTGGGTACTGGTATGGAGGTTACAGAGCAAACACAGGTTCTGTCACCACGTGGGGAGAGATTTTGCAAATAAGAATGGGGGAGATTAAGAGTCTTGGCACAGAGCAGCAACAGGGGCCTAGAGCGACGTTTTCAATTCTCTGTAGTCAAGTAAGTTTAATAAACAGCAAGGAGATGTAAAAGAAAAAAAAAAAATCTAAGCAGGGAAAGAATGGGTGCTCGCTTTTAGGATTTTTCAGAAGATAGAGTAAAACCCCAATATTAAATCTAAGTATCAGAAATTATCCATTAAAATTAGAAATTATAACTTTAAAAATTATAATTTATGAATTATAAAATTATAAATTTTAACTAGAAATTAAAATCCTTAGATTATTATATCTAAGGATCAGAGATTATTGTTATGCCCAATAACCGAATCCCCAAGCGGGAAGAGAGAAGACCTCCACGACAATGCAACACGCAAAGGAAGGGAATTTATTGCTGACTCGAGTCAGGGCCCCTGCCGCAACCAAGGCAGTGGTGCAGAGTCAGAGAGCCCCGGGCACAAGCTGTCACACACATTTATAGGGTGCTCAATTTTCGAACATAAGCAGTAGGTAGTTGGTGCAAGCGGATTGGTTACATGTTTGCAAAGCAATTTCATTGGTCAAACACACTTTAAAACTTTCGCGTGTGCCCGCGCGGGAATTTCCAGGGGACTCTCCCCGGAGGTTTACTGGGCGCGTGCTGATTGGCTGGTCTCTGGTGGCCTGTTGAGGGCAGATAATTACCCCACCCTTGGGAGAAACTGAAACTTAGGCCTACTCTTAGTTCAGGGCGCCTGTCATAGCACTAGTTATGCCTGTCTCACAATTATAATTTTCATATGTGAATCTTAAAAATAAAAATCTGTAAATTCGAAGATAGTAAAATGATTAAGATAGTCTAGGAGACTAAGGTACAACAAAAGACTGACTAAAAGATATCTAAATTTCTCTTAAGGGGACCAGGGACTGCCGTGATTTTCTAAAGAAACATTTATGTTTTTATGCTATATACACCTTGAGCTACAGTAATATATACTGTATATTCATTGCGCTTTCCTCTTTGAGTTGGCTGCTAGGAAGCTCAGAACCATCTTTGCGAATAAAGTTCACATCAGCGAATCCCCGTTTTTCACACCTGGGTCCCTAAATGTCCATTCATTTGCCTGATCAATATTTCTGCTGATGGCCACCCGCCCTCACTCTGGCGGATTAAATACCAGTCTTGGGTCTGATATAATTGTCCCTTAGTGTTCACAGGGGATTGTTTCCATGACCCCGTTGGGTACCAAAATCCATGGACGCTGAAGTCTCTTATCCAAAATGGCATAGCATTTGCATATAAGGACACATATTCTCCTGTGTATCTTAAATCCTCTCTAGATTACTTATGATACCGCAGACAATGCAATGTGATATAAATAGCTATAAATATAATGGAAATGTGATGTAAATAGTTGCCATAAATATAATGGAAATGTGATGTAAATAGTTGCCATAAATATAATGGAAATGTGATGTAAATAGTTGCCGACACTCAGCAAATTCAAGCTTTGCTTTTTGGAACTTTTGGGACTCTTTTTCCCCCCTAAATATTTCTGATTTGCAATCATTTGAATCTACGGATGCGCAACCTCAAATTCAACTCTACAACGACCCTCATGTGCCAACATTTGCCACTCTCTCTTACTCTCCAGTCTGATCAGTTTGCAGCCCAGCTTCAAGTTCATACAGACAAGGACTCAGGCTCTGTCTGGAAACTGACTATACACAGAACCGCAGATTCCCCTGGAAGGGGGTGAGGAGGTGGGCTTTCCCAGCTGGCCAGGTATCAAAGCTGATGGAAGAGCCAGGTGAGCACGGTGTCCCGGCAGACAAGGAGAAGGCTGCTGAGGTCTTTAGGGCATCAGGCAATCAGGGTTTGGACTCAGAAGGCAAGAGAAGCTCTGTAAAATCAAGTTGGCAAACCTGAGACCTGGGTCTGCAGGCGGACTTTTGTTTGCCAATCACTGCTGTTTAAGGTGAAAGCAAAGCGGAGCCTCCCCTGGCTGTTCGATGCCCTAAAGCAATTGCTTTGGTTCACAGTAATTGTTCCACTTTCCACTGAATAGGTTACATTGTAAGCCTTGGTAATTGAGTTAAGGCCCATTTGTTAAAATACAACAAGTCTGGAGCCAGGAAGTCTAAACCTTGGCTCTGGGTGGGAGCCTCCCGTTTGCATCTGCAGTCATCTGACCAAGCCTTTCAATTGTCTCAAGAAGGAAATAACGCAGCCAATGAGAGACTTGGGTAAGAACAAACATTTTTCAAGTGGAAAAGGTGAGTAATTATTTACATTTGGCTATTTGATAGAATTTGTATCATGGATGTCTTGTTGTGTGTTTTTTGTTTACCTCAGTTATGAACCATCCTTCATCAGCCACTAGGGTCAGAGGGGAGACAAACTTCCCTTTCTTGTAATGGAACCTGCTTGGAATGTCTTCCTTCTTGTAGACAGTCATGTGCTCCACTCGCCTCAGTTTGTTATATATCTGTAAAGAGAACCAAGAAGGACCAGGTTTGCATTCTCTTTCTTACATATACGTGACCATATATTGGTCCTGGCGGAGAGGATCCTCTTATAAAAACTTATTCATGTCAAAAATACTATAGCAAAATTAAAATACGAATGAGGAATTGGTCTGCCTGGCGTTAAATACCCCCAAGATCAAAGAAATGCATTTATTCTTTGACTAGACCTAGAGCATGTCCTACCTACACCTGATTCTAAAAGAACTAGTAGGGACGTCCCTGGCAGTCCAGTAGTTAGGGCTCCATGCTTCCAAAGTAGGGGGGGCTAGAGTTCCAACCCTGATCGGGGAACTAGGATCCCACATGCCACATGGCCAAAAAAGAAAAATACTAGTAACTGTTTGCCATTAATTACACTGCTGATCTGATGAAGGCATAAACCCTGTATGTATTTTCAGTATTTAACAGCAGCTTAAATCTGTATGGCTAAAATTAAAATCAACTGGCTGATACTTAGCCAAATCAGACATTCATTCCTGGGTAGACCTGAATAGAAAATTGAGTTTATCCACTCAACTCTGGAAAATAATGAGTCTTTAGGCTGCTTGGTAGAGAGTTTCTAATGGCCCTGGGAGTTATAATTTCCTATATTAGAAAACCGTAATTCTTAAGGAAAGGAGGGTGCATCCCCAGAAAGATTTTAGTTAAGTGGAAACTCTGATGGCACGCAGTGGGTCTCACAAACTCTTGCATCCATCATGTGATGAGCTGTCAACCAAACACAGTCCCTGCTCCTGAATAATCCACCAACTGCTTTAGGCAGCTTGCACCTGCCTGACGTACACACCACATTGGAAGCAAGAAACTCCCCAGCTAGCGAGCCGCTGATGCCCTGGCATCCTGGGGCCCAGGTGCCAAGTTGGAGACATGGATGGTGTGCCTTGCCTGCGAAACGGAACTCCTTTGCAAGAAGCCATTGACTGCAGGAGTGGCCAGCGTGGAAAGTATTCTTCCCAGTTTCACACTTACGGAGTTCATGGGAACGTTGAGCACCTGAACTTGCTGACCACGGAGCTTGAGAAAAAGGGGGGCGTCTGTGTGGGGAGGGGATAAGGCTGGGGGGAACGGCTATGTGGGCACCGTGTTCCTCAACTCCACACAGACAGATCTCAGACTCTTAGGTGGGAGGGAGCAGGCAGGGTTGGGAGGAGGGTCTCTCTCTGGGCCAAAAAGGAGGACACCCCCCGCCCCCCCAGCCTGCACCAGCGCTCCATCAACACCAACCACGTCACTGGGGTGAGGACGGGTGGAGGCACCAGGCCCCGCTGAGGCCCATTCCTGGCTCCCTGTGGGTGGCACCTCCACTGCAGGTGGGGTGGGACCCCCGGAGAAAGATGGCAGTTCTCTCCGGGAGTGGGCGGAAGCCCCAGGGCCTGCACTGGGAGACGATCAAGCCACATGGGGCCAAGCAGTCAGCCAGAGGTGCCACTTGCTCCTTTAGCTTCTCAGCGTGGTGTGCCAGCCACTCAGACGGAAGTATTGTTTGGAGGGAGGGGTGAGTGGCGGTCTCACCAATCCCAGGTGCCCAGTTCCCGGGGGGCAAGGACTGCCACATCCTCTTGGGAACGGCACTCTCCAGGGGTGATCACTGTCCTTGGTGACCGTCCGCGGCCCCTGCCGTGGGCCCAGCAAGCTTCTCTGTGCTTCAGAACCACCCAGGAGGGCAGCGATGATGCCGCCAGCTCCTAGGCAGGAGACGCAGCAGGAGGGCCGGTCAGGGAGCCGCTCAGTGGCTGAGGGTTGGATCCCCATCCCTGGCTGACCTATGGCACACTCAGCCTCGCCCCGGGTTCACTGGTCACCTTCTCCTCCCCGGGCCCTGATGGGAACAGGTCGGACTGGCCACTTTCTTGCAGAGAAGAGCACCCTGGGCGGGCATCCACTGTGCCCAGCTGTGCCTGGCATGTGCTGCATGTCGGCCAAGAAGAAAGCAGCCCTGTTAGGGGCTGAGCCCTTGGCAAGCTGAGCACTGCACATCCTTGTCTCGCTTCAGAGCCACTAACGTTCCGAGCTCATCTCAGACAAGAGAAGACACGGAGGATGAACCGCCGGACAGAGGTCACCCGGCGAGGGAGGGGCCGGGTGGGTCATCTGTCTCCAGAGTCCTGGCCCCCCAAGGTCGCCCTGCGTTTCCGCCTTGAAACGACAAAGACCCAGCACAGACACCCCCACCCCCGCCCCCCCCGACTTGGCCCACCACCCACCCTTCGTACCTCCGAATGCTTCCCAGGGGCTGGCCACAGGCTCATGATTGGCCCTCGCCCCTTCACCTGCTGCAGATCACGAAGGTTGATGTAGTTATACAGCTCAATCACTTTGTCTATCCACGAAATATCAGTCATCCCGTGATCTGAGAAGATGATGACATTAAGGTCGTCCTGCAGCTCCCGTTCCTTGGTGGGGGGCGGTGGGGGGCGGACAGGAGAGGCGGTCAGGACGGTGTCCACAGAAGGACCCTCTTAACACCAGCTGTCTTGCAAAGAGGTGTTTTCTCTCTTTTTTTTTAATTTTTAATTTTTTATTCACACCAAAAACATTTTGTATTGGGGTAGAGCCAATTAACAATGTTGTGATAGTTTCAGGTGAACAATGAAGGGACTCAGCTATACGTTTATACATGTATCCATTCTCCCCCAAACTCCCCTCCCATCCAGGCTGCCACATAACACTAAGCAGACTTCCCTGTGCCACACAGTAGGTTTTTGTTGGTTATCCGTTTTAAACATAGCGGTGTGTACCTGACTTTCTCAAAGTCCTTACTTAACTTACAGACTATATATAGGAGCAAGAGTTCGTCCTCAGTTCTGAATTTAATCATCTACTTGTCTGCCTTGATGCGACATGGCTCAAAATCGTAGCAGAAGCACTTTGGGGAGGGGAGCCCGGAAGCCCAGGCTGAACGTGATACATACAGGCTCCAGGTTTTTAAGGTAGCCACTCGGTTTTCATCCTCTTTGGGGCTTGCAAAAAACTCGTGTGGGAAATATGACGACTCTCACTTGCCCGTTTTACACAGGTTTGAAGAATCAAGCCCAGGAAAGTTTAAAACATTAATACTTTTAAGTCAGACAGAGAAAGTCAAATATCATATGATACCATTTTTATGTGGAATCTAAAAAAAAAAAATGCTATAAATGAAATTATTTACAAAACAGAATTAGACTCATGGGCATAGAAATCAAACTTACGGCTACCAAAGGGGAAAGTGGAAGGAGAAGGATAAATTAGGAGGTAGGGATTAACATATACACTCCTGTATATAAAATAAACAATAAGATGGTGGTGGTGGTTTAGTCACTAAGTCGTGTCCAACTCTTTGCAAACCCATGGACTGTAGCCCACCAGGCTCCTCTGTCCACGGGATTCTGCAGGCAAGAATACTGGAGTGGGTTGCCATGCCCTCCTCCAGGGGGTCTTTCTGACTCAGGGATCGAACCCACGTCTCCTGAGGCTCCTGTTTGGCAGATGTATTCTTTACCACTGGGCCACCTGGGAATACTGTAAAAATACAAGGGACTATATTCAATACCTGTAATAGCCTATAGTGAAAAAGAACCATATACATACGTGTGTGTGTGTGTAACTGAATCGCTTTGCTGTACGCCTGAAATTAGCACATTGCAAATCAACTATACTGCCTTAAAAAAATAAAATTAAGAAATAATCCTGTGCTTAAAGTCATTCAGGAAGGGTGTGGCAGGATCGGGGACAGAGCCCAGGCCTGGTTTCGAGGCTCCCGGCGACCTGGTGACCAGACTTTAGCCTTGGGGTAAAGCATCGGTCCACCTCGCCCGATGAGCCTGGAGGCCATGCAGATCAGGTCACTTCAGCACCAGTGGCCCAGCTGCTCACAGGGGATCTTGGAGTGTTTGGGGAGATGCTGTATGAAGAAAGGGCTTCCCTGGGGGCTCAGCTGGTGAAGAATCCGCCTGCAATGCAGGAGACCTGGGTTCCATCCCTGGGTTGGGAAGATCCCCTGGAGAAGGGAACGGCGACCCATTCCAGTATTCTGGCCTGGGGAGTTCCAGGGACGGTATAGTCTGTGGGGTCGCAAAGAGTCGGACACGACTGAGTGATTCACTGTATGAAGAAAAGAGAACCTACCCCCACCCCCGTACCCGCAGACCCTCGAGCTGGCCCAGTCAGCTCTCAGAGCAAGAAAGGCGATGTGGAGGGCTGGGACAGTCCAGGGGACAGAGGAGACGGACAGAGGGGAGGCTAGCCCAGGGGGCCGGGTTTCCGGTCACCTGGATCCACTTGGTCAAGTACGCCATCACGGTGTCCACGGCCTTCACGGCGTCTTTCCTCTGTGGCGACCAGGGCCCGTGATGGTGGCCTTCCACGTCGACGCGCTCGTAGTAGATGGCCGCCAGGTCCGCCTGGCCACTCCTGGGGGGCAGCAAGAGAGGTGCGGCTGAGAGAAGCCCCCCAGCCTTCTCTCCTCCCGACCTGCGGCCCCGGTGGGGGCGGGCCTGTAGGCCGAGCACAGCTGACACCCTGAAACAAGCAAGCGGGTTCTCCGAGGGAGAGACAGGACGAGTACATCTAGGCCGGCCAGTCCCGAGCGCCATGGTGACGAAAGCCACAGGATGTGCTTCTGTGTCACCTCCCCTCTCAGCTCATCGGGACCCAGGAGTCGGACGAGGTGGCCACAGGCAGGGGACGGTTCTGAAAGGCCTCCTCCCTGCCGGGTGCCATCGGAAGATCATAGAGAAGAGGAGCGATGATCACTCAAGTAACGGCTGCCCCATTACTGCTGGCCTTCGGGGAAGCCTCTAAAGGAAACTCTGAGCTGTAGGTGTAGCTGACCGGCAAGAGTAACAGCAAGCTTTACCAGGCCACCTCGCGGGAGGCAGACAGGTTTGTGTTCAAGGCTTGACATCTGCAGACACCCCCAGCATGCTTGTTCCCCGGGCACCCAGGACGGCTCAGCTCCAGGGTGGACACAGAGTGAATTCTGGCACTGACCACACTTCCTGCCTCCCAGGAAGACTCGGTTCTGGCTAAATGCCCGCTCGGGGCCAGAGTACTGGTGTTACAAACCCAGCTATTTAAGCCTCCACTCGGGGTTGAGACTGAGTGGGAACTAGAGAGATGAACTGGAGCAGGAGGCTGAGGGAGTCTGGGAGGAGAGAAAACACGGGGCCATGTGCCCTCCCCGCCCCGCACAGCGGGGGGCTTCCCACTGTGACTGTCCCCCGGCAGAACCCCCCCAAAGCAGGGGACAGAACTACATTGGTGAGGATGCTGGTGATGATGAGTGTAGTGGTAAGAGCAACTGACAAAAGAGGAAACAATGGAAAAGGAATGAAGGCTAACTCCTTTGCTTGGACTTTACAAGGATTAATAACAAATACTCTTGGCAGACTGCCTCATTTATCTCGAAAAACTCTATTTAAACACACAAGGGAGGCGGCAAGGTCTCTCTGGGTCTGGTCTCCCCGACCCTTAGAATGAGAGAACGTGTGTCCTGAATGCCTGCAGCGCCTTGGGCCTTGTGATCTACAGCAGAGGAAAAAGAACCCCAGAGTAGTTCAAGAGCGTGGTTGCATGAACGAACACCCCCGCCCGTCCTTCAGGTCTCAGGGAGATGCTGCCTCCTCCAGGAGCGTGTCCGCACGCCCTGGCTCAGCTGGGTGGTCCTCCCGGGTGCTCCTCCCGGCTGCTCCTGCAGCATTCCTGGTTCATCTCCAGGTTGTGATTCTTCACACTGTGCTCTAATTGCCCATTTATGTATCCTTCTCCCCTCTAAATCACAGGGTTCTTTCGCCCCCGGGGTGCATTCACGCTCTATCGTATCTCAGCTCAGTCTAGGATCTGGTATACTGTAGGAGCTCCGTAACTGTCGGTAGAAGGTATAATAATAGTAAGTGCTCAGTGTGTGCGTGCATGCTAGATCAATTCAGTTGTGTCCGACTCTCTGTGACCTCACAGACTGTAGCCTGCCAGGCTCCTCTGTCCATGGGATTCTCCAGGCAAGAAAACTGGAGTGGGTTGCCATGTCTTCCTCCAGCGGATCTTCCCAACCCAGGGATCGAACCTGTGCCTCCTGCATCTCCCGCACTGCAGGTGGATTTTTTTTATGGCTGAGGCATGGGGGGAAGCTCCAAGTGCTTAAGTCAGGCACTAAGTTGAGGGCTTTTTATGCATTATCGGAATTCATCCTTACAGCAACCCTGTCAGGTACGAATACTGAAAACAGAGAGTTCAAGATGGTTGTCCACATCACTGAGCTCATGAGAATCGGAGCCAGCACTGAGACCCCGGTGGGGCTGACTCGACATCTTGACCCAACACCCTGAAAGGACTCAGCAGCCCGCACCAATAGGGGAACATTCTGCTTAGCCCAACTGACTTGTGGAAATGGTTCTCATTCGGCTATCGGGTCCCACCATTCCCAAGAAAGCCGGGTGTGAGGTGTGGCGAAGGCAGCAGTCGCTCTCATTTCCCGGCGTGAGCTCTGTTGGATGTGCCTCCAGACTCTGGGTCTGTGGTGAAGAGCGTCCCCAGAGAACAGCTTTGGCAGATTTTGCAGGTGAGGAAACAGGCCAGAAAGGATGCGAGGAGTTACTCAGGGCCTCACAGACCTGAGTCATGGCTGCTTAGTCGCTCAGTCGTGTCTGATTTTTTGTGACCGCATGGACTATAGCCCACCAGGCTCCTCTGTCCATGGGGATTCTCTAGGCAAGAGTACTCGAATGGGTGGCCACACCCTTCTCCAGGGGATCTTCCCAACCCAGGGATTGAACCCAGGTCTCCCGCACTGCAGGTGGATTCTGAGTCTGAGCCACTAGGGAATCCCAAGAATACTGAAGAGGGTAGCCTATCTCTTCTCCAGGGGGAGTCGTGGTTAGGACTGGAGACTGTGAACCTTCCGCGTGCATGGTCAGGACACATTGCTCCACAGCCCAGGCTTTCAAAATGTCCACACCGACGCCGTTCACTGCACGGGGATGGAGTCCAGAGCAGGTTCAGCCCAGCGTCTTCCTTCTCCACGGTCATAATCACCAAGAGGGCACACCCTTTAACGATACTGTGATGTTCTCATACCCAGAGGTGTACTTCATTCATGGTTTGGAGGATACACGGGTTTCAAGGTAAGGGAAATTGCCAGTCAAGCATGATTTTCTCTTTTTAGAACAAAACAGACTGGTCCCTCTTTAACAAATACCGTGTCCTCTCTCCTCCACAATATTGTTGTTCAGTTGCTTAAGTCAGGTCCAACTCTGTGACCCCACGGACAGCAGCACACCAGGCTTCCCTGTCCTACACAATTTCCTAGAGTTTGCTCAAATTCCCGTCCATTGAGTTGGTGATGCCCTCTAACCCTCCCATCCTCTCTCGCCCCCTTCCCCTCCTGCCCTCAACTTTCTTAGCATCAGGGTCTTTTCCAATGAGTCGGCTCTTCACATCCCGTGGCCAAAGTATTGGAGTTTCAGCTTCAGCATCGGTCCTTCCTCCATGGTGAGAACTGTGTTAAGTTATTATTTGGTTGTTTCTCACAAACAAAATTATCATCATTCATACTCGCTAACATGTGGATGACTGATAACAAATCCCCCTGCCTTTACAGACAGCAGAGAACAAAACATCACGGAGGGTCCCCGTAATGTAGGCGGTGGGAAAAATTCTTACTCGGGAATGGCATTTTCACATCTCTCCGTAAACTTTTTTGAGGCCCATGTTCATTACACTGATGGGCTGATGGCATTTCCTCCACCATGTTTGAACATAAAGGAACTTGCCACAAAATCATGCCCTCAGACGTGCCTCCGCGTTTAGCTGCCTTATGTACTTGAGCCTGGAGCATCCCAGACGTGCTGGTCCTCACAGTGCCTCCTATGTTTACCACGCACACCTCCAGGGTGGGGCTTGGATGGGGGGGGCGGGGGGAGAATTTCACAATGTTGACTGGTTGCACTGAAGTTCAATGAAATGCTTTCAGGTCACTAGGTTTTAGACACTGCACCTTAACTCAGCAGCCACTGGCCTGGCTTCTTTAAGGCCGTTTGGCATGTTCATAAATCTCCGTGTGGTCGGAAAGCTATCAAGTCTCACAGGTTTACCTGATGGCTCTGTGTCAGGAAGCTGTCAACCCCAGATGCCAAGAGCACTGGAGCTGCGATGCTTGCGATTTGGGGATTTATACGCATGCCTTTTGTGAAAGACGTCTATGTGGGAGCACGTTGATTCATGAGGGACCGGAGTCTTCAAGGGCTGAGCGCGCTTGCCTGTTTGGAGCTTAGCTGACAAATTCTTGGTGGCCAGCTGTTTTCCACATGGGTCTGGTCTCCATCACAGGTCAGCTCATTTGTCACGGAGGGGCCGGGCGAGGAGCGGTGGATAGGAACGCCTACAGATCTGTTTCTGGCCCTTTATAGCCTCCAGCCCAGGAACCATGCCAGAAGGACATGTGGCCATGAGCCCAGTTACCTGAGAGCTATGAGGGGCCCCCGGCCCTGGGCTTTCAGGGACACCCAGATCTCCCATCACCTTAGGATTCTGTCCAGATCTCTTTGCAATGTAAAAAAGTGCAGGATGTCACATCCATTTTCCTTATTGAAGTGGATTGTAAAGAAGGAATTAGGCAGAGAGAAATGGAGGCAGTTTAAAGGGATAGTTGAAGTTGTTGACTATTAAAAAAATTCAAGACTTAGAAGTTAAGTCAGTTTCCCCGACTCTAGTCTGCTATTCAGGAGAGCTCTACTGACTTCTGTGTTTTTCAAACTGGTGTGATGATAAGTTGCATGGGGAAGAAGAAAAAAGCTTTTATGTACTAATATGCCAATAGGCTTTGTATGTTTCCAAAGAAGATGGCAGAGTAGGCAGTTTCTCCAAACGTTTTTCCACCACAGATTTTCCTTTTTTTTTTTTTTGCCAAAAACTTATCGATGTCTTCTGAGAGCCAAGCATTCACTATATCATGATTAGAGAAATACTGACGTTCACATTGCTTCTCTACTATCCATCAACACAAAGAAGAACGTCCCAAATACCTGGAGACTTCCTTGCTGTCAATTCAATGTTTCCAAAGACCACCCCTACCTAAAATTTCTCACGCTAGCTGGTAGCAATCACCACGGGAAAGGCTCACCACCTCTCTGAAACACTGGGCCACCTATCCCAAAGGGTTCTTAATCCACTTGAGCATTCTTTATTGGTCCTGGAAACAAGGAAGAACACTGGCACGGCTAAGAATTTGGGACACTCACTTGAAGACGTCAAGAGCGCCGCTGACTGCGTTGGCAAAATTGGCATCCGTTGGGACAGATTTATACTCGAGGCAGTAAGTAGGTCTGACGCCAAGAATCTCAACCTCACAGCCTAAGGAGGAGAAAGATGGTTAATGGTTACTTTCTTCAGTAATCAAGATAGGGTCGTGGGGCAATTTTAGGAAGCAAATAACATTAGTTGAAACGAAAATTTTTTTTCATTTTTATTAAATAAAAATGTATTAGTGATAGGTATTGTATTTAGCTCTAATTTTGTTTAAGTGGGTTTTAAATGTCATTTCTATAGAACACTTGGGTAGGAGGAGAAGGGGGTGACTGAGGGTGAGATGGTCAGATGGCATCACAGACTCCATGGACATTGAGTCAATGGACTTTGAGCAAACTCAGAGATAGAAGGACAGGGAAGCCTGGCGTGTTGCAGTCCATGGGATCGCAAAGAGTTGAATACACCTGAGTGATTGAATGATGAATAACAATACAACATGGTGTCTTATGACAAGAACTAGCAAAATTGGCTAATGGTTATCTTTCTCAGTTTGAAACAATGACAAAAATTAATTAGAACACAAAATGTCTCAATTAAAACTTTTTCTATAGAATATTTACAACTACTAATTCTTCTAGTGTATCTTTGCCTGTTCTAGAATCAAGTAGAGAAAGTCAAAGTGAAAGTCGCTCAGTCATGTCTGACTCTTTGCAACCCCGTGGACTATCCAGTCCAGAATTCTCCAAGCCAGAATACTGGAGTGGGCAGCCTTTCCCTTCTCCAGGGGATCTTCCCAACTAAGGGATCGAACCCAGGTCTCCCGCACTGTAGGCAGATTCTTTACCAGATGAGCCACAAGGGAAGCCCAGAATCAAGTATAAAGTAGTATCTGACCAGCCTGGGAATAATAATCTGACTGGACTCAGAAGTACCGCACTGATGGAAATGCCTAAAAATCACTGAGTTCAAGCAAGGATTCTAAGCCAAACTCTTGCCTCTTCCAAAATGAAGCAAAAGAATGAAAAGCATTTAGATGTTAGGAGCTGCTGTGGCCTCAGTTTTTTCATCCCCGACCTTGAACAAGTTGAAATGGTTGCCCTGAGAAAGAGACACCCAATCTTATCATCAGAAAATAGAGCAGGAGAGGAATGAGCCAGCCTCAGTTTAAAATAGTTGAGTCTATTTCTTGGGCACCAAGTAGGTCACTATGTTCAGACATAGCATCTCCATGCTGTTTTGTTCTAGAATCTAGCCTAGTGGGAGGGGACCTCGTGAAAACAGTGTCAGACTTGAAGTCTAAAGTGAGGTGCCTGTTTACTGGGTGGTAAGGGAGTCAGACACAGGCACATTCAATTCAGATATTGTTTCCTCCTGGAAGCTTTCCTTGAATCCCCAAATGCACTCAGGCATATAGACTGTGTCTGGCCAAAGTGTTGGGGGCTGGAGGTGGAAAGAAAGAGATACCCGAAGCGATGAGAGCAGCGGAAGCAAGAGTTCAAAGGGAGAAACAATAAGGTGTGTGGAGACCAGCAGGTACGTAACATTCCCAGGCCGGGAGGAGTCTGGAGGCCAGACGGTGAGCTATTTTGTAGCCCAGAGAAAATGAGTCCCATGTAAACTTGGTACAATCCTTATGAATCCTATATAATACTTGATCATGCCTCCATTTTATCAGGAGGAACTGAGTCAGAAAAGTGGTGAGATTTTCCCACTGCCACAGGGCAAATGTGAGGAGGAGCTAGCATTAGAATCTAGGGTTACCTGACTCCAAAACTTTAGGTATTCTTTTAAAATAGTACCTGATGAATTCAGACATGCATGGACAGAAATTATGGAAACTAAGGACAGAGATATTCCCATACTATTTAGATTTACTCAAGTTTATTGAGAAATAAGTCAAAATAATAGAATCTAAGAATGAACAAGATGGGGTTTTGAAATAAAGAAGCAGCAAAAGATGAAATCTTAAAAAACAGTTAAGTGTTAATAGTAAGTATTAACGTAGTTATGTGAAAATATTTTTTTGAAAAAATAAGATGCATATTTTAAAAATGTTTAATATAATAATTTGGATCCAAAGTTCCAAGTTATTTCAACAAAAATGAAAGGAAAAGCATTTTTATTTTTGTTAGCAGGAAGGAATCATTAATATATAGCTTTTATTCTAGACACTGATTTCAAAAGATTGGAATATACAGAAAAAAGCTGTATGCATAACTTCCAAATCACTAAAGGAAAAAAAAGATGCATAAAAATCAAAGTACGTGAAAAGTTTTTTTAAAAAAGAAATATCCAAGAAGCACTAATACTGAAAGCATAATCAAAGAGAAAATCAAATATACTTGTTTCAAAATAAATGTGAATGGGTTACACTCTATTCTTGCAAGAATGTCAACATGAAGTAACTATAAACTATTTTTTAAATGTATAGTTTAAGTAAAAGGACACAGAAATGTTAGATATAAAAGAGTAGACCAAAGAAACCCACCAAAAGTAAACCAAAAAATCAGGTCTATCAATAGTATTAAAGTTTATTATGATCTCATAAGCCTGAAACAGCTACAAATCCACATTAAGCATTTAGAATGTGAATTAGCATTTATGTACCATAAATATACACAACACACAGAAGGCTTGGAAATATAAAGTGCAAAATTACAGTCTTGGTGGGAGACTTTAATGACAGCTCAAGATATAAAGAATAAAAAATATGTAAGATAGCTACATAAAGATACAGAGGCTTTGAATGTTAGTATCAATAAGTTGTATTCAATGTGTGTGCAAGCTCAGTCACTTCAGTCACGTCCGACTCTTTGTGACCCCATGGACTGTAGCCTGCTAGGCTCCTCTGTCCATGGGATTCTCCAGGCAAGAATACTGGAGTGGGTTTCCGTGCCCTCCTCCAGGGGATCTTCCCAACCCAAGGATCGAACCAGTGTCTCCTGCATTGCAGGTGAATTCTTTACCATCTGAGCTACCTGGGAAGCCCAAGTTGTAGTCAATAGACATTGAAAATGTATCTTATTATTGTAGAATGTTACTATAGAATCTTATTATTATAGAATTCTTATAAGAATGGAACTTTTATAAAAATACAACAGTTGGAAAAACTGACCATATTCTCATACACAGAGAAAATCTCAATAACTTCCCAAAAGTAGAAACTTTATAGCACAATGCATATTATCTCTGACCACAGGTAATAAAACTAGAAATTAATCATAACAGTTAACTAAAAATAAATCCAACTCATTATGAATAAAAAAGAAAACCTCTATGAAACTTGATGTAAAGAGGAAATGAAAACTTCACTGACAGGCTAGTTATGAACAATGGTGAAAATTCTACATTTCAAAACTTCATGGGACACATTTTCATTTAGGGCAGAAGCAAATAGGAACATTGCTGTCACCGCTGTAATTTGTTACTGCTACAGAACTTCTTATCAAGGCAATTAACAAGAAGCAGAAATAAAATATGAGCACTGGAATCAGAAGGCAAGCACGAACATTCCTCTATGGGAACATTTTAAAAAAAACTTTTTGTCACCTGTGGCAAAATACTCATTTTGCTTCTTGACACAGAACACACACACTCACAGAAGAAACAGATGTTGCATCAAACTATACGCAGTGCCTGCTAATATTCTTGTTCTATTCTGTTTTGTGTAGGTTTTTTAAAACACTGGTTTGTGATCCATATGTGATATCACTGTCCTTGTGAATCAAGATCGGTGTTTGAAAAAATCAACATGAGGCATACACCTAGGAGTGAATTTCTGGGTCACTCTCTTCCATAGTGGCAATGTTAGGTAATACTTATGCCATTTTTGATTGTATACATGCTTTGCCTTGCAAGCCACTTCAGAAAACATGTTCTAAGAAAATAAAGTTGCATATACAAGCATCTTTAATACAATATTATTTAGAATATAAAATTAAGAAGCAATTTAAACATTTGGTAATAGAGGTATGTTTAAATTATGGCACATCCAAATAATGAAAAGCCATACAGGAATTAAAATTATGTCATTTGTATTCACTGGCATACTATTTTGTGTGAAAAAAAGGCTAGTGAATAGTTGGTAAAGGAATGAGATCATTTTTGTAAATATTTAAAAGATGATTATGTCTAAGAAAGAGTGGAAGCAAATATAACAAAATATAAGAAAGGGTAAAATTTCAGTGGCTGATTTGGTAGACTTATTCTTGGCTAAACTGAAGTAATTCTGAACTTCCTTTGCATCTCTTAGTATAAAAAGAGGAAAACTTTCTCAAGTGCCCAGGCTCCCCTATGACTAGGAATTACTCACGTGACTCGCCAGGGCATTGATATCTGCTGAGATGCTTCATGGGAAGATTTGCTTCCACATGAAAAATAAACATGAGGTGCCAGCATTATCTCTTTTCCTCTTTTGCAATTTGGAATGTAGATTGTAAGGATATGCTCCCTGGACTGGCGGCAGCCATTTTGAAACCATGAGTCAACAAACATGAAGATAAAATGTTAATATACCAATATGGAGCAGAAGGATAGAAAGAACCTAGGTTTTTCAAATGACATGTTAAGCTGCTGAACTACATAAAGTACATACTTCTTGCATGATACAAAGAAATTCTTATGTGTTTGGCCATTGTACACTGTTGGCTAGGTTTTCCAAAATTTGTGGTAAGTAGTTTCTAACTGATACAGAAGGATCATAGTTGACTTTTAAATTCCTATTATTGTTTATTGAATTGAACAAACTTTCCTAAAATAAATACCTGTTATTTTTGTTATAAGAAATGAAAGACATATTTTTTAGTTGTAACTTCCAACTTCTTTCTAATAGACCCATTAGGACACAAAAGTTCTAGTATGAATATCCACTTTTTAAAAATTATGGATAATGATGATATAAACAAGCTCATACACATTCTTGGATGCACTTAGGTGTGCATTTCTGTTGTAATCTGCTTAGGAAAAGATTTGCTAAATTTGGGGTGTGCATATGTTCACCTTTATTATTAGATAATTCCAAAGAGTTTTTCAAAGCAATTACATTAATCTGTTCCTCCCAGCACTATATAAGCCTGTGTGTCTCCACCCTTGTCATCACTTGGATGTGTAACTATTAATTTCCATTTAAAAATGACATTAGTTGCATTCTACTGTATTATATGTAATATTTTCATTATTCCTCAATCTAAGATATTTTCCAAATTTCCATACTTATTTCTTCTTTGAACTATGAGTTATTTAGAAGTCTCTGGTTATTTTACAAATATGTGGATTTAAATTTTTCTATTATTGACCATAATTGCACTGTAGTCAGAGAACACATTCTGTATAATTTCATACAGTTCCAATTTGTTGAGAAATGCCCTGTGGCTAACATATGGTCATTTTTGACAAACGTTCCATGTGTACTTGGGAATGATGGGTATTTAGCAGTAGCTGGGTACAGAGTTCTAGTAATATCAATTAGTAAATATGTTAATTATGTTGCATAAATTTTCTGTATCCTTCTAACCTTTTTATTTTCTTTTTTTATTGATGACTGAGAAAGATGTCTTAAAAATCTATCGTCATTGTGAATACTCATTTCTCCTTTTAGTTTCATCAATGTTTGCTTTATTTATTTTGAGATTGTGTAACTAGGAGCATTAAAATTTAGAATTATTACAACTTCTTGGTAGATTGAACTTTTATATCAATGTGAACTGTTGTTTTTTATTTAAAAATAGTCTTAAGCTTAGGGTCTGCCCTAGTTAATGATATAGCTGCATCAGCTCTCCTTTGGTGAGTGTCTGTGTGCTATGTCTTTTAAAAATGCGATCACTCTCAACATTTCTGCATACTTACATTTAATGTAAGTTGTTTTGTTTTACATTTTGGCTGTACTGCACAGCATGTGGGATCTTAGTTCTCTGACCAGCAATGGAACCTCTGCCCCTTGGAGTCTTAACTGCTGAACCACCAGGGAAGTCCCAATGTACATCGTTTATAAGCAGCATATATTAGCTTTTGTTTTTAATCCAGTCTGCTAATAGTTGTTTTTCATGTAAATTTCTACTAAAGCTTAACAAAAAACACGTACAAAGTGAACAAATGATAAATGTACTGTTGAACAAATTCTGGCAAAGTAAATGGAGCTGCACGGCCAGCACCCAGCCCAGGAAACAGAACATGACCTTCACATATGAGTACCTTCTCACGCCCCCTTTCAGTCACTGCCCTTCCAAGTGTAAACACTATTCTAACACTAGATTAGCTTTACCTGCTTTTGAACTTTATATAAATAGACTCCTTCAGATTAACTGGAGTATTTAATGAAATATTAGTAAAAAAAAATTTTAAAAAACTTTTACATGTAATGGACTTAAGAAAATTTTTGTGTTTAAATCAGCCACCCAAATACATGTCTTGAATTCATGATGCATTTGATAGCTTTTGTCTCCTTTCTTAATTCCTTTCAGATTATATATGTACGATTATTATTGTTCAATTTTCTCTCTTCTATTACCTTGTATTTGTATATTTTAATTAACCTCTTTCTGGCATAGTGCCCTAAAGATGATTTGTTAAAATTGAAATTGGTTTATTGAAATATAAATTTGTACTCCCATAATGTTCCAGGCAATGCAAAGACATTTGAACACTTCAGCTCTGAATTTTACATTTCTCCCACCTTCTATGCTTCTCTTGCCATGTATTTTAATTCCTTATGGATTTTTTATCTAAAAATTATTATTACTAAATATTATTATTTATTAATTTACATTTTCTACACATTTACTCTCTCTGTGGCTCTTCATTCCTTCCTCCATCTCTGTGCTTCCATTTGTGACCATTTTCCTTCTGCCTAAAGAGTTTTGCATTTCTTCTACTCTAAACCTGCTGGCAGTAAATTCTCTCAGTTTTCTGTCTCTAAAAAAAAAAAATCATTATTTTGGCTCCATTTCTGAGGGATATTTTTCACTGAATACAGAGAAATATTTTCCTTCCATCACTTTGGGAATATCATTGTATTGTCTTTCTGGATTCCAACGTTTCTGTGGGAAAGTCAGCTGTCAGTCCTATCACTGCCCCTCTGCAAAATTTTCTGCTGCTGCTTAGAAAATTTCCTCATTGTCTGAGGAGTCAGCAGTTCTCATAGCCATGGTGTTCACTCCCGGGTTTCACAGCACTTCTTGAGTCTGTGACTTGATATTTCTTGTCCGTTTTGGAAAGTTCTCAAACATCATCTCTCAAATATCACTTGTGTCTCATCCTCTCTCTCCAAACCTTCCTCATGTGGCCTTTTCATGATGTCCCATATATCTTGAACAGCCTTTTTTCATTCTTTTCCCTATTTAAGCTTGAGAACTGTCTTCAGCTCTAGAATTCATTTTTTAAAAAAGGTTCTAGTTTACTAGTACAAGTCTCCATTTTGTCACTTAATTCTTTTATCATACCTCAATTTAAGTTATCTGGTATCTGGATCAGTGAGTTTGAGTATTTTGTCCACTGTGTTTCTCTTGATTTTTCAGTCAAAACTGGTCTGTTTATTTCCCCTGAGTTTTCAGTCAGGCCTTGTTTTCCCATATTCTGTTTTTTTAAATAGCTGAACGCTCTCTATTGTATATGGAAAATTGTAGCTATCATTTGACACTCTGTATGTTATTAACTTATTCTGGAGAGCATATGCTTTTGCTTATCATGGGCATATAGGCTACAGCAGACCATCTTAACCCAGAGTGAATTTACTTTTTAAACTATTTATTTACTCGTCTGCACCGGGTCTTACTTGCAGCACATGGGATCTTTCATTTGTGGCATGTGGGATGTAGTTCCCTGACCAGGGATTGAATCCAGGCCGCTTGCATTGGGAGCACTGAGTCTATACTACTGGACCACAGGGGAGGTCCCAACCCAGAGTCAATTTAGTCAGAGATTAAGATGATTTGATTTTCCAGTAGTCATGTATGGATGTGAGTTGGACTATAAAGAAAGCTGAGCACTGAAGAATTGATGCTTTTGAACTGTGGTGTTGGAGAAGACTCTTGAGAGTCTCTTGGACTGCAAGGTGATCCAACCAGTCAATCCTAAAGGAAATCAGTCCTGGGTGTTCATTGGAAGGACTGATGCTGAAGCTGGAACTCCAATACTTTGGCCACGTGATGTGAAGAACTGACTCATTTGAAAAGACCCTGATGCTGGGAAAGATTGAAGGCAGGAGGAGAAGGGGATGACAGGATAAGATGGTTGGATGGCATCACCAACTAAATGGACATGAGTTTGAGTAAACTCCGGGAGCTAGTGGTCTGGCATTGTGAAGTCCATAGAGTCTGAACCGAGGATGATTTGAAGCTCGGCCTGGGATTTATGAAGGCTTCAGCCATCCAGAGGTCATCACCCCTTGTCTGCTTCTAGCTCATTCTTCAGTTTAGTTCAGTTCAGTCACTCAGTCATATCTGACTCTTTGCAACCCCATGAATCACAGCATGCCAGGCCTCCTTGTCCATCACCAACTCCCGGAATTTACTCAAACTCATGCCCATCGAGTCGGTGATGCCATCCAGCCATCTCATCCTCTGTCATCCCCTTCTCCTCCTGCCCCCAATCCCTCCCAGCATCAGGGTCTTTTCCAATGAGTCAACACATGAGGTGGCCAAAGTATCGGAGTTTCAGCTTTAGCATCAGTCCTTCCAATGAACACCCAGGACTGATCTCCTTCAGGATGGACTGGTTGGATCTCCTTGCAGTCCAAGAGGCTCTCAAGAGTCTTCTCCAACACCATAGTTCAAAAGCATCGATTTTCAAAAGCTCATTCTTACTCCAAGGATATTGTCTGTTACTGTCCCAACTGAAAGTCTAAGATGTTTTCTATATCTTCTCCATGGTGACCTGTGAATGCCAATCTTTGTCATTTCCCCCATCCTGAGATCCTGTCAAAACCTCAGTTTAGTGTCTTAGTCTCTCAGGGGCTGCTTTTGAGGTCAGTGTTTGAAGCGAGGGGAAATATGGTGCCAATTGTCAGATACACCTGGTTCTCTAGATCTTGGTCTGTGTCTGATCATCACCTCCCCCGCAACACACACAGTTCAGCAGCATTTTCAGTTGTTGCTGGAGAGAAGAATTGTTTCAAAGTATCTTTGGCTGTCATTGTACCAAGTGGAATCCCAAATTTCAGTAAGTGATTTTTAAAAATAAAAAGTTAGAGCGATGTTAAGGTCACCAAGAATAATTTGAAGGTGGCCAAGGACTTGTTTTTAAAGTGTTTTCAAGTCTACCGATAACTCTTGACATTTAAAAATGAATAAGATATGAATGTTTAAAATAATGTTTTCTTTAAAAAAATAATAAAAAGTTAACAATTTTATTGGAAATGCACCTCATAGTGAAAGGAATAGGATCTTTTAAAAATCAGTTTGTATATCCATGGATGAATATGATTGATCTGTAGAATGAGACAAGTTTAGAATTGACTCTATTCCTATTTGTTAAATCTAAGTGCTAAGAGAGTAGTTTACATAAATAAGTAGATGGAAATAGAAGTAGTTTGTCATTTAATTCTTTGAACTGCTTCTTTTTTTTTTTTTTTTGAACTGCTTCTTTGAATGCTAACATTCACATAGTGATCTATCATCATAAATTTTTAAATACTGCTTCAGCTGACAATTCAATTAAGTTTTTCTTAAATAATTTAAGAGAGAGCATTGGAAATTGCTTGGTTTTTTTTTAAGTTTTGTTATTTTGTCACTGTAAGCATTCTTTTCTATACACCTACTCCAATATTTTGAACAGTTCCTTTGTTTGGTTCTGGAGGCTTTTAAATACTAGGGCAAAGCACCTTAGTAAGGTTCTTCACCAAGGGGTACTCCTTTCTTGTATAAAGTGGGAAAAGGACATATTTTTAATCAGAACAAACTTTGCACTATATATGAAAGATGGTGATCTTCAAAGAGATTCCTTTAATAGTGCTCTTGGAAATCCTTACAGTTTGAAGACCCCTGAACCAGGAAACCAGGCAGTAGTCTGCTACTCTAAGGGAACTTCAGAAAGCAGCAGGGTATACAGTGCCTTGGGGAGCTGGAGGTAAGATGTGATGGATGGCTGTCATTTATTCTCAGGCTTGTCCCCCCGCTGAAGCTCTAGACGCTGAGCAGAGAGAGGGAAAACCTTCACTGCAGAGAAAACCGAGCATTATTGCTCACTGTCCCTGCAGATAAGCAGAAAGCCAGATGATGGAGTGAGAGGATTGTGTCTCAACTCAGCGGAGATGCCCTGAATGCAAGTCCTGCAGGAACAGTTAATTTGGATAGAACCTATACACCTCCATCTGGATCCGGGAAGGGAGAGCCCAGTCCCTGAGTACACAGAAATGGGGGCCAGTACCATCCTTCTGCATGCTTTGCCCTGAATGGTCTCTCCTGGGTGGAAACTCAAAAGGCAACACCAGCCACCAGACCTCTAATATTGAAAACCCAGAATGAATGAATGACTGGCAAAGGAAACAGCCAGCCAGCAAAGACAGTCATGGTGCAATGAAACATGGAAAAGTGAGTGGTAATTTTAGAGAGAGCAAGGCTCATTATTCCTGGGAGAATTTGTGTGGGGGCTTGGTTTTATTTCCTTTAGTCTTTCTCTGATGGAAATAAGCGCATCAGAGGGGCTGTGTTGCGTGGATCCCATGAGCTGTTTCTCTGGTCAGGAGTCTGTGGGCCCCTCTCTGGATCCACCATGGGCTCAGTCTGTGGGCCTGGGTGCCCTGAGGCTGCTTCCAGAACATTTTCATGGCCTCCCCAGGAGCGTGAGTCTGGCCAACTGAAGGCGTTCGGGTCACCCTAGCCATGCCTGAGGAAAGCAAGGATTCCTGAATCTCTGCACAGGAGTCGTGGGGAAACAAGGGCAGTGGCCTGGCTCTAGAAGTTTCAAAGACCAGCCGGCAACTTGGCAGGAAGCATCAGGCTTCATCAGCCCGTCAAGGGCAGGCCTTGGCTTTGCTACATCTTGTTTCCTCGCGGTTCCCAGGGAACTTGGAAGGGAACTGCCCTTAATTAGGGCTCATTGTCTAGGTCCTCATCTTATCTCTGTCAAAAGTCTGTTTTCCCACCTCAGCAACCCAATAAAAATATCCTGAGCTGAGAACAAAGAGTTAGACGGAACTTAAAAGACAACCTAAGAGAACCACTAATCCCATGCACCTTTATGCAAACAAGAAAAAGAAATTTAAGGCTTTCTTCTTCAAAACACTTAACTTCCATCCACTAGAAAATTATTTTAATATATCCTAGCAACACTTGACTGTCATGGACCAAAATACTGTCAAAATAAACATGGGAATCAGATGGCAACAGTGTCAGCCACGCCCCCATTCGAACACAAGGAACATCCCTTCACAGCAGCCTCACGTCAACCCTTTTTATTTTACAGCTGAGAAAGCAACAGCCTCAGGTGGAAGAGGTGATCGCCCCAAGGTCTCCTTGCCATCTACTAATCAGCTTCCTGGCTCTGATACTTTTCCGCTGTTTTCCTGAATAATCCTTGCTTCCTGGCGGCTCCCTCCAAGGACCACCAAGCTGAGCCTGTGAAAATCACGCCTTTCCAAACTTCCTAGAACACAGGTCTCGCCTTCCAAGTGCTGCTCGGCTTGCCAACTTTGATGCGTCTTGTAACAATAACCCCTGCGAGCTGCATTTTATGTGATAGGAGGCAGGTGTACAGCCGCTGAATATGTGTCTCAGGAGAGCTTATTAAAACAGCTAAGCCAATTAGCTCTCTTAGACACATGTAACCTTTTCCAGGGAGACACATGGGAGGCACGGGAACTTGTGGGGACAAGTCCTCGGGGGAAGCTCAGCCTTTGATCTCAGAGACCCTTTCCCGGGTTGGCCTGGCCCACGGGGCTGGGAGGACTCTTCTGATCTGGGGGCCTTGGGGGGTGGGGGGCTGGCTCGAGCACAGGGGGCCACAAGGGCTGGCCCGCCATCAGGGGCAGAGAGCTGAGACGAGAGGCACCTATCCAATAGAGAGGATTGTGGAAACTCCCCTGAGAATGACTCACTGGGCATAAGAGGTGACTGATAGGAACCCAAGGGCGGGGGCGGCATGTGCCTAACCCTGGCTGGGCAGCTGCTTTTGGAAGGCAGTGGGGAAACTTCATCAAGGCATTGTGAGGCCCAAAGTAGGTTGCGGTCTCTGCCTCTGGGAGTCCGATGGGAAGGTCTGTCTCGGGTCAGGGATCACACTCCTCCCCAGGTGTGATCTCCCAGAGACCAGGTTGCCCCCAGCAGACCCAGGTGAGGTGTGAGGGACCCCCCCGGCAGCCCCTCCTAGCAGACATGAGCAGCATCTTTGGGTCTCAGGCACATGATTCAAGGTCATCAAAATCTTGCAAATGACTGCATGATCACAATGATGTCATGCTCCCCCAGGGGCGGAGGGGGAAGGCGTCTTGACTGCTGTCCCTACCAGAGCCCCCTCCTTGAATAGTGGTTTCCTGGTATTTGGATCCGAGGCTTCCCTGGTGGCTCAGATGGTAAAGGAGGGAACCTGCGGGGACACGTTTCAGCCTCCAGCAGCGTCTGTATCCTTATCTGGGGTGTCAGCTGCTGGTCACAATTACCCATCTCAGACTTTGTGTGATCAGTCTTTCAACCATGTCCAACGCTTTGTGACCCCATGGACTGTAGCCTGCCAGGCTCCTCTGTCCATGGGATTTTCCCAGGCAAGAGTTCTGGAGTGGGCTGCTATTTCCTTCTCCAGGGGCTCCTCCCGACCTAGGGATCAAACCTGCGTCTCTTGCATCTCCTGCATCTCCTGCGTCTCTTGCATCTCCTGCATCTCCTGCATTGGCAAAAATAAATAAATAAATAAACTTCCATTGGGCTAAACCTCTGAGACTCTGGGGCTTATCTGTTTCTACAACAGATACTAACCTAATACTCCTTGCTCCTTGAACTCAAGTTCCTTTGCCTACTAAAACCTAAGTCCCTGCATCTTAAGATCTGGCCAGTTTCTGAGCTTTTGGCTCCTGCCTTAGTCTCTCAGCTGCAATCTTGTCCTACTCTCTGTAGTTCCGTGAACACAGTATGCCCAGGCCTGCTCCTCTTTGAACCTTAGCACATGTTCCTTTCTTATGCCTCAGATGCTCCTAGAAACCTATCCCACTTTCGCATCCAGTACCACATCTGCTGTAATCACAGCATCGCCCACAGTGGGGGCTGACTGCGGACTCCTAGTCTGCCTTGAGACCTGAGACGTGCCTGTTTGTCATCAGAGTATACCAGCTCCTAGCGGGAGTCAGTGGATTCACTAATCAGAATAAAAAAGGTGTTTTTTCTTTTTTCCTTTTTCTGTTTAATTGAAAAGTGTGGGAAAAAATCATGACAAATTTTATTCTTTGTACATTTTGTTTCCTTCAAAAACCAGTATGAGATGAGGTACAATGATCACTGTCACTATACAAGCCCAGACTCTTCCGCAATAGATGGGAAATTAAAGGATACTCTGGGGTTATTATTATGGACACTTCTTGACACTACATTGAAAAATGTTAAAGAAATTAAACAGCT
Organism: Cervus canadensis; assembly: GCF_019320065.1. Taxonomy (NCBI): domain Eukaryota; kingdom Metazoa; phylum Chordata; class Mammalia; order Artiodactyla; family Cervidae; genus Cervus; species Cervus canadensis. The sequence goes on from NC_057416.1 coordinate 13,533,301, forward strand.
ACAGAGTTCGGAGCCGGCCAGTGATGCTGTGGGTAATTAATCCAGGTGCAGTATTTGCCGCCCCCACCATACCCCTCAACAGGGAGCCTGGGGACGGCCACTCTCTCCTGGAACCTTTTCTTTCCTCTCGTCTCTGCAGCAAGCGGAGCCAACTTCCAAGCTCCTCTCATCCCTTAACACGAGTTGTCCGCTTAGTCCGGATGCTCCTTCCACCACTGCCCTTCCACCATGCCCTCAGGTGTTAACGTACATCGCCCTCTAGGGTGAAACCAGATCCCCTCTTAGATGAGGTCATAAGGCAATCGACTTTTCGTCATTATACTTTAAACAAGTGGACTTTTCATTTATCTGAGCAAGTATTAGATTATCATCCGTCTCCTGGGCTGGATGGATGGTAAGTTCCCTGGGGGAGGGGGCAGAGGCGGGGAGAGCCTGTATCTGGTTTTGCTCACGGCCGTCTCCTGAGAGCTTATTACCGGCCCTGAGTCACACCCTTGTAAGACGTTTTATGAAGAAGCAGATTTGCCATGATTTGTGAAGAAGGGGAGTGCGTGCCTGGGTTTCTCTTCAAGGCTTTCCAGTGACTATAATGGACGTTGCTGAGAAACTATGGGCTCCCTTGGCCGAGACACCGTCCTAGGAGAGGAGCCTGGCTGTGGCTGAACGGCTCTGAAGACTCGGGAGAGCTGGGGGAGCAGTCCGTGGCAGGCAGCGCTCCAGAGCAACACCACCCTCCCGTCTCTCTGCAGCGGAACTGGCTGAGCCTTTGAAGGGAGGTTTTCGAAGGTAGATCACTTCTCTGAGACAACCTCTGACTTGAAATGCGAATGTGTCATCTTTTCCTTGCTGATGCAGACAGATCACAGCCGCAGCGACGCAGACCTTACCCCCAGGTACCAACAAAGGAAAGAACCCAAGGTGCATTCAACCAGAGCTGTTGCTCAGTCACCAAGCTGTGTCCGACTCTTTGTGACCCCATGGACTGCAGCATGCCAGGCTTCCCTGTCCTTCACTGTCTCTCTGAGTTTGCTCCAACTCTTGTCCGTTGAGTCAGTGATGCCATCCAGAGACTCTTAGGGAACTCTGGCCCAAGCCTACTCTTGGCAGACAACATGAACCAGAGGATTGGGGGGTTTTATTGATACTTTGATGAGTTTTCAAGACATGTTTCTCTCACATTAAAAAAAAAAACAACAAATCTATTAGATAGAATAGATGTATATATGTTGTCATGTCAAAGACCATCTGGTATTTCTCATCACTGTAGTCTCTTGCATTATATGAGCACTGAATTGTGAGTGTAGTATGTATGTGTTTGTTTTTCTAGCAAAAAAATGAAACAAAACATAGTTTTGATCAGTTTCCTAAAGAGATCTTGATTTACAAGTGTAGGAACCCGAAAGTTACATACTGACTAAAGCCTCTTTGGGTCCTAAAATTGCATCCATCTCAAAGGTCAATGCCAAACTGGCAGTGTTACTGGAAAATTTAGTGAAAATCTGGGTCCCTGTGTTTGAATGTTAAATGTTTGACAAAAAATTCCAGTCTCTGGTCCGGATGTTTGGAGTCACATATAGATAGAATCCAAGAACTTACACATTTGCATGATTGATGCTGGGCTCCCAGACTGCCCCAAGCCTAAGTTCATTCATCTAAGTTTGCCCAAGGGAAAGCTGTCAGGGACCTAGCATGGTGGGTCAGGGCAAGATGCTGTGAACCATCCACAAGTCCTGATCAGTAGCCAGGAAGTGTCTCCTCACTTATCCAGACTAAATCAACTTGATTTTAACAACCCAGACTGGACTGGGAAGCTTCCTTAGTGGCTCACAGTAAAGAATCCATCTGCAATGCGAGAGGCCTGGGTTTGATCCCTGGGTTGGGAAGATCCCCTGGAGGAGGGCATGGCAACCCACCCCAGTATTCTTGCCTGGAGAATCCTCATGGACAGAGGAGCCTGGTGGGCTACAGTCCATGGGGTCACAAAGAGTCAGACACACCTGAGCGGCTGAGAACACACAAACTGGACTGGAGCTGGGTCACATACCCACCTGTTAACTCCCCACGCAGCCCACCTCTGCAAGGCAGGGGAGGAGAAGCCAGTTGGAAATGTGCCTTTCCCCACATAAGGTGTCTTATTTGTCTCAACACCTGCATAGGACAGGATAGAGGCCATATCCCCACCCAACACCATCCCCAGCCACACGATCGGTTGCCCCCAGGTCTTCCTAACTGCTTGGACTTGGAGTTAGTGCTGCAAAATCATGACTGAAGATGTAACCTTAGAGTCTTCAGACGCTTGCTCCAAGAGTTTTAATCACAGACTCCTAAAAGGCTGCTGGTTTTTTTGCCTTTGCGGGGGTTTCATCAGAGCCATGAGAATAAACCTAAAAACTTCTGCCATTGTGTAAAGTAACATCAATTGTTCACAGAGCCCAAATTCTATTTCCATGCAATGTTTAACTTGCCCTCCTATATTCCCCCATGTCACCTCTTCCCCTCAGGCATCCTTCTCTTTGGTTTGGTCTCCATCTGAAGTGAATATTGGAGCCTCTTCTTTTTCCTCCTCAATAAAACCCCCTGGACTTCAAACCAATGGATGGAATAGGGGAATAAAATTAGGGGATGACATACCCTCAACTCATCCTTCACAGAGCACTCGTAGACCCTGGCTGATCTGGGGGAGCCTTCCCTCCAAGTATTTGATTTAGGGCCTGGGATCATTTCCTGAGGGGACCATCTCCCCACTGAGCAGCCCCATGGCACCACTGGGTGGGGAAATAAAGGGTCTGTTTACAATATTAAGTTTCTCAAGACTTGAGGTGGGGTCCTTTGGACTCTTCAGCAGTGATCAATTTTTCAGTCTGCCGCTTTATCTACCTGACAGGAAGACTTGAACTCCTGCCATTTCTAAATTGCACTTCTAAATATTGACTTCATGGCGAGACTCGGAGTGTCATAACACAGCTCACTGGAGCAACGAAGATTTCCCAGGCCTCGTCAAGAGGTCTGTACAATGTCCAGTGGGGAGTGGAGAGGGGAGAGGAGGATTTGAGAAGGAAAAGAAAACCAAGTCAAGTTCAGAAGAAACGCCACTGCATTCTGCTTAATCTTGCAGAGGCCAAGGAACACCCCGGGCCAGGCGCTGTGTCTGGAAGGGACAGAGGAGGGAAGGAAAAAGACAGCTGTCCCTGTTAGTGCCTCGGCGGTCAGCCAGTAGGAGCGGAGGGGCCGGAGCGCACTGGCCGTGGGCTGGGCGGCAGGGCCTTCAGAGCCAGCGGGTTCTCAAGGAATCTAAATTTGTGGATCCAGTTTACAAGGACTGGACAGTGTCTAAGAAGCCAGAGACTTTTCATCCAATTTCTCTCAAGACTTCCACACAGCCAGACAGTTAGCTAATCTTCGTTTGGGTCACCGAGGAAATTCTAGGAGGTTATCTTTTTTAGCTTCTGCCCTCCCGACAGGTAACACCTTACACTGACCTCAAGGTGTATTTGTCATGTCACGTTAGCTGGGACTCAGAGAAAGCGACGGGCTTTTTCTTGCCCTTCAGGAGCCGTTTTGGAGGTGCAGCAAGATACTTTACATGCAAACTAGCATCGAGACTTTGTAGCTACTCGGCGATATATAAATTCAAATTGTTGATCATGGTTACGGAGCCAGATGCCCCAAGGTGAGATCAAGAGTGATGCTCTGGAATAGGGCAGAGAGGAGTCTGAAATACGGCAACTGTCTCCTTTAGGGTCTTCCTCTGCCTTTCCGCGAACATCAGCATTCAAAGCCACCCAAAAGGTCATGGGAGAGGGGGAACACAGGTGGATGAAGCATGTGGGGTGAGGGGAGGAGATTCCGGGGAAGGTCCTCTCCAAGGCAGGAAGAACTCAAGTTCCAAGACATGGAAAGTTAAATTAACCGGATACTGTGGAAGGGCAATATTTGTCTTGATGGTCTGTTCTGAGGTGGCCCCTAAGACAGTGCGATCCATTTGTGCCTCTGCTGGGCCTACACACCATGATCCTTGGGCTTTTCAACGCCGATTACTGAGAATGACCTCAAAATGCGGCAGCGTTTGGCTCCGGATCTCATCACATTGTGCTGAACCTAAGCTTGCCTCCTCTCGGAGTCTGATTAGCTTGGCTGAGGCACCCACTAGTTTTCTTAATCTTACGTCCAACTCTTTGAAAAATGGAGCCTCCATTTAAGGTGATGGCATCTTCTAAATCCTACCCTTGCTTGAAAGCTTCTTCTCACGTCAGCCAAGGTAGCCGTTAGGGACCAAACCCCAGGTGTCTCCTGAAGCAACTCTAATGCTCCCCTAGCTCGGCATCTGGCAGCAGGACCAGTCTGTCTGTCTCGCTGCTCGGAGGTGAAGTAGCTGATGTGATGTGAAAGCCGCCCTGGTCGTCCCCGGCTCACCTCTGGGTGCTAGTCTCTGCTCAGTGGCGGCTTTAGGGCACTCGCCACAGCATGGCAGGTTGCCCGTTCTCCATCTGTCTGTGTTCCACGCTCCTCCCCCGGGAGCTGGCACGGCCTTGAATGCCCTGAACCACTCTCCACGTGACTGCCTCCAACCAGCATCCTCCAAACTCCTGCTCAAGGCCCACGTCCTCCACGTGGGCCACCTGTGACTCAGCCCGGGCTTACTCACCCTTCTCTCCAGGCTCCCCCAGCCCCCAGAACCCACCACGCTCTCACCATTTCATCAGGCTGCTCTGCCACCAGCCCAGCCCAGCGAAATCCCTCTAGCAGCTTCTCTGCTTGTAAACCTTCGCTTCTTCTAGGCCTCCCCCATCTCTCCTTCCACAAGGACGATCATCTAGTATTACACCACGAAGCAATAGGAAAAAAGTGTCTGCAGCCATGTGCGTGGAACAGTCACATTGTGCACTTGCCTAGCAACATATCCCATCAATGGGAAGACAGAGGTGAGTTGCTTATTTTGCTGTCATGGAATCCTGTCACCCTTAATGACAGAGTTTTGGCTGACAAAATGAGAGCCTCCCAGACTTGCCTGGTGGACCAGTGGTTCAGACTCTGTGCTTCCACTGCAGGGGGCACAGGTTTAATCCCTGGTTGAGGAAACTAAGCTGTACGGCGCAGCCAAAAAATAGAATAAAACAAAAAGATGAGAGATGCTGAAGCCTCCTTGCGGTCTCCAGGACAGTCTACATGACTGCTTACCTCCCTCACTGAAGTAAGTTAAGTCCTTCAGTTTCTCATTGACCTATGATGTGCAGGCAGACTGTTAATACAGAGGCTTCATTTAATGCACAACCAAAAAGTTGTAAGAGCTTTGAACCCTCTTTCCAGTATTGTAGGGGATCTCAAAATCTATAGAAATGGTACTCCAAATTCTTTAGTAAAGCAAATAAGCACCCTATTACTTATCTCTCCTGGGTATCCAAAATTCTGCCCATGAAAATGCAGAAATATTGCTGAACAAGGATAGTAAGAGATGGCATAGTGTCTGGTCTGATGCTAGCGTTCAAACCAAAATATAAAGGAGATTTCCCTAGTGGTTAAGAATCTGCCTGCCAATGCTGGGGACATAGGTTTGATCCCTGGTCTGGGAACTAAGATCCCACATGCCACAGGGCAACAAAATATAGAGGAACACTTCCATAAGCCATTTTTTGAACAAAGACCCCACTTTTCCAAACCCTGGCTTGGTCTTCAAATATATCTATGTGCAGCAAAATATAAAGAAACACATCCATAAGATATTTTTTGAACAAAGACCCCAGTTTTTCAAACCCTGGCTTGGTCTTCAAACACCTCCACATGCATGCTTGTCCTCAGAGATGCCACTGTATTTTGAGATTTGGAAGGTTGGAGTGGCCTGGAGGCCAGTTCACTCACCTGGCCAGTAGTACATGTAGACCTTCCTTTTGGCCTTGGTCAGAGTGACCCACAGAGGTTCTGATCCGTTCCACCAGAGAGGCAACCGGCTGTCTCTGTTGATACCTATGTTAAATGACTTGTTGGTGTCAGAGTCCCACATGTAGTTCTCGGTCATGTGATGGACCTCACAGTGGCGACCTGCATTAACGAAGACACATGGCTGTCAGTTTATTGTTCTGGTATTTTTACATGTCATCTTTATTTTCTGAATTTATAAGCTGTTCGTGCTTATTTAGGGAGCAGAGAACAGCATACATTCTTATTTTTTGATTTTTAAAAAAAAATCATAGATGTTTCTTTTCTCTTAGATTGTACCATAAAGGCAAACAACCCAGTAAGAAGTTCAATACTGATTGATGATGAGGCCATTTCAAGTGAAAGTAATTGGCCAAGTCTGAAGCTATTTTAAGTTAAACTGAGACCATCGTGTGTAAAACCTGACCCATTGTTCGTGGCTCGACATCCAGAAAAGAATCAGTGTGAACACTGCAGATTCCCATGGGCTTGGGTTATGTTCTCAGCCCAGAGCTCTCTCTGCAGCTTTTACAAGTCCTCCTCCCACCAGATCACGAATCTAGACGCCACGGAGTTTGTTCCCATTTTTCCCAGATAAAGAGGAGTTATCGCTTCAAGTGCCGAATGATGATAGAACCCCTGATGTTTGGAACAGAATGGTGAAAAATAGACTCCGCTTTGAAAAACAAAGCAAGAAAACAGCCCTCCCAGTGGAGCGTGGTGTAGACACGAGGGGAGCTTCTGTTGGGTGCAGAAGTGAAAGACGCAGCACTTGGACTCATTTGAAACATGAAGCTTAAATTATTTATTTTGGAGCAATCTGTTACATCTTTAAAGTAAAAATAACACAAACATTGGCAAGTGCATCAGAAATTGCTGTGATTTTAGTGAGCATCATTTGGCTCCGGGATGACACATGCTTCATCGAGTTCACTGACGATGCTTCATCAAAGTGGCTTTTTTGTTTCCTTGTTTGTCTGCTGTTGTTCTTTCTTCCTGCCAGCGCCTACCCCTCAACACCCACACTTTACTTTTAATCAAAAAAGGAGAAACCGTAAAATATAATTTTGAAAATTTGCAGACTCCAAATATCCCAAAGTAAAAACCTCTTATTTCATCATAGAAACTCAGGTGTTCCACAAGTGATGCTTTCGATTTAAAGCCCAGAGAGCCAAACAAAACTATTTTTGTTCAAAGCTGTAGAGTTAGTTTTTTGACCCTGACCAAAGCTTTCACGTGTGAATTGACAGAATTAATAAATAAATTAAAACTTTGAGCAAATTATCCAATGACTACAGAACTTCCGAGTTTCATTTATTCCTCCAACTAACATTTATTAAATGCTCCTCTGGATGTAGAGATTCACATTTGAATAAATGTGGTACCCATACTCAAGTACCTTGTTATGCATGTTGTTGTTTAGTGGCTAAGTCGTGTTAGACTCTTTGCTACTCCGTGGGCTATAGCCCTCCAGGCTCCTCTGCCCATGGGATTCTCCAGGCAAGAATTCTGAAGTGGGTTGCCATTTCCTCCTCCAGGGGATCTTCCCGACCCAGGGCTCAAACCCACGTCTCCTGCACTGGCTATCAGATTCTTTACCACTTAGCCACCAGGGAACCCCTTGTTATGTATAGCGTTGGCCAAAAAGTTCAAATAGTAGGGAGAAGGTGTGTGTGTGTGTGTGTGTGTGTGTGTGTGTGTGCACACGCGCAGCAATTTCTACTTTCAATTGGAACTGTTTCGATTACTGTAGAAGAAATGCATGAAACCCAGATCTAAGCAAGGGGCCTCATATGATTCAGTTTTGAAAATGTGCTGTATTCAGAGAAGCATGAAGCAAACAAACAAAAAAACTTTAAGTATTTAAAACTTCCATCCTTGTATGTCTGAGAAACCCTACAATATCATTTGATGAAATTCCCCTCTTCTTTTCAACACTCGCTTTCAACACTCTAGACCCAAAGTTTACAGGCTTTCTTACTATCTTTTGCTCTTTCCCTCATGGGTGAAAAGTGATGGCATCCCCTAGATTATAGAGCTGTAACATGACTGGATTGTGGAGTGGGGGGGTGTGCATGTATGTGTGAGAGAGGGAGGCAGAGAGAGAATATTCTCCCTGAGAATTTCTGCTAAACTAAATTCTCTACTTCTTCCACTTGTGTTTTTTAAATACCCACAAGGCCTCACTGAGGAGAGGTAGGATCTGTGTGTGCAGCTAATGCACAACTCTACCATATTTTTACATTTCAGATGATGAAAACTTTTTTCCTGTGGTCATCTGGGTCTCTTCACTTTTTCCCTAAAGGGTCTTCTGTTCTCAACGATAGGTAGGACCTAGCATTAGTTTTTGTATCTTCTTTCCATACCAATTGGTTATGGAGCCTGTAGACTCCGGTGAGCCTCAGAGACCTTAATTATGGCCCTCTCCAGGGAAGCATCTCTGAGACAAGACCTCCAGAGATGGCTTTGGTCCCCACCGGCACCCAGGCTGGTCCAGGCTGGCCCAGAGTGGCACATCCCTTCTAAGGGGAGCTCAGACCTAAGCAGGTAATTCATCCATCCCCACTGTCCCGAGACCCAACCCCTCTCCAGAGGATGAATGACATGAGCACCAGCAAGGAGGGTCCTGACCACTTCCTGGGAGAGGATGGTGCCCAAGAAGGTCCTGGAACCAGTGGTTTCCCTTCTATGATTAAAGGGTTTCGAAGTGAAGAGGGAGACCTTTCAACAAGAAGGTCATCTCGGAAACCTGTTCAGAAAGTGGGTTTTATTCTTTTAGTAGATTGGGCCTTGAGTTGAAGTGAGAGGGTGTATTTATTCTTCAAAGGCTTAATCACAGATGCCGGGCTGGTCCCCAGGGGCATCCCTTTGTTCTGGGAAGCACTGCCTTTCACGGAAGCCAGCAGGAGACGTTTGCTCTCCATCTCCTGCTCAAATCTTTTCTCCCGGCTGAGCTGGTTTTCCTTCGCATGAATATATGAAGGCTGGCAGTCTGTGTCTGTGACTCTGAGTCTGCTCTTCCTCAGGCTGGTTTCCTTACCCACCCTGGCCTTCTCTCGCTCTTTTGTTTTTATTGCTTGGGCAAAAGCGGAAAAGAACAGAACAGAGCACAATGTACCGGCTTCTGTAGCCCACAAGCTCTCCTTTCCATATTTCTGCCTGACCTGTCTCTATTTTTATGCATCTGCAACTCTTCTTGATTTTTCTCTGCTCTGGGCTTTCTAAACAGAGCCTCGCTGTAGTTTGATTACTCAGACCCTTTGCTCAAAACATCAGTAGAAACTCTCCTGACACCATCACAGACCACAAATCTCAGGTGGATTTCAGGTACAGTGTTAAGGAAGATCAACCTCCTCTCCCTCCTCCCCCACCTCCTCCAAATGAAGCTCTGTACACACATATGCCTATGAATACATACATAAATTCGAGAAGGTAATGGCAACCCACTCCAGTGTTGTTGCCTGGAAAATGTCACGGACAGAGAAGCCTGGCGGGTATCAGTCCATGGGGTTGCAAAGAGTCGGACATGTCTTAGCAACTAAACCACCACCACATAGATGAATACATAGCACATAGTAAAACCTCTGAACATTAAGTTACATTATTAATATGAGGGTAGAGAGTCATGCTGACAAATGAAATCTGGAGATCAGTTGGAGCCTCCTTTCTTCTGAGTTCTCCATGTGATTTGTCCCAACCCCGTTTCCACTGCATTCTTGCACTTTCCTGTGACACTCACTACATCACAGGCATCTCTCCTCTAGACTCCTGCTGCCATAACATATGGCACCCCAGAAGTGACGCTCACTGCTTTACTGCCTGGCACAAAAAACCTGCTCACATGAAACATGCACGAGTCGGATAAACTTAACTGGGGATTCAGTGGGGTACGAACAGGAAGACTGAGAGCAGTGCAAAGAACTGCAGATTGAGGGTCAGACATCCAGGTTCTTAAAAGTCCTTTCAACTTCCCCCACCAAGGTTTCCTCCTTGGCCCCTCACTCAAAAAACTCTGACCTTGCACACCTTACTGATTCATCTCTGCTACATATCACCTACCTCCAAAATTTCTCCCTGAACTTCAAAGTTCTCTCAAAAACAGTTCAGCCCTCCAAAGCTCCTGCTTCACTCCTAAGTTTGCATAGCTCATTAGCTTATGCACGCGCACTAAGTTGCTCAGTCCTGTCCGACTCTTCGAGCCCATGGACTGTGGCCCGCCAGGCACCAGAATCCATGGGATTCTCCAGGCAAGAATACTGGAGTGGGTTGCCATGCCTACTCCAGGAGATCTTCCCAACCCAGGGATTGAACGCAAGTCTCTTATGCCTCCTCCATTGGCAGTTGGATTCTTTACCACTAGTGCCTCTTGGGAAGCCCTCATTAGCTCATCAGTTCAGTTCAGTTCAGTTGCTCAGTCATGTCTGACTCTTTGTGACCCCATGGACTACAGAACGCCAGGCTTCTCTGTCCATCACCAACTCCTGGAGCTTGCTCAAACTCATGTCCATCACATCGGTGATGCCATCCAACCATTTTATCTTCTGTCATCCCCTTCTCCTCCTGCCTTCAATCCTTCCCAGCATCAGGGTCTTTTCCAATGAGTTGGTTCTTTGCATCAGGTGGCCAAAGTATTGGAGTTTCAGCTTCAGCATCAGACCTTCCAATACTCATTGGAAAAGGACTGATTTCCTTTAGGATGGACTGGTTGGATCTCCTTGTAGTCCAAGGGACTCTCAAGAGTATTCTCCAACACCACAGTTCAAAAGCATCAATTCTTTAGTGCTCAGCTTTCTTTATACTCCAACTCTCACATCCATTAGTGACTACTGGAAAAACCAAAGCTTGGACTAGATGGACCTTTGCTGGTAAAGTAATGCCTCTGCTTCTTAATATGTTGTCTAGGTTGCATATGTTGCATATGTTGTCATAGCTTTTCTTCCAAGAAGCAAGCATCTTTTAATTTATTAGCTTATAGAATGCTTTAAAAAATGGGGGTAAGGGGAAAGAAGGAAGAAAATAAGGAAGGACAAAAAGGAAACAAAACAAAACAAAACAAAAAGAAAATGTTTCTTTGAACAGGAACTACCCACTTCAGAAGGCCATTCTAGTTGGAGTTGTTATATTTTAGTTAAAAAAAGAAAAGTTCTAAGATTCCCAGTTAAATTTGAGTTTCAGATAAACGATTTTTTACTATAAATATGTCCCCAATATTCCATGGAACATACTTCTGCTAAAAAATTATTTGTTGTTGACCTAAACCTCTAATTTAACCAAGTATCCTGTATTCTATCTGGCAGGTCTAGAGAAAGCATCCTTTATTTGCCCCTATTTCACAGTCACAGTGAAGGAGAAGTAAAATCAGGAGGTATTCAACTGAGGTGATAGCATGTGTATACAATGATGAGATGAGGGGGAGAACATTTTATTCAGGTGAAATGTAGAACTTTCCACCCTATCACTCAGGGCTCCCTTTCCTGGGAAGGCAAGATCTCCTTAATGACATGCTGGGCTAGTATAATTCAAAACAGTCAGAGCTTCCCGCAGCCAATGTCCTGGCATGACACATGGTTGGTTATCAAAGGGGTTGTTTGCAAAGGGGTGGCCAGGGCCCTGGGGGGTCAATAAGAGACAGTGAAGCAACCCGGGCTTTTTCCATTTTCACCCATTGTGCACCTGCCCCCCAGGGTTGAAGGGCAGGGGGAGCTGGTGTGGCCAGCAGGGAGCCTGGGGGGAGATCAATACAGGCCTCCACTGTCCCCCCAGTGCTGTCCAGCTGAGGCTCTCCGTGAGATCCTCCAGGGGCTCCAGGCAGGCCAGAGAAGGGGGAGGAGGGCAGAGACCAATAGAGAATTCCCAGCACAACCGCCAAAGAGAACGCTAAGGCGTGGGCTTCTCGAGAAAATCAATCGTGTTGACTTCTTAGGTGGAGGAGTGAGTCCTTAACTGGAAATGGGGACCACCTGAGCCTGAGGTCCCGGCACACGCCTTGTGAGTGCATATGACCCTACACACATCTCAGGAACGGAAGACACCCCAGCTGGTCTCCTGTTCTAACTTCTGCGTGCGTGTTGCTCAGTCGCTCCAGTCCTGTCTGACTCTGTGCAACCCCACGGACTGTAGCCTGCCAGGCTCCTCTGTCCATGGGACTCTCCAGGTAAGAGCACCGGAGTGAGCTGCCATGCCCTCCTCCAGGTAATCTTCCCCACCTAAGGACTGAACCTGCATCTCAGGTTCTTTACCATCTGAGCCACCAGGGAAACCCCTGGCCTAACCCACCACCTATGAATTCAGAAGTAAGGAATGACTCTCCACATTTTATATGTATTAGCTGCAAAGGGTTGAATATTTTGCTCACCGTCCCAGTGCTAATAAATCGTATGTGGACGGCGGTGGGGGCAGGGGGGCGGGCAAAGAGATACGAGCGACTCAAACTTGGGTCATCTCTCTTTCATCATCATATTCTGGGCACTTCACTTTTTCATGGTTGCAATAGGTTTAGTGGTTATATTTGCAATCTGGAGCATAAAACTATGCTGACTTCAAGATGAGACCTCTTGGCCTTTTTAGATCATTTATTTATGTCTCTAAACACACATGCCGAGAAACGACGACATAGTGAATTCATCACTAAACACTCAGGTTCCACAACCAATGAGGAATTTCTCTATTATACAAAAGCTTTCTGAATTCTTGGGGTGTACAATCACCTTTACAAAGTTATACTAATCTTTAATTTCTAAAGCCATTCATTGTTTTTCTGACATCCATGTGTTTCCATTAGCTGAATATGGCCACGTCTACTAGATATCAAAATAGCTGGTTGAAAAGTGAAGTCATACTTTAGGCACATCAGTTTAGTCAAAACATGGAGATATAAATACAGGTTATAAAATATTAATGTGGACTTTGGAAATGATTCTTTTAGAGCATACACATTTTCACCCAGAGGCAGCACTCAGGTGACTTCTGAGCCCAGAGCTGCAGGCAGGCAGGCCTCTGTGGCCACACCGGCTGGAAGTCTGGGTCACAACCATGCTTAATGGACACCCGGCACCAGCTGTGGGCAAGCTGTCCATCTCTGAGAGGTTGACGGGGACACTGGAGAGAGCATGAGCCTGTGGTCAGACAGGTCAGAGTTGGGGTGAAGGCGTCTTCCCCTGTTTCTAGCTGTGGAAATTGAGGCTAATCTGTAAATTCTCAGAGCCTCACTTTTCCATCTCTAAAATGGGGATAATAATACCTCCCTGGCTGGACTGTGGTGAGTATTACAGACAAAAACAGTTTAAAAACATAGGCAATGCTTACTGTGTTCCAAGGTTTGTTCTGAGTCCGTCTGTTACAGGTTGAGCGGTACTGTGCTGTGCCGAGTCGCTCAGTCATGACCGACTCTTTGTGACCCTATGGACTGCAGCCAATTAGGCTCCCTGTTCATGAGGATTCTCCAGAATACTGGAGTGGGTTGCCATGCCCTCCTCAGATTGAATGGTACCCTTCCCCCAAAAATATACTGAAGTCTTCAACGCCCAGTACCTCAAAAGGTGACCTTATTTGGAAAGTGGATCTTTACGGAGGAAATCAAGTTCAAATAAGGTCACAGGGGGCCCCTAATCCGATGTCCTTATAAAGGGGGCATTTAGACACTGGGACCCACATGCACAGAGGAAAGATGCTGTAAAGCCACAGCGAGAAGATGGTCATTGACAAGCCAAGGAGCACCAGGGGCCCCAGAAGCGGGGAGTGGCAAGGAAGGACCCTCCCCTGGTGCCTTCAGAGGGACCGGGGCCCTACCAACTCCTTGGTTTCTGACCTCTGACCACCAGAACAGCGAGACAGTGCATTTGCGGTGTTCCAAGGCACCCAACTTGTGGTACTTAAAGCAGCTTTAGGAAACCAGCACGTTTAATCTTCACCATCACCCTCACGGGCAAGTACTCGTGGTAGGCCCACTTTATAGGAGAAGTAAATGAGGCCCGGAGAGTCAGCTGGATTGAATTCTCACACCGGCAGGTGAAGTTGAGCCAGGATTCAACCGAGGGAGCCTGGACCCAGAGTCCTCACTCTTGACCACGATGACCCTCTAACACCAGCTAACTGGGGGTCACTAGTTCACCTGACACTGGGTACCCTCCACAGCCCTAACACACCCACAGAGATGGAGCTGCTGCCACTGCTGGACCAGCTTTCATGCCATCGTAGAGCATCTGCCCTCAAGGACCGGTTGACTTCCGGGGACCATGAGGGTCAGGGGTCAGGCTCTGGGGATCAGCCCACTCAGGAAGCACTTTACCTGGGCTGGAGTTAGACTCAGGAGGAGCCATGACCTGAAGGCCAAAGGTCTGAGCCAACTTGACGGGTGTCTGCTGATCAGCTTAGTAAGAGGACTAGTTAGTTCCCAGGTCTCCCCCACCTTCCATGTACCTGGAACTAGGTGCTTCCATCTCATTTAGTTTTCAACACAACTCTGAGAGGCAGATAACACTGTGCCCGTGCTGCAGGTGGGAGAGTAAGGCTCAGCGTGGCTGAGGGGCAAGGCTAGTGCCAGGGAGCCGCTACGAGGGCAGAGCCCCAGCTCAAAGCCAGGTCTCGGGGACTCAATGCTCACACCCTCCCCAGCAGCCTCTCCCCTCCGGCCACCGGGTGGCTCCCCGGCCCACCAGGGTTTGGTCATTTGGGTAGAAACTGCCCCAGATCCAGGGACTGCCTCTGAGGCTCTCCCCGAGGTGATCACAGAGAGGAGCTCGGATCTTCAGAAAAGCCAGACCCGCCTGCCGCTGGCAATTGATTATCATGCACAAACTGTACCAGAAATATCTCTGAAGGAGGGGAGACTGCCAGACAAGGGGTACTAACAAAGCGGATCGGGACTCCTACCCTCCCTCTCCTTCTGGAAGGCGTCCAGCTGCGGAATGAGAGGCTCCCAAAGGTCTGCAGTGTAGGGGTCTCCAGTTAATGGGTGCATTTTAGAGACTGAACGTATGTACAGACATCACCTCAAATTGACACGATGCCAAGAAGTAACTGCATGCTGGATTCAGAGCCCGGCAGCCTGAGAACGTTATATAAGCCAGACTTTTCCACCGCTAGACTCCTCTCTGCACTTTTCCATTTGGAGGGTCTACAAATGAGTTGAGACCCTGTTTAGACTAGTGAATGTTCAAGGAACTACTCGATACCCAAGAGATTTGAAAGAATGAAGAGTGCACTGCTCGAAGTACCGACCTAACTTACAAACTGTAATTGGCTTTATGGGTCACCTTTGCTAGGAAATACATCTTATTTTCTTAACTTGATCAAAGACAGGATTTGGTGTGTTAAAGAAGAGGTTTTAAGAGAAATATGCAAGATCAAGTTGAAAGAAAAGTTCACAATTTGCACATCTTTAAATGCAACAACTGATGTATGTGCTAGACACAGTCCTGATTAAGTCTGAGTCACAAATATTGCAAGTCCGAGATAATAGGCTTTGATTATAGTGTGAAGTGTAGGGACTGCAACAAAAATAACCCCAGAATGTTAAGAGAGGAGAGATTTTTTGATTGGAGATAGTCATGCTCAGAGTTTTGAGGTCACTGGACTCAAAAGAATGTATTATTTTTCTGGAACATGCTAGCTTGGTGTAATTATTTAGCAACTAGAAGACAGGTACAGAAACAAAAGCTATTTTCCAGTATAAGGGCAAAAAGGTAAGCTTGGGACTTTTAAACACTCTTTATTTGAGGAAAGCTAATTTTTACCAAAGCTCAAGGATATTTCCAGACAATTTAATCTATCCTCATCTCAGCACAAAGCTGGAAAAGAGCTTGAATTAATTACTGCATTTAAGATGGAATCCCTTCTGAAACACACTCCCATTTTATTGAGCATTTCTGTGCTATGCTGTGCTTAGTCACTCAGTCATGTCCGACTATTTGCGACCCCGTGAACTGTAGCCCACCGGGCTCCTCCATCCACGGCATTCTCCAGGCAAGAATACTGGAGTGGGTTGCCACATCCTCCTACAGGGAATCTTCCCAACCCAGGGATCAAACTCAGGTCTCTTGCATGAGCATTTCTAGGGTCTTCCAAAGATGGTAGGTGTGGGACTTCCCTGATGGTCCAGTGGTTAAGACTCTGCATTCTCTATGCAAGGGACACAGGTTTGATCCCTGGTTGGGGAAATAAGATCCCACAGGCCATGCAGCCAAAAAGTTTAAAAATAAAAATAATAAATAAAATTGAGTCTCAAAGAAAAAAATTTTTTTAAAGATGGTAGATGTTTGGAGGGGGAAAGTCCTTATTCCTGGCCTTTAATCTTCCATACACAAGAGTGTGTGTTTTAGTCACTCAGTCATGTCTGACTTTGCAAACCCATGGACTAGAGCTCGCCCAGCTCCTCTGTCCATGAAATTCTCCAGGCAACAATGCTGGAGGGGTTATCAGGGATCTTCCCAACCCAGGGATCGAACCCAGGTCTCCCGCACTGCAGGCAAATTCTTTATGGTCTGAGCCGCCAGGGAATACATCATATACAAGAGAGAACCCACCAACACCTCAGTCTAGAAGCTTCTTCTCCCTCTCCCCAATGATAAAGCATCCAACTCCTCCCCACTCAGCCAGCCTCCCCTCCCACAGTGACGTCAGGTCGGCCACAGTCCTCCTGCTAAGAGGGGGTGACTTTGGCATAAAACAGGCTGCAGCCACCTCCCGTCCTGTCTGCCTGCTGGTGGTGGGAGGCCCCTTCTGTGTTCCCTCCCCATAAATTCACCCAGGACAGGAGTCTTCCTCCCACCAGGGCAGGGGGATGCTCTAGTTCTCCAGCTGCCCCCACCTGTGACTGGGGCAGGGCTGGGGGTAAGGAGGGGAGTTCAATTCTGTTTAAAAAAGGGGGAGGGCACACTTAGGTCCTGGATCCAAGCCATGTTCGACAATCCATCTTTTCAACTGGTGCACAACCTGGAATGGCTGATGGGTGATCTCCAACAACAGGTACCAAAACATTATTGGATCAACCATTAATGACAGCAATTGATAAAAAATGATCAAATTCAGCTATTCGGGCATATGAGGTGATCACAAAGTTAATGGTTCAATCCAGCCCCTGGTGGCTTAGTCAGTAAAGAGTCCTCCTGCAGTGCAGGAGACTGCCTGTGATGCAGGAGACCCGGGTTCCATCCCTGAGTCGGGAAGATACCCTGGAGAAGGAAACGGCAACCTGCTCCAGTATTCTTGCCTGGGAAATCCCATAGACCAGAGGAGTCTGGTGGGTTACCCTCCATGGGGTCACAAGAGTCAGAACTGGTGACTAAACCACCACCAGTGTGAACCAACCAATCTACAATAAACAAACAAAAACCCATGTGTGAAGTATGATGCTAGCCCATCCAAGTTCACTGCCTTGGGTCAGGTGTGGCCGTAGAATAGTAAGACCAGTCTCCCAAATCATGGGATTAAAAAATCAGTTTAGGTCATGGCTGTAGCCACAGCTTATCTGCCCAGATCAATGAGCGACCCGCATATAAACAGACTGTTTGGAGCTGACCCTGCACCTGGCCTAATGATCTGTGTACATAATTCTCCTTAGCTGCTCTTAGCATATATAAAATGTGTTGAAAGATAACTTGCCCTGGGGATGAAAGAGTAACTCAAATGAGCACCATCGTCACGTGGCTAGGTGTGAGAAGTATCTTTCTGATGTATTGAGAGCTTCCCAGTCCAAACAGAAGACGTCATTGGAATAGAGGAGCTTTTTGAGTTAAAAATAGAAGCATCCGGAAGGATGAAAACTGGCAGGAACTGAGGACCGATGAGAAGCACGTGGCCGAGCGGAAAGCACTTGGAGCCCAACAGATCAAAGTCGGCCCCTGCGCTGGGATCTCACACAAGTCACTTAACTGTAGAGAGCCTCAGCTTTCTCCTCTGAAAAGCAGTCATACCTTTGTGTGTGCAGGGTGCTCAGTCGCTCAGTCGTGTCCGATTCTTTGCGAACCCATGGACTGTGGCCCATTATGCTCCTTTGCGCATGGTATTTTCCCAGGCAAGAATACTGGAGTCGGCTGCCATTTCCTGCTCCAGGGGATACTGCCAACCCAGGGATCAAACCCTAGTCTCTTGGGTCTCCTGCATTGACAGACAGATTCTTTACCACTAGCGCCACCTTGGAAGCCCCATACGTTTGTCCAGAGTTAAATAATTTGGGGTAGGCAACACTTTAGCATGAAGTCTGGCACACAGTAGGCGTTGGGGAAATGCAAACCACCACCTAAATCCTCTTTTAAAGGGCAACCCTATTGGGCTTCCCCGGTGGTCCAGTGCTTAAGACTCTGAGCTTTCAATGCAGGGGGAGCAGGTTTGATCCTTGTCGGATCCCTCATCGGGAGACTGATATACCACATGCTGTGTGGCCAAAATAATAATAATAATAAATAAATAAAGGGCAACCTTATCAAACAGCATGCAGTGGTCAATGGCTCCAGGAGGGATAAGGCTGGGTAGCCTATTTATTGTCTCATAGTCACACACAAGCCCTTGAAGTAGATTCTCAAATCTCCTTGGGCGGGGGGGCCGAGGCGTAGAAAAAGGCACTACCACCCATTACCCTTACTCAGGAAGCTTTGTAACCAGTGAATCCCCAATTCGGAAACTAACCTCAGGCGTTTATGACATTTCCCCTGCGCCTGGGAAATGCCTGGCCCAACACTGCCCTCTGCTGGCCGTCACAATCATCACTACTCACAGCCTCACCCAGGCTCTCGCTGGGCACTGCGCACCTTTGCCAGCCTGGTATTTTGTTCTGACATTTTTCATATGTAAAGGCATCCTAGCATCCCCAGAGCTGCTTGTGAAGATACTAAACATGCTGAGGATTCAGGGCGAGGTACAGAGAGAGGCCAGGGGGCCAGGCGGCCACACACCCAGGGCAGCCCCCTTAGTCGCTGCAGCAAACGCAAACCTGTAGGAGGGATCCCTGGTCCGGACTTGAGTAGTAAACCAGTGTCAGACTAACGGGACCTGACGAGAATATGAGATTCTATCAGGCACATATCGTATGTAGGAATAAGTGAATAGCTTCTCATTTTAGATTGCACAGCCAACAAAATAAACTTGAATATTAGAGCACAGATACTTGCCATTGACAGGTAAGCGAGGAACACTGATGTGTATGCTCTGAAAGACTCTCCCTCTACAATAAAACTACAATATACAATGTAACTAGATCTTGGGTAACACACACACATATGCACGTGAGTTTGAAATATTGCCAAGTTCACAAGTGATCCCAGGTCAGTAGTGTCCCTTCTTTCTTAGCAAAGCAAATGAATATCTTCTCTTAAGTTCCAATTTAAGCTCTCGGATTTCCCACAGACTAAGTTCAATCAAATATGAGCTAAAAGAAAGAAAGGCCTAAGACACAGAGAAACAAATCGTACGTCTCAGGCAGGTAGTTCTTAGCTAATGGCCTTTGCCTTCCTTCCATAGTGAATAATTGTTGCAACAGACCAGCCAGCAACTCTAGTTTCCAGCCACCCTTGTATCCAGGTGGAGCCATGACCCGTGGTTTGGATAAAGGAAGGAAAGCAGAAGAGGTAGATGGCATTTCCAGACCTGGCCCACAAAGACCACTCTTGGGGTCCTCTAGGGACGCTCCTGTCCACTAGCAGGATGCTGGTGCTCAGGGCGATCCTGGAGGCCACGTGTTGAACATGGCAGAGCCTTTGTCAGTCAATGTCCTTGAATGACCACACAGGACATAGCCCCACGTCAATCCGTCAACTTGACATGACGGAAGTAATAGAGAAAGACCCGGAGTGTTAAACCACTGAGATTTTGGAGGTTAAGTGTGCAGCAGTTGGTTTTATCTTAACTAATCAGTCATTGTGAACATCAGCAGAGACAGTAAAACCACAAATTTAGCATCAAGGGCTTTAGAGTTTTGGGATTATCATATTTAGAATATGAAATAAGCTTTATGACATGTTTAAAGAAATAAAAGAGAATCAACATTATCAAGGAACAAAAGGCTATCAAAAATAACCTGGCAGGATTAAGAAGGAATCAAACAGAACTTTGGACGTTAAAAATATAATCATTTAAATTAAAATTTGGTGGCAAGATAAATCACAGAATAAACACAGCTGAAAAGATAGGGAAACTGAAGATATCACTGAATGACCCAGAGGAAAGAGATTAAAGAGAAAGAGGTCAAAATATGAAAGAAAGACTGTGGTGGGCTGAATGGTGGCTCCTTAAAAGGTACATCCCCCCAAAGCTTGTGGATGTGATTGTACATAGAAAAAGGTTCTCCACAGGTGAAACTAAGGATCTTAAGATGAGATCATCCTAGATTGTCCAAGTGTCCTTATAAGAAGACGACACATAGTTGCACAAAAGGAGAAGACGATGTGACGATGGAGGCAGAGATCAGAGTGATGAATCCACAAGCCAAGGACACCAAGGAGTTCTGGCAGCGCCGGAACCTGGGAGAGAGGCATGGAACGTTCTCCCTCTGAGCCTCTAGAAGGAACCAAGCCCGCCAACATCTTGATCTCAGAGTTTTGGACCCTCAAACTGTGAAAGAAAATACTTCTGTTGTTTTAGGCTACCTGGTTTGTGGCAATTTGTTACAGCAGCCGTGGGAAACTAAGACAAAGGTAAGAGATGAGGATAGAATGGGAAGTTCTGAGTTACATCGGATCAGAGCTCCAGAAGGAGGAACAGGGGGACCAGAGGACCGGCAACATCACAAGGGATAACGGCTGACACTTTCCCAAACTGACGAAATACAGGGATCCTTAAACAAGGGACCCAACATACCAAAAAGTACATTAAAATTTGTTAAGACTTTTTTTGATGTGGACTGTTTTTAAAGTCATTATTGAATTTGTTACAATATTGTTTCTGTTGCTTTATGTTTTATGTTTTTTTTGGCCTTGAGGCATGTGGGAATCTTAGCTTCCCGACTAGGGATCAAACTCCTACCTCCTGCACCGGAAGGCAACGTCTTAACCCCTGGACCACCAGGGAAGTCCCAAAGAAGGTTCAATTGTAATCCCCAAATTTATACTCAGATAAACCATAATGAGAATGATGAAAATCCACATCTTCAGAGTCTTATCTCTACCTAGGACTAGGATTTCTGGGTCACGGGCAGCATTTTCCCAGGACAGTTCTGATTCACAGCTGTTGTTTCTGATTCTCAGCAACTTTTTTCATTTTCAAAAGTATCTTCTTGATTTTGCACAGATTTTGAATGTCACCAAATCCGCCCCCCCCAAGACAAAAATAGCAGTACCAACATCCCATGGACAACATCTACGACAAAACTCCCTGTGAACTTCAAGGTAAAAAAAGCCTGTGAGAACCACCCAACCAGGGCCACAAAGAGCCACTGGTGTGTCAGCATCTGTGGGGTGAGCGGAGGGAGAGCTGCAGGGACCCTCTTCTAGAAAAGTCCCAACATCTTAGACCTTTGTACACGCGTCATGCTGTCCTAACTTGCATGACCCCTTGTCCTAGTTTGGATTCTTAAAAATGTAGAATTCTTGCCAAAAAAAAAGTTTTTTTAATGCATCTAACCATGAAGAAAAGTCAGACAAATCTAAAATACAGCCCAGGCTTCTCAAGAATGTCAACATGGTGGGAGTCCAGAGGAAACAGAAAGGCAGGGACGTCACTCTTGACGGAGAGCAAAGAAGCATGGCAGCTGAGTGGCCTGCTTGAACCGTAGTTAGAATTTTCCTTTCAGAAAAGGTTATAAAGGATATTTTTTTGGCAATGGAGAAAAATCTGAAAATAATTGTGGTCATATGGAAGTATGTCCTAGACACGCTGCATTATTTGGGGGGCAGCAGGTGGGGGCAGGTAAAGTGTCATGATGTTAACAACTGACATTCTTTCTTTGGCTGCACCATGATCAAATCCCTTATGACTATACAGTGGGAGTGAGAAATATATTTAAGGGACTAGATCTGATAGACAGAGAGCCTGATGAACTATGGGGGGAGGTTCGTGACATTGTACAGGAGACAGGGATCGAGACCTTCCCCATGGAAAAGAAATGCAAAAAGGCAAAATGGTTGTCTAAGGAGGCCTTACAAATAGCTTTGAAAAGAAGAGAAGCAAAAAGCAAAGGAGAAAAGCAAAGATGTACCCATTTGAATGCAGAGCTCCAAAGAATAGCCAGGAGAGATAAGAAAGCCTTCCTCAGTGATCAATGCAAAGAAATCAAGGAAAACAACAGAATGGGAAAGACTAGAGATCTCTTCAAGAAAATTAGAGATACCAAGGGAACATTTCATGCAAAAATGTGCTCAATAAAGGACAGAAATGGTATGGACCTAACAGAAGCAGAAGATATTAAGAAGAGGTGGCAAGAATACACAGAAAAACTGTACAAAAAAGATCTTCATGACCCAGATAATCACAATGGTGTGATCACTCACCTAGAGCCAGACATCCTGGAATGTGAAGTCAAGTGGGCCTCAGAAAGCATCACTACGAACAAAGCTAGTGGATGTGATGGAATTCCAGTTGAGCTATTTCAAATCCTGAAAGATGATGCTGTGAAAGTGCTGCACTCAATATGCCAGCAATTTTGGAAAACTCAGCAGTGGCCACAGGACTGGAAAAGGTCAGTTTTCATTCCAATCCCAAAGAAAGGCAATCCCAAAGAATGCTCAAACTACCGCACAATTGCACTCATCTCACACGCTAGTAAAGTAATGCTCAAAATTCTCCAAGCCAGGCTTCAGCAATACGTGACCGAGAACTTCCAGATGTTCAAACTGGTTTTAGAAAAGGCAGAGGAACCATAGATCAAATTGCCAACATCTGCTGGATCATCGAAAAAGCAAGAGAGTTCCAGAAAAACATCTATTTCTGCTTTATTGACTATGCCGAAGCCTTTGACTGTGTAGATCACAATAAACTGGAAAATTCTGAAGGAGATGGGAATACCAGACCACCTGACCTGCCTCTTTAGAAACCTATATGCAGGTCAGGAAGCAACAGTTAGAACTGGACATGGAACAGCAGACTGGTTCCAAATAGGAAAAGGAGTACGTCAAGGCTATATATTGTCACCCTGCTTATTTAACTTATATGCAGAGTACATCATGAGAAACGCTAGGCTGGAAGAAGCACAAGCTGGAATTAAGATTGCTGGGAGAGATATCAATAACCTCAGATATGCAAATAACACCACCCTTATGGCAGAGAGTGAAGAGGAACTAAAAAGCATCTTGATGAAAGTGAAAGAGGAGAGTGAAAAAGTTGGCTTAAAGCTCAACACTCAGAAAACTAAGATCATGGCATCTGGTCCCATCACCTCATGGGAAATAGATGGGAAGACAGTGGAAACAGTGTCAGACTTTATTTTTTTGGACTCCAAAATCACTGCAGATGGTGATTGCTGCCATGAAATTAAAAGACGCTTAACTCCTTGGAAGGAAAGTTATGACCAACCTAGATAGCATATTAAAAAGCAGAGACATTACTTTGCCAACAAAGGTCCATCTTGTCAAGGCTATGGTTTTTCCAGTGGTCATGTATGGATGTGAGAGTTGGACTGTGAAGAAAACTGAGCACCGAAAAATTGATGCTTTTGAACTGTGGTGTTGGAGAAGACTCTTGAGAGTCTCTTGGACTGCAAGGAGATCCAACCAGTCCATCCTAAAGGAGATCAGTCCTGGGTGTTCATTGGAAGGACTGATGCTGAAGCTGAAACTCCAATACTTTGGCTACCTCATGCGAAGAGCTGACTCATTGGAAAAGACCCTGATGCTTGGAGGGATTGGGGGCAGGAGGAGAAGGGGACGGCAGAGGATCAGATGGCTGGATGTCATCACTGACTCGATGGGCATGAGTTTGAGTAAACTCCGGGAGTTTGTGATGGACAGGGAGGCCTGGCGTGCTGCAGTTCATGGGGTCGCAAAGACTCAGACAGGACTGAGCAACTGAACTGATGTGGCACATGACATCTTAGTTCCCCGACCAAGTATTAAACCTGCGCCCCCTGCAGGGGAAGCACAGAGTCTTAAACACTGCGCCACCAGGGAAGTCCCAGAAATTGACTTGCAGCTGGTTCAGCAGACACAAAAACCAAAATAAAACAGAACTCTGTATTTCTCAAGTGAGCATAAAAGCAAACGTGCCAAATGTTAACAGTGAGAGAGGCACAGCACACAGATACTCATAATACTATTTCCGCATTTCTGTAGCTTTGAGACATTTTCATTATAGAAACCTGGGGGATAGCCACATGATGGAACATTTCTCGGCAATTAAAAGGAGCAAACTATGGACACCTGCCACCCGGTGACTGAACTTCACAAACAGTTCAGTCCAATTCAGTCGCTCAGTTGTGTCCGATTCTTTGCAACCCCATGGACTGCAGCCCACCAGGCTTCCCTGTCCATCACCAACTCCTGGAACTTACTCAAACTCATGTCCATTGCATTGGTGATGCCATCCAACCATCTCACCCTCTATCGTCCCCTCCTCCTCCCGTCTTCAAGCTTTCCCAGCATCAGGGACTTTTCCAATGAGTCAACTCTTCGCATCAGGTGGCCAAAGTATTGGAGTTTCAGCTTCAGCATTAGACTTTCCAATGAATATTCAGGACTGATTTCCTTCAGGATGGACTGGTTGGATCTCCTTGCAGTCCAAGGGACTCTCAAGAGTCTTCTCCAACTCCACAGTTGAAAAGCATCAATTATTTGGCACTCAGCTTTCTTTATAGTCCAACTCTCACATCCGTACATGACTACTGGATGAAAACCATAACTTTGACTAGATGGACCTTTGTTGGCAAAGTAATCTCTCTGCTTTTTAATATGCTGTCTAGGTTGGTCATAGCTTTTCTTCCAAGGAGTAAGTGTCTTTTAATTTCATGGCAGCAATCACCATCTGCAGTGATTTTGGAGCCCAAGAAAATAAAGTCTTTCACTGTTTCCATTGTTTTCCCATCTATTTGCCATGAAGTGATGGGATGAGACGTCATGATCTTAGTGTTTTGAATGTTGAATTTTAAGTCAACTTTTTCACTCTCCTCTTTCACTTTAATCAAGAGGCTCTTTAGTTCCTCTTCGCTTTCTGCCATAAGGGTGTCATCTGCATATCTGAAGTTATTGATATTTCTCCCAGCAATCTTGATTCTGGCTTGTGCTTCATCCAGCCTGGCATTTCACATGATGTACTCTGCATATAAGTTAAATAAGCAGGGTGACAATGTACAGCCTTGATGTACTCCTTTCCTGATTTGGAACCAGTCTGTTTTTCAAAAATAGTATGCTCAGTAAAAGAAGTAAGACCCAAGGGACCATGTATTGAATGACTCTATTTATGTGAAATATCATAAAAGGCAAAACTAAAAAGACATGAAGTAGATAAAGTAGTGGTGATCTGGGGCAGAGGTGGTGACAAATGGGAATCAACAGTAAATGTGCATGAGGGGTGAGACCTCATGAAGGATGAGACCACCGAAATGGGGAGAGAGAATAAGCAAAGACCGGAGAACAAGGGCCACACGGAGTCTCCGAGTGAAGGGGTTAGCAGAAGAGAAGTCAGCAGAAGTTAGTATAAAGGTGGATTGAGAGGAGGGAGGAAATTTGGAAACCAATGAAGAGTCTGTCGAAGGCAGGGATGGTCAAAAGAAATTCCGCAGAGAGAGGCTGAAAGATAGCACTGGATGTTGCTATTAGAAGGTTTGGCCTGTCAGGCTGTTTCAGAGGCTCAGAACCCAGCAGCTCGTGTGCCCGGCCGGCCAGCAGGCCCCACACTGGAAGAGTGGACTGAAGTCGATATATTAATCATAAATAGTTCCTCAAGGCTACACCTTGAATTGCTCCCTGGAATTTCAGGGAGGAATTGCAGGGAAATTCCTCCCTGGCTGCCCTTCTTTCCTTGCCACAGTTCTATGGGGGGATTTCTCCAGTGAAACAGGGGGGCATGGAGTCCATTAGTTTTTTCCCCCCAAAGAATTATTAAACTTTATTCCTCTGGGAAATTGATAGTGAAGGATATGATTTTAAGTAAAACTTTCTGGCCTAGGATTCTAACCCCTCCCCACACACCCTGCTCCCCAATCCTACCTCAAACCAGGTGACTTTCCTCTTTTTAAAATCATACTCTGGGGGCTTCCCTGGTGGTGGCTCAGTGGTAAAGAATCCGCCTGCCAATGCAGGAGACTCGGTTTTGATCCCTGACCGGGGTCGATCTCACCAGTTGGAGCAACTAAGCCCGTTGGGCCACAGCTACTGAACCTGTGCCCTGCAGCCCGGAGCCGCCACTCCTGAGCCCACGTGCTGCAACTAGTGAAGCCCTCACACCCTAGAGCCCAAGCGTCACAGCAAGGAAGCCACTGCACTCAGCCCACGCATGCAACTGGAGATTAGCCCCTGCTCGCTGCAACTAGAGAAAAGCAACAAAGACCCAGCACAGCCAAATATAAATAAATAAATTATTATAAAAAAGAAGATGATACCATTTTTATAGGGTCTCTGGTAGTCCTTAAAAAAAAAATCATAACTATGAATCTTAACAGGGCAAGGCGTGAGTGTAAGAACAACATTCATCCTTTGAAAAGTGAGTATATGGCTGTCTGGCTTCAAATGCTAACCACAGCTACAGTGCCCTTTGGGTTCAGTAGCCACTGTTGTCCAGAGGGCGCCCGGGGCAATAACAACACTCTCTTCCCTTTGACATGCATCAGGGTCGGAAAGTTCCAGGGGAAACAGAACTGGTCACAACAGGAGACGCCCCTGGCAGCCCAGTGGTTAACTCTCCGCCCTCCCAGTGCAGGGGGCACGGGTTTGATCTCTCGTTGGGGAACTGCGATCCCACGTGCTGCTCAATACAACATTGAGCCAAACAAACAATAAATAAAAATGTTATAAAGAAGAACTTGGGTTAAAAAAAAAGAGAAGCGATCACGACAATACATAAGACAGAGGACCTCGTCACAGCATTTAAACCCACTCCTTGGAGCCCTCAAGCTCAGAGGGGACTTCCCCATAGCTCAGATGGTAAAGAATCCGCCTGCAGCACAGGAGACCTGGGTTCAATCCCTGGGTCAGGAAGATCCCCTGGAGAAGGGCATGGCAACCCACTCCAGTATTCTTGCTGGGAGAATCCCATGGACAGAGGAGCCTGGCGGGCTACAGTCCATGGGGTCGCAAAGAGTCGGACACGACTGAGTGACTAACACTGCTATTTGGAGCCCTCAATCCCCTCATTTTTTTTCAGGAAAGAAACTTGAACCCAGAAAGACTTTGAAGCCACAGGGTTTAGAAGCCACTGTAGCCAGACTAGAACTAATACCTCTTGCTTCTAATCTATCACCCTTCTTGCCAAGACATCATCAAAAGTCAGAGAGGAAGCGAGCAGGCCACACCCAGGGTGAGGAGCTGGTCAGCACCAGGGTGGGCGCCCAAACGTGGAGAGAAAGGGGACTCATGCGAGGGGACAGGCGGTTGCTTATGGCCTTGACTGGAAAGACTAGAAAACAGGGCAAAGTCAAACACAAGGTAATCTTGTTTTGGTAGAAGCACTGCCTTTTTTTTTCACGTTACTAAGAAATTCATATTCTGCTGACCACGAAACCACCTGAGGTAGAAGCTGGGTAAAAAGGATACCTTCTACCTCACACCATTCTCCCAAGGGAACTGCTATTTCTGAAAACTTTTCCAGACTCCTGGTTATAAATGACTTAAACTCCCAAACCTAAAATCTCTTGGGAAGAAGACTGAAGTTGTTTTAAGCCACCAGAGCGCTGAAGTCCTCCCCGGTTTGGAATTTAGTGAAAAGGTAAACCATAAGGAGTTTCCAATTGGCTATCTACTCACTTCTTAAAATATTTGACAGAATGTGCAAAATACTTAATTATACACACTTCTACTTTGCATTTCGGAAACCTATCCTGAACTGGTGTGGACTGGGGCTGGGGAGAAGGGGGCTGTCAGGCTGCTGTTTTAGGCAGTGTTTGCAGCATCCATTTGGATTTTTCATCCACTGTGGAACTGCAAAGCTCCCCCATGATGGCCTAGCCTTGAGGGCTGCCTTTCTGTAAGAAGTAGGGGGTGTGATGGGAAAGAGAATTTAAAAGGAAACGGGCTGAGTATTTAGGATAAAGCAGTTTCCAAGTAATTTTAGTGAAAGTGCTCGTTGCTCAATTGTATCTGACTCTTTGCGACCCTGTGGACTGTGGCCCACCAGGCTCCTCTGTCCATGGGATTCTCCAGGCCAGAATACTGGAGTGGGTAGCCATTTCCTTCTCCAGGGGACCTTCCCAACCCAGGGATTGAACCCGGGTCTCCTGCACTGCAGGCAGATTCTTTACCATTTGAGCCACCGGGGAAGTCCTAAGTAACTCTAACACGCACAAAGGAATGCTTACTGAGTTCCTAAAGTGTCAGGGTACGTGAGAAACTTGAGCGAAGGTCCTGCCCTCACTGGGACCGCCAGGCCCTCCCGGGCCCCAGAACCAAGTGAACGAACGAACGCCTGGTCCAGGGTCACTGTGATGGCCTGGGTCAGTGTCCCAGATGTGGCTTGTCAAAAGAGGCCTGTTTAAACCATGCCATACAACTGTTCGGCCGTGGCCGACTGAGATAAGTAGCTAAGTGTCTGAGGTTGAATCCTCTCTTTTATATTCAACCCCAGAAGCGCTTATTGTTCGTATTGTCCATTGAGACACACAAAGGAGGGTTTAAAAGCAGAGTTGTCCCTGAGGTTCTTGGTCTGGAAGAAGCCTGGATGGGCAGGGACACACGCACTGTGGCGTGTGTGTGTGCAGGCGTGTGTCGCGTGCATAATGAAAGCAGCTACAAGGTCTCTGGCTGAGGGGCAGACACTTGGATGGCCACAGGACAGCGTTGCGCTCAGAGCCACTTCCTTGAAAGCAGGAGGTCCCAACAGGAAGACAGGATGCTGTTCTCACAGGTTCTGCCAGCCTGGGGCTCTGTGAGCTTGAATGAGCGATTTTATATCTCCCAGCCTCAGTTCCCTCAGATGTAAAACCAGGGTAACCAGGCCTGCCTTACAGGGTTTTCTGAGGATGGACTGAAATTCGATTTGAAAGCATCTCGCACTAAGTACTGTAGACACACAGATGTAGAAATCTGGTAGGCGTTTGGGAAATGTACATTCTGTTCCCTCTTGACTGAATCTGGCTGCTTGTAACAAAGGAGGACAACAGGCGTGCTGCTGAGACACAGGCCTCCATTGTAATCACAGATTCTGACTCCAGCGACCAGAGGCAGCGTGGCCAAGATGCTGAGGGATGGATGTGGGGTGCAGAGGTCCCCTGCTCTGGTCCTGATTTACCCATTTCCTGGCTAGGTAACCTCGGACTAACTGCTTACCCTCCCCAGATTTGAGCTCTCTCATCTGCGAATTTGCCCTCACATAGCTTCCAAGGGGATTATAAAGATCACTTGAAGGTATCAAGATTAGAAAGGAAGAAGTAACTGTTTTTATTTGCAGGAAATAGGATCTTGAAGATCCTCGCGATGCAGAAAATCCTGAGGAATCCACAAAATTCAGTTAGAGTTAATAAACAAATTCAGCAAGGTAGAGAGATGCAAGATCAACACCCAGAAAGCCACTGAGTTTTCATATACTGCAAAAGTGAAATTAAGAAAATAATTCCATTCATAATAAAATAAAAAATAAAATGCCTAGAAGTTTTTTTAAAAGAAGGGCAAAACTTGTGCACTGAAAATTATAAAGCGCTGTGGGAACACTTTGGAACCTGAAAGGACGTCCCATGTTTGTGGATCAAAAAATTTAATACTGTTACGTTGGTAATATGTCCTAAATTGTTGTATAGATTCAATACAACACCTAACAAAATCCTAGCTAGAGTATTTTTTCCCCCAGAAATTGAAAAGTTCATACTAAAACTCATTTGGAAATATAAGTGACTCGAGATAGCCAAAACAATCTTCAAGAAGTACAAAGTGGAAAAACATACACATCCCAATTTCACAACTTACTACAAAGCTACAGTGATCATGACCGTGTGGTCCTAGTATTAGGACAAACAGAGAGAGTTAAAGTGAGAGCCCAGGAATAAATTCTAACATTCATGGTCAGTTGATTTTCTACAAAAATGTCAAGAAAATTCAGCAGGAAAGAAATTATTATTTCAACAAACGGTGCCAGAACAGTTATCTCACACCAAACACAAAAATTAGCTCCACATGTATCGTGAACCTAGATGTAAGAACTAAAAGTATAAAACTCTCGGAAGGCTAATGACTCAGGGCTGAAGTCCTAATGCCTTAGGACTGGGAATGTGGTCCAGGACCTTTGCAAAATCATAGAGGAGGAAAAGAGGTCACATCACCACCCACCCAGTAAAGACTGAAACTGAATCTCCACTGAGCCCAGTGGGATTGAGATTTACTTATTTTTTATTGCAGTAAAATATACATAATATAAAAGTTACCACTTGAACCACTTTTAAGTGTACAGTTTAGTGGTATGAAGGACGTTCACTCTGCGTGTGCAACCGTCAGCACCACCCATCTCCAGAACTTTTTATTATCCCAAACTGAAACTCTGCCTCATTCAGCATTAACTCCTTATTCCCCCAGCCCCTGATAACCACCTTCCACTCACTATCTCTGTGAGTTTGGTGATTCTGGGCACCGCAGGTAAGTGGAATTAAACAATCTATCTCTTTCTGTGTATGGCTTATTTGACTTAGAATGTTTTCAAGTTTACCCATTTAGATGCTTTTTTTTTTTAAAGAAAATCAAGAAATGAACAATTTCTAATACACTCAATGGACATGAGTTTGAGTAAACTCCAGGAGTTGGTGATGGGCAGGGAGGCCTGCCGAGCTGCAGTTCATGGGGTCACAAAGAGTCGGACACGACTGAACAACTGAACTGACTGAACCAATACACTCAAGTTTGTGAACTTGGATCCACTTTACATACAGATGGACTTATTCATCTTCCCCTAATTCTGGTCAAATTCTTATCTTACCCTGAAATTGTTTTTCTCTCTGATCCTCCACATCCAACTAGTCTTGCCAGTTCCCTATCAGGCCCCTGACCCCAGGTTCACTCTGGAGACTTGACTCCCAGGCTCCTTAACTCTCCCCTTGGACTTGGATGGCCTTGCCCAAATCCACACAGCTCAGAAATGTCAGAGTAATTGTCTCAAAGCCCAGCTCTGCTCTCCAAATGCTCCATCATTCCCGCCTCCCCACCCAGCCTTTTCTTCAGGTTTCAATTCCTCCCTCAAATCCTGGTGGCTCAGGTGATAAAGAGTCTGCCTGCAATGTGGGAGACCTGGGTTTGATCCCTGGGTTGGGAAGGTCCCCTGGAAAAGGAAATGGCAACCCATTCCAGTATTCTTGCCTGGAGAATACCCATGAACAGAAGAGGCTGGTGGGCTACAGTCCATGGAGTCGCAAAGAGTTGGACGCGACTGAACGACTAACACTTTCACTTTCCCACACCCTTCAGGCTTTACTCAAATACCATCACCTCAGCAAACCTCCTCAGAAGTGGTCCCTGCACCCTCTGTCCCTGTTCTGTCCTGGTCTGTGACTCCACACACTCTGAGCTGTTCAGCTTCATTACAAGTTCATCCAAGACAGAAGACATGTCCCTTCAGAAGAGCAGTCTCACCTAGAAAACGTTTGCATAGCCCTGCATCAGGAGTGATCATACACAAACGTACACTATAAATTTGTGTCAAAGTTACATGTTGCTGTAATAATTGCCAGATTCAGTGGTTCGGACAGTAAGCGATACAGGAGTCAGCAAATGAATGAAAATGGGATCTCAAAGCACTACCCAGCTCTGAAAGGTGACCATTTGTGGGTCAAGGCCGTATGGGGGGTGGGGGGCATCTTACTTTGGCCTGAAAGAGAAAGATGGGTTGGAGGGCAGCTGCAGCTGGGCTGGGGTTGAGGCTGGGGCTGTAGGGAGGATGGGAGGAGAGCCCTCTCAGAAGTAAGAAGCAGTATCAGCCAAGGGAAAGACAGGACGTTCTGGGAGAGGCCTCCAACCCAAACGGGGAAGTAAAGAGGTCACTCTCCAGAGTTTCCATTCCCACAGGGGCGTCACGATTGGCTGACCAGACCCCAGTGATCCCCGCTTTTGAAGGGTAGGAGCCAGTCTGTGTCCACTGACGGAATCTCCTGAGGCATGATTCACCACATAGCTGGCTGATGGGTTCAAAAGTCCAACAGGTGGTTGAGAATCGGATAAATTAAAAAAGGCATTTTTGTTTTCATTGGATTGTTTTAGCTTTCAGCAGCTGTTGACACAGTCTGAGAGTGAACTCTCTGGAACACGATTTTGCTTCTTATCTGTTCCACCGGAACTCGGGAGGTTATTCCAGGCTTGTAAAGAAGAGCAGCCATTCTCTGAGGATCATCCAGACTCGGGGAAGTGGGGAGGGTGGCTGAGCTGAGCCCCAAACATCCCCATCCCCACCCCCACCACACACAACCTTCTAGAGGCTTCCACCTCCCCCTTGACCAGATCTTGATGAAATCTACACAGAAGGCTTCTTCGAATCCCATCTCTACTTCACCTTACACATCTTGGCAGATGTTCCTGAGGCCGAGGGAAAGTCAAAGCTGTCCAGCAGGGAAGCCCCACCAGGACAGAGTGGAGTGCTGAAGGGCGCTGGTCAAGTGACAAGCATGGATAAACAGGCAGGAAGGACCAGAAAGGACAGCTCAGCTTCCAGCCCCGTGCATCTGAGGGAGGCCGTCCTTTCAGCTGGGAAGCTCTGCTGCCGCAGTCCTGGCACCACAGGAGCGCCCGCTTTTACAGGCAGGTGCCCAGGGGAAGTCACTTCCTCAGGGCATGAAGGATGGGCAATACCCCTCACACAAGCCTGTCTGCGATTTCGGCCTGGGCGGCCCTCGTCCACGTGCGTGTGACCCGGCTCTCAAGCCCCTTCTCCTCGTAGGAAAGGGTCAAAGACAGGAGGAGGTCACGATCAAGCACCAGGTCCAACATGGAACCCCAAGGAGCCCCAGACCTGCCCCAGGGTCCCCTCCTGGGAGACCGTGGACACAATGGCCTTATTCACGGATGGGGACTCTGAAACCCGAGTAGGTGTTGTTGAAAGTGTCTCTGAAATAAACGTTGACCTGCTGACTCAGGCTCCCTCCGAATCCACTGGAGGTGCTCTCTAACCCGTCTGTGGCAAAGCAGTCATGATGCGGCAGCCGAGGCAGCATGCCTGCATCCCCTCGGTCAGCAGCGGGGAGAGGGGAGTGAGACGGGAGACCCGCCTGGGGTGGAGGCTGCCTGGCTCTGTGTGGGGAACCTCCTGAAGGAGGGCTTGCTGTGCTCAGAATCAAAGGCTTTCAGCACGCCTTTAAGCTCTGCCCGCCACCCTCGCCAGCCCCTCCTGCTGGGAATGTGTTTCTTGAAGCCAGACGAACCCCTGTAACAAGAACACCCTGGCGTCACCGTGGACGCCAAGAGAAACAGGCTTTTTGAAAAGTGGCACTTCATCGTAGACAGGTCTGGTGGTGGGAGCTGAAATCATGACGCGTCGAGAGAGGTTACTTTTGTAAATTCTTGGAAGACGCTTTTTTCCTGCAGCCTAGAGCCTCTGAGTGTTCCTAACCCATTCGGCCACCCGGATACCTCCCACACCCACTAATCAGCATCCATTACACACACTGTTAGTTTTAAGTGGAAACGTGAAAGGATGTCATTAGGTGTCTCTGGGAAGTAAGTGACAAAATTCAGACAAAAGTTCATGCAGTTGAGAAGACAGATTTAACTGTGTGTCAGCGAGAAATATCCTCTACCAGCTGTGGGGCAAGTGGAAAGACAAGTCCATGTACGGGGGTCCAGTGGGACCCACAGGAGCAATTTCTGTCTTGGACCCCCATCATTTTTCTACATGTTTCTGGAACTCTCCTTCACTCTACTGTCTTTGATCCCCTCAAGGGCCAAGTCCAGGTGAATATCCTAATCCAACCTGAAATCTAGTCTGATGAAAATTGACTTCATCAAACAAACAGCTATCCAAGCTTTCCCATCTCTGCTCATAGGAGCCCCAGACTTCTGAATTTCTTGTAGCCTTGGAATTGACTCAGGTTCCCTTCCTCTTAGCTCTTCCATAGTCACTCATACTCAGTCAGCAAGTTCTGCCTCAAGGGCATGCCTCAAATTCGACTTTTCACTTACAGTCCATCGTAAAGAATAGATGCTCAAGGTACATCATTGCAGCCCTAGTTACTATTGTAACTAGTGTTATAACCGGGACATGAAGGCATCAACATCCATCAATAGAGGAATGGATAGAGAAGATGTAGTACATATATACAATGCAATATTACTCAGCCACAAAAATGAACGAGATTGTAGTGATGCGAATGGACCTAGAGTCTGTCACGCAAGGTGAAGTAAGTCAGAAAGAGAAAAACAAATATCCTATATTAACACACATACAAATATATATGGAAGCCAGAAAAATGGTACAGATTTATCTATTTGCAGGGCAGGAATAGAAGCACAGATACAGAGAAGGGACATGTTGACACAGATGGGGAAGAGGAGGGTGGGACAAATTGGGAGACTAGCATTGACACATACACGCTTGCATGAGAGCTCAGTCAGGTCCGACTCCTTGTGACCCCATGGACTGTACCCAACCAGGCTCCACTGTCCATGGGATTCTCCAGGCAAGAATACTGGGGTGGGTTGCCATTTCCTTCTCCAGGGGATCTTCCCAACACAGAGATTGATCGTGCATCTCCTGCGTCTCCTGCATTGACAGATGGATTCTTTA
This sequence comes from Cervus canadensis, assembly GCF_019320065.1. Classification (NCBI taxonomy): domain Eukaryota; kingdom Metazoa; phylum Chordata; class Mammalia; order Artiodactyla; family Cervidae; genus Cervus; species Cervus canadensis. The sequence goes on from NC_057416.1 coordinate 13,567,972, forward strand.
CCAATGTGCCTCCTGGAAAGCCCTATATATACACTAGCGTGTGTAAAATAGATCCAGGGGAGGGGAGGCCAGGGAGCCAGGAGGCCAAGTCCACGCTGCTTGTGCTGGAGGCTCACAGAGAGGCCCCCAGGTGAAACCCTGAATTCTGCAGAAGGTTGAGAATGTGGGCTTTTTTCAAAATGTGATTTCTCAAGTACTATCTACATTGATTTCCTTTGGCCCAAGTGACAGCTGGTTTTAATTTAAATCAGCTATTTTCTTGAAAGCAAGGGAAAGCTTACCTTATCCCATAATCCCTCACTCCAGAATGTGGGGCCTTGCTATCTGGGAAGAATTCACTTCAGGTGGCATTTCTAGGAGGGTGGTCAGAAGTGCACCAGCACAGATATTAATTCTAAGTAGTTAACTTTCTTGGTTTTGCCTTGATTCCAGTAGATGATTAATCAAGGGCCTTTGTCCAGGCTCCAGCTGCCTTCTGGACTGGGCATAAGGAGACCTCTGTCTGTGGACCCCAGGTCACACGCACCGCCTTCTGGACATGCCAGGACTGGGGCAGCGCCATGCTGGCCCCTGTGTGACATGTGGACCGCTGGAGCCTGCCCTCGGATCTCAGCCCTGACACCGATGCCCTCAGGTGTCTGGAGGGAAGCACCCAGTCTCCCAGCATTTTATTTGGTAGTTCAGTCACTCAGTCGTGTCCGACTCATTCTGACCCTATGTGACCCCACTGTAGTCCGCCAGGCTCCTCTGTCCATGGGATTCTCCAGGCAATAATACTGGAGTGGGTTCCCATTTCCTCCCCCAGGGGATCTTCCTGACCCAGGGATCGAACCTGAGTCTCTTCCATCTCCTGCACTGGCCGGCAAATTCCACTGCTGAGCCACCGGGGAAGCCATATTTGTCCTGCTACAAATACATTTTGGGCTTCCCTGTGGCACTAGTGGTAAAGAGTTCTCCTGCAAATGCAGGAAATGCAAGAGACTCAGGTTTGATCCCTGGATTGGGATGATCTCCTGGGGGAGAAAATGGCAACCCACTCCATTATTCTTGCTTGGAGAATCCCATGGACAGAGGAGCCTGGAGGGCCACAGTCCATGGGATTGCAAATAGGCAGACACGACTGAGCACACAACACACAGGCCTCCCAAGAAGTGCCAGTCCTGACTTTTTCTCATTTCATGCCTGCTTCTGGCAGCAGCTGAGATTCTGGCCTGATGAGGACCCAGAAACTAGGGAAACTGAGGTTCAGGGCACAGTGATGACTTGCGCCTGAAGTCTTCCCGACCCTGCGAGGACTCCCACCACGTTCTCCCAGCTTCAAGACCAAGTTCTTTCCAGTAACCCATCATTCCTCATTACACAAAGAGAACACCAAGGGCTTTATGTGTTATGGGCAATAATTCACGTAAGGAAGTGAGATTATAGTCCATCTTAGGGACTCTGAGGAACCTTAAGACAGTGTGTATTTCGGTACCAAAGAGATCTAGCATGATTCTTTTGTTGGTTCATAAAATGCTCAAATGCTCAAACCCTAAGTGCAATTCCCAACAGATATATCCTTCCTTATATATATATATATAAAGAGGAATTTTTCAGTATCAGGTGGAAAAATAAGCATGGACATTGGGGGAAATAGTGTAGATTTCACCCTGAGTCAGGTCCAGGGCGGCGGACATGACAGCAGCCTCACGGCTGGGCATCACCCAGCCCACAGTCCTGCTCCAAGCCTTATGTCCGCTCACTGTGTATAAGGCAAGCCACACCCAAAGACATCTGCACATGAACATGTCTTGCAGGACACATCCTATACATACTATTGCTTCCATAGAAGTAAAAAAGGGGAGGGGCTTCCCTGGTGGCTCAGTGGTAAAGAACCTGCCTGCCAATGCAGGAGACACGGGTTCAAGCCCTGGTCCAGGAAGATCCCACATGCCACGGGGCATCTGGACCCATGCGCCACAACCACTGAGCCTGTGCTCTGGAGCCCGGGAGCAGCAATAACCGAGCCCTAGTGCTGCCGCTACTGAAGCCTGCAAGATTGAAAGTAAAGATCTCTGTCACACATTCCTGGGATCTGCACTGTCCCCCCCATGAAAAGAGCCCTTCTGTCATGGCTAGACCAGAGACTAGACGATACCCACAGCCTGACAAGAAAGTGTCTGCGTGACTGAGGCTTTGTGCCAATTCGTCCTCGCAGGGATATCAGGAACAGGGGCATCTGACGAACAAAGGGTCGTGTCACTGGCTTGGCTTCTCTTGGAGACTGTAATGGTCCCTTTTTGCTCACTGGAGTCTGGCTTGCTCAGACTGGATTTTCTTCATCTGTTACTGACACTGAGAGAAGTGCACGTGGCAGTTTGTGAATTGAGTCTCCCGGCAAGGCTCTGAAAGACAACTGCTGTGGGGGGTGGTCTGCGTGTGTGAAAGCCCCCGGACGGACACAGTGGAAGCTGGGCTGCGACACACAATAGCATCTATGTGTGGCCCAGCAGCCAGCAAACAGCTTCCTTCCCTGCAAGGGGAGAGCCGCGCCAAGTAAGGACCAGAAGATCTTAGAGATGCTGATCATTTGTCTGTCGGAGGGAGATGTTTCAAAATGGACAAATAATTTCCTCGCTGTGTGCAGTCTGGATTTTCTTTCCTCTCCATGCCCTTACTTCTAATTCCCAAACTCTCCCCCCTCCTTCATCTTATAGCATTTTGATGTACACATGCGTTCAGTCTCCATGTATGAAGACAGACATAGCAATTTGTCTTTCCAGAATCCTGGGGCTTTGCTGTTCTGTGAAGATCCATAATGAGATACAAGAGTTCTCATTCCCTTCCTGTTAACATAATTCATGGAGTTTTTCCCTGCGCTCAGAGCACAGGGCTAAGTCCTACATAAGCACCATCAATAACAGTGCATTCTTACCAGCGTCCCTGGACAGTTTGCTAAATTCCTTCCGAGTGCCTCTTGCTGGCCCTTACAGTGGTTAACTGGTAAACAAACTGGAAGCTAGGAATCCCATTGTGCCATCGGGATGTACATTCTGTGACACAGATAGAGGACCGAGTTCATGGAATCACATTTGGTGTGCCTGCAATCCTAGGCGAAGTTTATCTTGAGGCAAAAGTCAGCTTTCGCAAACGTCGGCACAGGCTGGGTGAGCAGGGGATTTGAGCTTTGTTTTCTTAACAGATGCTAGAAGTTAAAAACGGGAATCTGAACTATGCGTTAATTTTTTCTTCTCCATGTCATTTTTCCTGGCCCGAAAAGGCAAAAGAAGGAGCAAGTAGTGTTGCTAAGTAATACTTTAGGATATGACCTGAATATCCCTCCGAGTCATGCAGGAATCCCACATGTAACTTTCATAGCCCAACAAGCCAAAACAGTTCCAGGATGACAGATGACCACAGAGCAAAAGGGACAGAAGGAATTTGATACAAACGAAGACCTGTTGGCTTTTTAAATTTCAACTTAGAAAAGACAGAGTTGGCTAGAATTTTTAATTTGCAAAACAAATAACCACTTTAACCATCATCTAATCATAGAGTCCTCTGTTCTCCACACTGCAAAGCCAAAACAGGTCCTAGGGAATAACTTTAGGAAAATAACACATTCATGCACCAAAAAAAAAAAAAAAAAAAAAAAGGAATCTCAGCCTAGAACACGCTCTTCTTGCCTATCCCTGGGTTCCCCAAAGACGAAGGCAGACTGAAACTTTAAACACGATTCTAATGCCAGGAGCTCACTGTTCCTGATGGACTCCAGCCCACCCTCCCCACCCAGAGGAGAACAGGGTACTCACCGGTCATGAGGCTGTAGTAATTGGGATAAGAGAGACTGGGAAAGTCCGGGGTCAAGTAATCCACTTTGACCCCTCTGCTCACAATCTCTTTGAACCCAGGCAAGGACTCCAGGGCCTCATCGCTGATGTAGTCTGCTCGGAAGCCGTCCAGCAGAAACAACAGGAGTTTCCGGCGGGCCGAGGCTGGCTGCGCCAAGCTGAGCATGAGGGCCAGCAGGAGGATCCCCAGCTTCCCTGCCATGCCACCAGGAGCCTACCCCAGCCTAGGATGCAGAGACTGCAGCTATTCTCTCTTCTAGGGGCTGGACCTTGACTACTGGCCTTCCTGAGCCAAGTTCACTTTCAGAATTTAAAGGTACAGCACCCCCTTTTAAAAACGTCTAGGCTCACCCTTTACTAGCAAGTCTGGAGATGGACTCCTTCAGAGAAGTCAGGTTCCCAAACCACCTGGGATGAACACCAGGGGAGACAGAGAGTGCAACTCTTAAACCACAAAGGTGCCCGGAGCCAACAAGTAAGATCCCACCCAAGACAAGGGCACCAGGAGAAAACCTGACAGGCAAGGCAGATCAGGTTTTCAGGGATTCTGAAAAGCTGCCCCCGGCGCTAACCTCAAAGATGATATCTGTCTTTTTGATGCTTGCTTCAATAGACTACTCCCTAATTTCTGTGACATAGGCAGAAGGCCTTCCCCGATCTCTCCAAATCAGAATCAATTTAGAACTTTAATCAATAAGTTTCCCGGCTGGTGGTATCTTATGAGATTATCCAAGATGAAAGGAGTGTTTTAATTTAAACTCCTTTGCTGGTATTTTAGTTTTAGTTTGTTTGGCAAATGCCTTTATGCCCTTGGTACTAATATGCATGATTGCTCATAATACTCTAATCATAAAATAGCATAAAGAACCTGATCATATAAAGGCCCTAATAGACATAGAGCCTTTTTGGGGGGTGAAGGAGCCCTATTAGAAAACACAAGAAAAATTATTCTAAAAGTGGTTATTGGGTTAATGTTTGCTTGCTGTGTTTTCACTCTTAATGTGTTAAGGTTGTGTTATGGAAACCATTGATAATACAGTTAAAGATCTAGAAAACTAAGAGCTTAGCCCTAGTGTAGTAATAATGAGATGGTTGTTAATTGTCAACCAGGAGTGCTAGGCAGAGGCTGCCTCACTGAAGCCGCAGAGTCAGTGTGGGGTAAACTTCTTAGATAAACGCAACTGACAACTTCTGCAGAAGGATTAACTTTTGTGTTAACAAGGTTATACTTCTACTCTATACTGTTGCCCTATGAGACTGCTACCTTTCAGTTAAGGTCACCATAGAAACAGAAAATAGGTTTACAGTCACCTGACTTGCATAAAATATTAATAGGCCCCAAGGCCAGAAGATAATGTACAAGACCCTCATAAACAAAGAAGTATGCAGAAAACACCCTGGTTTCGTGAAGGACAAGCTGATGTAATGTTAAACTATCTTCCCCTTAGAAATATACTAACTTAGGGTATAAAAGGTACGGTAAAAAATAAAGCATTGCCAGACCCTGCCAGACTCTGCTGCACACCCCCGTCTGGCCACTCTCTCTCTCTCTCTCTCTCTCTCTTTCTCTCTCTCTCTCTTCCTCGCAGACTTGGCCCTATCAAGGCTGGTCTCCAGTCTCTCTCTCTTGCCGACGCTGTTCATCCTGACGGTACCCCCTGGATCCTGCCGAGGCTGGACCCTGGCACAAAGGGGCACTTGCCATGGGTGCTTGCCATCTATTGTATCTCTACAATGGTGAAGTCATGTGATGCTGTGGCGCTGACCTCTGACCCCCCCCCCCCAAGGAGTCTAGGGTGGAGATGAGAAATGAGTGCCTCAGGAATGAGGCACTCTGTACTCCAGGAAACTGGCAGGGAAGGTCTTCGGATGGTGGTCAGATATTTTCAGGAGCTGGTTTCCCCTCATATCCAGTTGTTTCCTCATATTCAGAAAAGCACTAAAATACTTCTGCTAGTTACTGTATCTCGTGACTAGCAGAAGCTCCACGAGAACAGAAGAAACTCTACCAAAAAAGAAAAACAACGTGCTTGATGGCATGTACTCCCCCTTCGCCAGAATCACATATACACTGCCCGTCCCCGCGACCTCTTTGGAGCAGTTTCCAAGAGCTATGAGAGGTGCTGTCTCCAGGCTGCAGTCCTCATTTTACCCCAAATAAAACTCAACTCGCAACGCTCACAGTGTGCATCATTTTCAGTCGACAGTCATGGCGACCAGTGAAGAGACCCAGAGTGGACTTCCCTCCTTTGCCTGAACTCTACAAGGACCCCAAGCCTCGGTACCACCAGCAGCCCCTCGGGCCCATCCACCTCCTCGGGAGTGCAGACAAATTTGGGGAGGTCTCCTTTGGCTCTAGGATCTCCCGCGGGGCTGAGGATCCTGAGTTCTTGTTTTGTTTTTCTAATATGGGGAGAGGGACCAGAGCCCTGCCCACTGACCTTGCTATTGGGCACAGGCCCCAGGTCTCTGGGGACAGAGCGTGGAGGGCACTCACTAGGACCAGCTCCCTCCATCCCCGGTGATCTGGGGCCAAGAGCACTGGAGGCAGAGCCGGCCTGGAACCCCACCGCCCTGGCCCCGGCCGGCTCCATCCCTACACTGGAGGTGTAGCCCTCAGTCTCCTGGGCACCTGAATCCTCAAGGCAGCTAAGCCTGGGGCCCTGCCCTGTCTTTTCATCACGTGATCTTCCCAACCCCAGAGACCTTTCATTCCTCCTGTAAGTGAACCCTGGAGCAGCGAGGTGGGAATAGAGACAGGAGAACTCCAGAAGAAAAAGATACACAGAAGAACTGTACAAAAAAGATCTGCATGACCCAGATAATCACCATGGTGTGATCACTCACCTAGAGCCAGACATCCTGGAATGTGAAGTCAAGTGGGCCTTAGAAAGCATCACTACAAACAAAGCTAGTGGATGTGATGGAATTCCAGTTGAGCTATTTCAAATCCTAAAAGATGATGCTGTGAAAGTGCTGCATTCAATATGCCAGCAAATTTGGAAAACTCAGCAGTGGCCACAGGACTAGAAAAGGTTAGTTTTCATTCCAATCCCAAAGAAAGGCAATCCCAAAGAATGCTCAAACTACCGCACAATTGCACTCATCTCACACGCTAATAAAGTAATGCTCAAAATTCTCCAAGCCAGGCTTCAGCAATACATGAACCGTGAACTTCCAGATGTTCAAGCTGGTTTTAGAAAAGGCAGAGAAACGAGAGATCAAATTGCCAACATCTGCTGGATCATCCAAAAAGCAAGAGAGTTCCAGAAAAACATCTACTTCTGCTTTATTGACTATGTCAAAGCCTTTGACTGTGTGGTTAACAATAAACTGTGGGAAATTCTGAAAGAGATGGGAATACCAGACCACCTGACCTGCCTCTTGAGAAATCTGCATGCAGGTCAGGAAGCAACAGTTAGAACTGGACATGGAACAGACTGGTTCCAAATTGGAAAAGGAGTACGTCAAGGCTGTATATTGTCACCCTATTTATTTAACTTATATGCAGAGTACATCATGTGAAATGCTGGGCTGGAAGAAGCGCAAGCTGGAATTAAGATTGCTGGGAGAAATATCAATAACCTCAGATATGCAGATGACACCACCTTTATGGCAGAAAGTGAAGAACTAAGGAGCGTCTTGAGGAAAGTGAAAGAGGAGAGTGAAAAAGTTGGCTTAAAGCTCAACACTCAGAAAACTAAGATCATGGCATCCGGTCCCATCACTTCATGGCAAATAGACGGGGAAACAGCAGAACAGTGTTAGACTTTATTTTTTTGGGCTCCAAAATCACTGCAGATGGTGATTGCTGCCATGAAATTAAAAGACGCTTACTCCTTGGAAGGAAAGTTATGACCAACCTAGATAGCATATTAAAAAGCAGAGATATTACTTAGTCAACAAAGGTCAGTTTAGTCAAGGCTATGGTTTTTCCAGTAGTCATGTATGGATTCGAGAATTGGACTATAAAGAAAGCAGAACACCAAAGAATTGATGCTTTTGAACTGTGGTGTTGGAGAAGACTCTTGCGAGTCTCTTGGACTGCAAGGAGATCCAACCAGTCCATCCTAAAGGAGATCAGTCCTGGGTTTCATTGGAAGGACAGATGTTGAAGCTGAAACTCCAATATACTTTGGCCATCTCATGCGTAGAGCTGACTCATTGAAAAAGACCCTGATGCTGGGAAAGATTGAAGGCAGGAGGAGAAGGGGACGACAGAAGATGAGATGGTTGGATGGCATCACCGACTCAATGGACATGAGCCTGAGTAAATTCCGGGAGTTGGTGCACAGGGAGGCCTGGCGTGCTGCGATTTCATGGGTTAGCAAAGAGTCGGACACGACTGAGCGACTGAACTGAACTGAAGAACTCCAGAGGCACTCCTGGTCCAGGGCTCACCTGCCCCTTAGGGCCAGATGACACCTGCTGCCCACCCAGGGCTCTCTACTGCCTGGGAGGGCATGGGGGTATCAGACACTTCCCCGAGGCCCCTTGCAGTAGCTCACACCATCTATTTATTTAAGAATGTACGATTCCAAGATCAAATGGCAAAGCTCAACAATGCAAAACTGCAGTTACTTTTGCATGAACCTAATAGATGGGATCCTCTCACCTGGCCAACTGATAATACCTGCTCTGACCCTTGTCATAAAGTCTCTTTTCAGCTCATAAGGCTCAATCA